>NW_004955402.1:14844967-14875184 GCF_000276665.1 Chinchilla lanigera
CAAAAAAAAAAAAAAAAAAAAAAAAAGCAACACACAACGGCAAAAAAACTGAGATACTGGGACATAGCTGAATGTGAAGTTTCTGAGATCAAACCCCAGTAACAACAAAACAAAACAGCCACTGCTCATTCAGGCGTGAAATGGCCAATGTCCCCAACTCCCCTCTGAGAGGGCAATTACCCTCCAATTACCCCATTATGTGAGACAATTTGCCCTTGCCCTTTGCCTGGGAGAGCCATGAGAACAGAGGAGCACAGGGAATATTAAGCAGAGAATCTAATCAGAGGCCCACGCAAAAGTTTAGGCAAAAGGAGCTAAGTACTATAAGTAATTTAAGAGATTTGTTGTCTGCCCAAGCCGGGGTGGCAGGATAAAGGAAGGACTGGCTCCAGGAGGGGGCAGCCAGCTGCACCCCAAGCATTCTCCCATGCCCAAGTGAACTCTAAGTGCACCATGTAATTATGAAAAACCCCAGCTGGGATGTCACACTTACTAGAGGAAGAGGCTGTAAAGAGATAAAAACAGCACTCACAACGGGGCTCCCAGGGCACCCTGGGAGAGACATGAAGAATGTCCTCATGGGGAGAGACTCACAGCTCCCCCAAATGGCAGAAGGCATCCTGAGAGTCGCTGGTGCACTCCCCAGCAGCCCAGGGCTGAGGGAGACGGCAAAGGGGCAAGGTGCTACGACTGGCGCTGTCGCTTGGCCCAGATTTAGTGGGAAAAGGAAGAGCAAGAAGCAAAGGAGGCTGAGTAGGCAGGAAACTCTCCTTTTCTGCAGCCCGGGGGAGGCGGTCCTAGAAAAGGCCAGCCTCCACGGACACCCCTTCCTTCCCCCTCTGTCCCTGGAGTCCCAGAGCTCTCTCGCGGCCCATCCCCACACCTGTCTGCCTCTCCAGATACCTAATTTAAAGAAACAAAAAATAAAACAAAGCTCAGTTGCTCTTTCAGCTTCACACTTTCATCAGGCAGAGAAATGAACAACAAAACACCTAAGCAAACAAAAACACTCATGTACTTCTCAGGCATGGTTTTAGCCTTTTTAAAAATCCGCACAATCTGGTCTTACTCCAGGGCACACAGAGCGAGCGAGCAGGTTCTGCTGCTGTGAACCCCAAGTTTGCTGGCTTGGACGTACCTTTGGCCTCGGGAAGGCTCAGCCCAGCGTCGCTCCAGGACCCGTTACTGTCATCAGTGTTCTCTTATGTGTTCACACTGACTGGAGATTATTGACACAATTTGTTTTGCTGCTTTTGCCCCAGAACAAAGGGGGTTTGTTGATGTGACCAGGTTGTAGTGAACCGGACACACTGCTTGCTAGCTGAACACCCAGCTCCATCCACTCCTGGGACAGCTGAGTCTCTGAGTGAGTAATTTTTCTGATAAAAACTACTATAGAAAGCCTTAACTCCATGCAGCACTTTCCTCATGCTCTCACAGGCCTTTTTGGAGGATTTTGCTAAAAAGCATCCCCTTCTTCCTATTTCTCTATGCTTCTCTTCTGAATATGCTCAGTATTCGGATTTGAAAAGAGCCACCCGCCTGTCCTATAGCTGCCTTCCCATTCAGTCTGAGAAGCCAGAGGGATCTGTAATAAAAGAATCTCATCTTTTGGCCCTGCGCATTGTTCCCTTAAGGTAAAGAAGGACTTACCCCCACCGCCTCGCTGCGGGTCTATCACTCATGCCTTCCCTGGCCAGAGTGCACTGCTCATTGCCTGCCCCGCAGCTCCCTGTGTGCTCGGAGTCAGATTACGGCCACTTGTCTGATTGGGCTTTTGGAGTGGAGGGGTGGAAAGATTCTGCCCCATGTGGCAATGGCTAAGTTATATTTGAACTTGAAGTAACTTCTCTGTACCTGATCACTATAGACACAGGATATTTGAGGAATGCAAAAGATTTATTTACATCATGTTTCTTTAGCCAATTGTCCTTGCAAAGGAGGATTTCTCCCGATTTTTATTGGAATTCTTTCCCCACAAGGAATTGCTGAGAATTTGTCCTGTTTTCTGCTGTAGTCAGAACTGGATAACTGTTAGAAAACAGATTTGGATCATCCAGCAATTGAGATGAATTGTGAACTAGACTCAGCACATTCATTTCAAGTGGTAAATAACCAATGGATTCTATTTAAAGTTTTTGATTTCAAAAGAAGCATTATACACACAATATATAACTGAAGCTCCTTTTATAGTACAGGCAGCATTGATTTGCACAATAAAAAAATAAAGAAAAGTGGGAAATATAGGAAATGAGACTGCTCTGGGGTGCTCATC
The DNA here is from genome assembly GCF_000276665.1 of Chinchilla lanigera. Lineage (NCBI taxonomy): Eukaryota > Metazoa > Chordata > Mammalia > Rodentia > Chinchillidae > Chinchilla > Chinchilla lanigera. The sequence goes on from NW_004955402.1 coordinate 14,847,243, forward strand.
TGAATGCCATATTATTAATAATTTTTTAGGTAAGAGACAGCATTTTTTTTTTTAAATAGAGATTGGAAGCGGACAAAATTATTGGGACCTGTAGGTAAATTTAATACCTGGAAACCTAGAGACAGGACTGACAATATAATTTGCTGGTCTCAGTGAAAAATGAGTGTAGGACTCTTTGGTCAAAAATTATTAATGATTTCAGGGCATTAACCAAAAGGTGGGGCTCTCCTCAATGCAGGGCCCTGTGCAGTAGCACATGTTAAGCCCTCATGAAGATATCACTGCCTAAAGAGTTGAGTAAACTCTATGGGGTCTAAGAATTATTTTCCTATGTCAGGGTTTCATTATTATTATTTTTCTTTAAAGAATCCTTTAGTGTAGAATTGGATTAATCATAATCCCTAGTTTATGATATTCTGTCTTCACGGTGTATACATGGCTCTCTTATTTTGTGATAATCAATGACTTTTAAATAATATAATTAGTATCCATGAACCAACCACCCAACTAAACACTGAAAGCTGTGATAATCACCCATGCTACCCATACACTTCCCATCTGTCCGCTTAACCACCTCATTTCAAATGGGATTTTAATTTTTTTTTCCAGAATAAAGTATGGTAAGAGAGAAAGACAGAGAGGAGAAAGACTATTATGCTTTTAAATGGCCTCATTTGTGTACTTCAGAGAAGGTACCAAGATCTCTTCAGGTTGAGGAATTAAAACTTTGAGTGTGAGCCTCAGAGGAGCACTTCATTACTCTTTCAAGCACTCTCAGGTAACCACGACCAGATTTACATTCCCAAAAGCATGGTCGCATACTGATTATTATACATCAGTGGTTCAGCCCTTTTAAAATATGTTCTCTGATGGGCAGAATAAATTCTGATGGGGGGGGAGGAAGCATTTATGTGAATCCATAAAGAACACTTAAAATGTTTCATACTAATTCTTAAAGCTGATGACCATTTAGATATGAGTGGGTTTTTTTTTTTTAAAGGTGTGACATGCTTTTTTATAATTTTGAAAACTTTGGCTCGCTAGGCAGATGCAGTACATGTAAACTGCTTTGACTCTAAGAAAATAGAATCTGAAGTGCTTGCGAGGTGTGCAAACACAAGGAACCCTACTGTAGTGTCCCAGTGCTTCTTTGGAGCCATGCCAACAGGAAGCCACAAAGACCATGCTCCTTGGGCTGCTGGTTGGAGGGGGTCATTGTCAGGTTCTCTCTTCTCAGGTCATCTTAGGTTCATTAGCATTCTCTGCATGATGGCTCCACTTGCCATCTCACACTGTGCCAGCGCAACTTAGTTACCACAGTTTCTCAGACTCTCTCTCTCTCTTTTTTTCTGCCTGGCTGATGTGTTGACAGTCCTGTTCCTAAGGGATCACTGTTCCCATCAAGGGAAGGGCCACCCTAATTGCACCAACTCACACACTTATTAGTACTCTCAGCAGAGGGGCTCGGAACTGAGCAAGGATTAACTCTTTATCTATCAGAGGTAGTTTTTCTTAGTAAGTGTTGCCGAGTATCCTTTTTATACTTCAGATGGTATTGCTGATCTTCCCACAGCACCACCAGCTCCATACAATAGGCAGTGACTTGCCTGGCTTTTCTCCTCTCTGGAGATGGAAATTACCCAAAGGATTAGCTGTGGCGATGTATACAGAGTACGACGAAGGAAGCCAGTGGCTGTAACATGTTTGTGGTGGCTGGTGGTGGGGGTGGCATGGGTCGGGGGAGCTCTGGTGCATGTGCGTAATGGCTTCTGAGCTGAGCTTTCTGAATCCAGGCCTAGGTCCCAATGAGGGTTGGAATCAGTGCACTTTTCCCTCTGGTGAGTTTAAGAGGGTATGCGCTAGCTTTCTGTTGCTGTAGCAAAATACCTGTGAAAAACAGCTCCAGGGAAGAAAAAGCTTCTTTTGGCTCATGGTGTCAGAAGTGTCTGTTCATGTTGGCTGGTTGCATGTCTGTGAGCCTGAGATGAGACAGAAAGGTTGCAGCAGGGTGAGGCTGGGGAAGGCTGTTCACCTCAGCCTTGAAGAAGAGAGGGGAAAAGGCCAGGCACCAGATAGGGTCCCACTTCCTTCAATGGAACCCCCACTCCCACTTTGGTCAACTCCCGTCACACCAGGAAAGTTAGGATCTCATCATTGGCTTGATCTACTATGTATTTAGAGCTCTCATGAGGCCATCAGTTCCCCCAAACCTATCAGCAACTAAGCCTTCAACTGGAGTATTCTTCATATCCGAACCACAAGAGAGGGTCTAATGCATTTTAGAAGGGAGTAGCACTTTATTAATTAAATCTCGATTTTCATATTATATTGTGCTATGATCTTTGGGGATAGGACAGTTGCTGGTTGATTTAAGATTACTCACCCATGGCAGATGAACCTGTGACGGTTTGGTGAAGGAGCCCTGTGAGACTATTGGATTTTAACACAGGAGGAAGTTGTGAGGAGGTTAAATGAAAATGATCAGAGTCCCTGGCAGAGACAAGCTGATCAACACATTTTGCTTCTGAGTTTTTAATCTACTCTATCGTCCTGATTTCTTTTGGTGCTGATGTATATCTTGGAGATTTGTGGGTTCTCCCACCCCTGCCCTCAGAACTTTTAATATTTCTTCATGTGTTCAGAAATCGAAGACAGAAACAAAGGCACTAAAAACGCCAGCAGTGCCTCAGTACCAGACGGGAAGTGTCTCCAGGCTGGTGGGGCAGAGTCAGTCCCAACTCATAAATCTTATTTTGCCTTTCATGAATCTTAGCATCATGAATTCCCCCCAGAGCACTTATATATCAGTGTGTTCATTAAAAACAAACAAATAAGCAGAGCAGCAGCAGCAACCCAAACCACCACAACAAAGGCTTAATGAGGCTTCGCTCCCTTTTCAAAGAAGCACTACCTTATGGTTATAATTCAGATTCATTCGCCACCAAAAGAGTACAACAGAAACGATGATGAAACAGCAGCAAGGAACGTTGGGTTTAGCATCCTATTCCTTACTGAACTGAACTTGAGAAAACCTTTCTAATGGACGTTGAATCTTTCAAAAATCAGTTTCTCTCCTGGTCCCACATCCAAAGAATGGATCTAGCTTTTCCCATTTGGTACAACGGGCACATTGCCTTGATTCTGATCCAGGTGGATTCTGCTTTGGCTGGGGAGTTGTACTCTGTTGACATTTAAGGCAGGAATTCCCTGGGAAAATAGTCAAGAGATTCTTTTGGTGTTGCTGGAGGGGTTCCAAAGGGTTTAGGGTTCCCCTTTCCAGGCGAATCAGGAGAGAGAAAGGGAGGGAGGGAAAGAGAGACAGAAGGACTTCATTGAGTGACTGTATTTCATCTGCAGCTTGTACAAAAAAGCAGAAATGTGGTTGGATGACTGGATACTTTTCTTACCCCTTATCTCTTACCCAGCTGATATGACATTTCGGAGTTCAGGCATTTTAAAGGTAGCTTAGGCACCCAAAGTAGAAAAGCAAATTTCTGGAAAACAAAGAATTTTGGGATCTATTGGGCTAGATCAAGCGTTGGAAATGGACAATCATCTAAATGTAGTCTGTAGTTCCAAATTTAAATTCAAACTGAACATACTGGAAGCTAAGTCAGTGTTTTGATGTTCTTTATCAGCTAAAATGGTCACTACAGAAAAAGCTCAGAATCCTCCTATTTTTAGGAGGCCAACAAAGATATTTTCAGGTCCTGTATTTGAAATTCTGTGCACAAGGGAGGATGGCAGGTAGAGCAGGCCAAAAGAACTGGGTGATTAAAATGCTTTCACTTATTATTATTTTTTATTTTCACATATGCATAGAACATATTTTGGTCATATCATCCCACCATTATCTTTCCTTGTAGCCCCACCCCGGGCCCTCTCCCTTTTTCTCTTCCTCTTGTCTAATAATGGTATCCCCTCCCCAACCAAATGCTTTTAGAATAATGCTAGGCACAGAGCATTTTCTAAGGAGCAGAAATGGCCTTAATCTATGATCCTCTCCCAACTGTGACTGATCTGCTACCGTCAAGTTATATAGGAATACCCTGAGATAACCCTTACGATAATTCAGATTCGACTTTGTCTTGCTTCTTTCTAAATGACTATACAGCCTTCCTGGAATGTGACCTCTGTGTTTCCCTTTTCCATGCAGGGTCAGAAGGACACATCTGAAGAAATGCACAGGGCATTCAGGTCTCCTCCTCAGTGCTTTCCTCCACCTGAGTGTTGTTATCTCTTGCTGCATTCTGGGCTCTGCTCCTGCCACGGGGACTGTGCTGCTGCCCCACCTCGCCAGCTCTCACCTTTGTGATCCTTTTAGCTGCAGTGATCCTTCTACTCTCAGTCCACCTGCCTTCTCTGTTCGTGATGTATGATTCCTTGATTCTTCTTTAAGCACTTCTCAGTATTTACCTCTTCCATGAAACCTGCCCATCGCAAACTTGATCAGCTTCAGTCACTTCGGAAACCTACAGCAACCTGTGGGGCTACATGACACTCTGCAATTATAGCAGATAATGTACTTCTGTCATTTGCTGGTATTTTCATCATGTTTACTGTTTTTTTTTTTTTTATAAAAACTGAAGTTGTCTGGTATATATGTCCTATTGAAGTGATGATGAAGGTGATACAGGGACAGCAATGATTCTGGTGATGACATGACTGTGTGGTGGAAGGAGAAAGGTGAGAAAGCTTGTTTTGACTCCATCACTGAATTTTTTTTAGTTAAGGACACCTCAAATTCTCTGAATCCTGTTTTCTTCATCTGTGAAATGGACCAGGTAATTATCTCTGGCCTGTGTTTCTGGAAATTTACAGGACATCTTTGTCATCTTCTCACTTCCTCCTGGGTTTAGACCACCTGTGTGCCTCCATGTTACTTTGTTTGCCCAGGTTCCATTGTAGACTTGTCCCCAGAGTGCCACCGTCCCTTGTGTACTTTTCCAACTCTGTCACTAGTCTAGAAATGGCAGTGAGCACCTGGAATGGTTTCTTAGTAACCTTGGAAGTAATTAGTGTTAGTAATGAATAGCTGTATCTCAAGCAACCATCATAGATCCAAAATACATTTAAAGATTAAGAAGTATTGTAAAATAAGAAAAAAACAAGTAAATGAGGCTTCAATGAAGCTGTAATAGCAGGAGTAATGTGCAGACAGAATTAATAAAAGTAAGTAATGAAAATGATTCTCCTGCTAAAAAGGGCATTTGATCATAAGTTAAGAGTTGGATCCATACCAAACCTTGTAACAAATGAAATGTTGAATCTTTCCTGGCTCAGGTAAGGACTCACAACAAAAGTTGTGAATGTATGTATTGTGCTTTGAAATAAGAATTCAGATAAAAGCAAAATATTAACACAAAAGACAACATTTATACATTTCAAATGAGTATAGATTATTTTAAGGCCACATTTTAGAATTTAAGGCATAAAGAGTCCTATAAAAATATCTTTGACTTATGAAGGTCTTGTAAATTTTTTTTTGTTTGTTTTTGGTCTTGTAAATTTTTGTTTAAAATAACATTGATTATTGTCATCCCTTCTCTGGCTCAGGGACTTTTTGGGGATGAGAATAGATGACAGTTATGTGGCTCTTACATTTCCGCTTCTTACTCCGTTTGGAAGTGACCTGGCTCCTCACTGTTATCTGGTAGTCCTGGGTAGGCTCAGAGTCATCTGTCTCTCTAGCTCTCCACTGAGGACTCTTGCTGAAACAGAATGTGATGCTAGCATCCCTAAGTAAAGGAGACATCATTGAAGCCGAGGGGAGGCTGGGGAACCAACTTGCAAGATGCAATACCGAGCAGCCCCAGAAGCTGGAGACAGAACTCATGCCTGGCTGGAGGGCTAGATGGCCTCCAGCCTTCCTCCACCTTTTCCGGTTTCACGGCCACAAGGTGTAAAATCCTAGAAGTGCACATTTGATTCTGGGTCAGGGAGAGAGACGGCTGCCATAGAGGGAGACTGTCACCAAGGATAGACTCCTCCAAAAGCCACACTTGGAGGTGAGAGGCAGCAAGAATGGATGCTAACTCTTGATCGATTGTATTTAATCTTTAACACTACTCTTTAAAGGTGATATTATTGTCAGCCCTGCTTACAGATGAGGACACTGAGGCAGAGAGAAAGGGCATACTCTGAGGTCAGAGTCCTACCTCTGGCAAAGCTGAATCACTTTCTCAGGCTGCTTCTAAAAGGACCCTGGTGCCTAATTCAGAGGGAGGCTTGATGAGGCAGTTAAAAAGTAGCCCTTTGCACCTCCACTCTTGCATCATTCTGTTTATCCTAGCTCAGCACCTGCCTTATCCCAGCTCAGCACCTGCCCCTTGCTCTGGCCTTATTGTGATGAAACAGAAGACATCCACGGAGCGGCCTCTCAACAGCTTCCCTGTCCACCTACAAAAACGGCCTCTAAAGTGTAGAGATCCAGACAGAATTGCATGATTTCTCCTCCAGATCAGATGCCATCGTCATGCACCTGGTTACCCAAGCCGGAAACTGGGAATCATCCCTGAATTCTCCTTATTGCTCACACTTCAACCAATCATTCAGTCCTACCCCGCTAACTGCAGAATTCTCCCTGCCATCCCTTTCCTCTTTTCACCCGCTGCCACCTTCTCCATTCAGACGCATAGTGAGTGGCACTTAGATCGTTGGCCTTTTAGAGGGTCTCCTGTCCACAGTGGTGCCTGCTTCTCACCTCAGCCCCTTGTTGCAAGGACAAGCTTTCCACCCATCCTGCGACTCACTCTCTTCAAATCCTTCAAATGCTCCCCTTGTTTTCCAGGTAGGGTTCAAACTGCTGAGCCTGACAGAGCCCTGTGGTTGGCTGCAGGCTGTCTCCTCTGGCTGATCTCTCCCTATCCTGGCCCCCTTGTCTCTAAGGTCGCATGGCACCGTATTAGTCTCCTCCACCTTTCATAACAAAGTGCCACACCTTCCGTAGCATAAACAACAGAACCGTATTTTCTCATAGTTCTGAAGGTTAGAAGTTCAACATCAGGGTAAGCTGTTGGTGAATCTGGCTTTCCTGAGGCCTCACTCTTTGGCCGGCGTGTAATGGTCTTTTCTCTCCGTGGCCACATCTCCGGTATCTGTTTGCTGTAATGACTTCTTAACATATGAATTGGGGGGTGCACAAGGTAGTGCATAATAGGATTTTTCCAACAAGAGTTTTAGGGCTCCTGGGACATTATCTTCCCATTCCTGAATACATACCTCATACTTTGTGCTTTAAAATTCAATTTAATTCACTTTCACTGTAAAATCTTCCCTATGTCTCTAATCTTAGATGCCATTTCTCTCCCTTCCCCCACTCTTTAACCACAGAGTTCTTCTAAAGTACTTTCCCAAATTCTAATTATGCAAATATCAAAGTCCATTCATAGTCCTCCTTTTAAAAAAAATGAATGTTGTTCCTATAAAAGAGGTACAAGACTGAAAGGCTTTCTACATCATTAACTGACAAAACAGTAAGAATTGTGCACAGTATTTCCTAATAGGGTTGCATTACTTATAATGGCATGTTCCACAAAGAATGGAACAGTTTACTTATTTATCTCTATCTCAGTTACTTTCTTGTCATTACAATTAAGTAACTGAAACACACAATTTAAAGGAGGAAAGGTTGATTTTGGTTCATAGTTTGTAGAGGTTCCAGTCCATAGTTGGCTGGCCCCAAGGCAGGGTGGAATGGCAGAGGAACAAGGCAGAATAGAACTTCCCACAGAATGGCAGGCAAAAAGCAGAGAGGAATCAAGCGGGGAGAAGGGTGATAGACCTCTCCAGGCCACACCTCCAGTAACCCACTTCCTCCCGCCAGACTTCACCTCCTAGTGTCACATTTACCTATAGACTCATCAGTGGACTAATCCACTAAGAAGTGTCACACCACTACGATCCAGTCACCTCCCCAAACCCCTACCTATGAGCACATGAAGCTTTGGAAGGACTTCTAGAAATAAACCATAACACTCTCTAACTCAATAAGTTGCTTAGGGAGAAAATATGTGTTAGTTGTTCATGTGGCCTTGTTTAGGAAGTGATCAATAGGTTTTGGTTAGTTGAATGAATAAACAAGTATTTACAAAGTGATTTCAAACATCTCACAATGTGTTTAAGAGATGAGCAGTGTACCACTTTGTTGAAAGAACTGATGTACTTAAAAAGGAGCAATAGTTGCATAGTAGACAGAAAATATATTCCATAACAATATAAAGAACTGAGTTTGATGAATTTCTGCATTAACTTAGATCTGGACTAAGACAATAGCCCCAGTTACTGAAGAAGCACATGAAGGAAACCTTGTGCTGTGATCTGCTTTTGAAAATAGAATAATAATTTATGAGGAAATTGACTAACTTCAGGTCATTTAGTAAAGTCTTAGTGAGAACAATGTTGATATCTCAAAGTTGTTAGTACAACAGAACCTTATAACAAGATCAAAATGGTTTTGCAGTGCAGTAGATACTTTATAGTTTTGTTGAAATAGTTTTGTCTGAAATGCTTTATTACCATCTAAAATTTGCTTTACAAACTTATGAGCACTACAACTTTTATTTATTATCATTTGTAATTCTATTTCTATTTATTTAGTTATTGGTACTGAGGATTGAACTTATGTCCTTGCAAATTCTAAGCAAGGGCTCTATCACCGAAGTATACTGCCAACTCTTTTATTCTAATTTTAGAAATGAGGGGCTATTCTGTAGAATAAATGAAAGAATTCTGCAGTGTTGATAGGATTGACATTATACCCTTTAATATCATATTGCATTGCAAAACTCACAGAGTAAGCATGCAAACCTCATATTACCGTTCTCATTCTGCCATTTTGAAGGCAGAAAGTGCTGCTCCAAGTGGCTCATGGTTCTTGTGATGTTAGTAGGGCAGAAAAGGATTGCTGGTGTCATGGCTCAGTGATATCTCAGCACCTCAGCCTCAGCTGAGATTCATAGATTTAACCACAATTCAATGTGATATGACTCCCCAAAGCATGGTACAAACCTTGGGACTTTCCATCTTGATGGAAAATAAATACTTTTAGAGTTGGTGAGGCCAGAGTTTTAATGGTTAGTTCTCTGTCTGAACCATAGAGTAGAGGACATGAGCCAACCCTGCAGTCTGGTTCTGATTTAGATTTGTTAAGGAAGCTAAACTTCAATTATTCTGCCCTATCCATTACCCACTATTGAAAACACTGAGAGAGTAGGCCATAGTGCAGCTTTTAAAGCTGAAATTGGAAAGAAATCCATTGCACCATTTTCCCTGGGAAAATTGTTGTTTGCTCTTTGAAGCTAAAAGATGATAGCAAGGTTGTCAACTGTCCAATCTTACAGAGTTAGATTTCTAAATCAACATCATAAGTAGAATTTTAAAATTGTATATTTGTAAAATCAGAACACAGACAACTAATAAAGTATTGTAGGACATTTTATAATATCTAGAAATACATTAACCTAAACATTATCTGTTACCTAAGACAAAACACTAAAGTTGTTAAAATGGTCATGAGTGGACAGACAGGTGTTTCACATAACATTCTATTTCTTCCTGGTTGAAATATTAAGGAAGTGGAAATTAAATCAATGCTACAGTACTAGCTGATTCATATTATGCTCAGTGTGCCTGCTAGCTGCTTTGGCAGACAATGAGCATGGGTTTATCCTGCTCAGGAATACAGTTGTCCCTTTTATCTGCTGTTTCACTGTCTATGGTTTCAGTTACCTGAAGTCAGCCATGGTCTGAAAATATTAAATGAAAAATTCCAGAAATAACTCATAAGTTTTACATTGTACATCACTCCGAACAGCATGATGAACTCTTGTGCTGCTCTGATCCAGAAGGAAGCAGATGATCCTCTTGATGTATTGTCAGGTCAATAGCAACCCAGTGCTACATGTCAATGCCTTGTCATTCTCTTAATTCATCTCATCCCACAGGCATTATATCATCTCACATCATCACAGGAAGAGGGAAAAATATAATGAAAGAGAGAGAGAGAGGAGAAAAGAAAGACTACATTCATGTAATTTGAACTTTTATTACAACTTAAGGTATATAGCTGCCCTATTTTGTTATTATTTTTAACTTACTCTGTTCATCTGAAAATTAAACTTGATCACTGGTGTGTGTGTGTGTGTGTATGTGAATAAGGAAAACATAGTGTTTAGAGGGAGGACTCTATTATCTGTGGTTTCAGGAGTCTACTAGGGGTCTTGTGTGTGTATGTGTGTGTATGTATGTGAATAAGGAAAACATAGTGTTTAGAGGGAGGACTCTATTATCTGTGGTTTCAGGAATCTACTAGGGGTCTTGGCACACATCTGCTGTGTATAAGGAAAGATTACTCTACTCAGTGTACTTGAGTGTCATCAACACTACTCAATCACCCCTCTGCACAACTTGGCTTGTCATTTTGCTGTCCTCCAGACCTGCTCCACAGATTGTTCAAACTTCATGCATCCCTTGTACCTTTGACTCACTGCTATGTCACAATGAAAAGAGACCTGCTTTGAAATTTGCCAAGCTAAAAATATCTTGGCATTTGTCAAATATGTTTCTCATTCTACTTTCTATGGGACAATTGTATCCACCCCTTTTTCCCCAGTGGATGCCCTCACTTTTGTTCTGGGTCTCACCCTCTGCTTCACCTCAGGTGTTGTTCTCTAATTCAGTCGTCCTCAAACTTTCTGATCTCAGGAGTCCTCTATAGGTGAAAATTCCTAAACATACAAATGAGCTTCCTGTTAATGTGAACTCTGAACATATTAGGAACTGAAGCAGAGACTAAAAAAATATTTAATAGCATTAACACAATAGCAATAAAACTGATATATGGTAACTAAATTGCATTTTTAAATAAAAATAAACACATTTTCCTAATAAAAATGGCTAGTGTGCACAGAGCATTGTTTTACATTTTTGAAAATCTCATTAAGTCTGGTTTACTAGAGGACAACTTGATTTTTGCATCTGCTTCTGCATATAACCCATTGTTTGCAATATGGGAAGAGAATTATGCCTCATACACCTATATAGTTGGAAAAGGGAAAAGCACTTTAATAATCTGTTGAGATAATTGTGAATACATTTTTATTCAATACTACACCAGAATTCAATAATAATTTCATGAAGGTTAGCCACAATGTGGGATCTGAAGATGTGTTAATGAATTTTTCTTGTCTTTTTACTTTAAAATTCATTATTCTGTTTTGCACCTTGAATTAATGTTTTAATTTGACATGATTTTTAACATTATGTATGGTTATTTGAAAATAGTGAGTCACTGGAGTTGTGCAAATCTTGACTGTTGGTACCCTTTGTTTTATAAAAATAATCATGTTTATTAATATTGCCATGAATCTCATCAGAAAAGTAGTTAAGTACTGAGATGCCAAATTCATGGAAGTAGAAACAAATTTTCTGAAATTATAATCTTTTCTCAAAAGCACAAATATTATTATTGGAAACACATACTGTTCAGTTTTTCTTGCAATGACAGGCTTATTTTGTTCATTTCCAAAAAATGGTTTTCAAGCATACAATTTGAAAATCCATAGCTTGTCAGCTATTCTTTTATAGTAGAAAAAAAACCCAGTATGAAGTACATAATGTTCAGTTTTTCTTGCAGTGACAGGCTTATATTGTTAATTTCAAAAACATGGTTTTCAAACATTCATTTTGTAAATCCAGTTTGTCAGCCATTCTTTATAGTAAATAGTATCCCTTGAAAAAGGGGTTTAATTTGGCCCATAGTGTGGTATGAGCAAAACCATCATTGGCTGGTCACATAGAGAAGGGATTTATGTGAATTTCTCATTTTGTCACATGAAATATTAAAAAGATGTGAATTCAAGGATTGAAATTTAATGAAATTAATTCTTAGGCTTTATCTTCTGTTCTTAAATGGAGCTGACATTGGTTTTATGGTATGTGACAATGAAGGGGTCAGTTTGAAGCTTCTGCCTTGGTCCATGCCAAGATGCCACCAGTTTCACCCACAATTGTTTTGCACTGACAATACAAAAGTAATACAGTGAAAAAAGCAAGTGTCATCCTGTGATTATGAAAAGAATTTTCACTTCAGGGCCCAGAGGGATGTGCAGTCGACACTTTGAGACTCGATGACCTAATCAATAATCTCCTTTTTCTGCATGTTCTCCATTTTTTCTTTTTGTATAAACATACTTCCATCTTGGGAAGCATAAACTTTTTGTAGTTAATTGAGTTTATTGGTACATTTTAGGTATACATAATGATCACATTCATCATAGGGAATTTGTACCTGTATTGGGAAGAATAAACTTTATGGGTAACATGATTTTATCTACTAAAGACCATTACATCTGTTTCCTGGTGGTATGGATTAGATCTGAAATATTTCACAAAAGCCTCATGTGTGTGGAAGGTGATCAGATCATGCAGCACTATACTCATCAGTGGAGTCATCCATTGATAAGTTCAGTAGTTAAATGTGTTGCTAGGTAGTGGGATCTGGTTGCTGCTAAAAATAGTTGCATGAACTAGAAGGGTGTATTCTTGTCCCTGGCCCATTTTTCTTCCACTGGTTCTTGGCTGCATGGGATGAGAAGCTGACCTCTGTCAGGCCTTTTCTATGTGATCTTTCTGGTTGGAGCCAGTCAACTTTGGATTGAACACATTGGCAACTGGAAGTCAACTGTAAGCAGATATCCAGACACTCCAAATAAATCTCCCCCCTTTAAAGTTGCAGGTACCAGGTGTTTTGTCCCAGCAATTGCAAAGTGACTAACCCAGAAACTGGCACCAGAAAGGGGGGTTGTTGGTGTGAATATATCTGACTATGTGGTTCAGAAGCCTTCAGAACTGGTCGTAAGAAGTATTTGGAAAAGTGTGGAGATACAGGCTAGAGAAGCACTAGAATGTTATAAGCAGCACTTCGGTATAACATTGGAGCTCAGAAGACCACAATGCTGACAGGAATGCAGACAGTGAAGGTTAGACTCAGGAGGTTTCAGTTAAGGAAAAGGACTCCATTCACAGTTTGTCAGGAAACCATGTGTATTACACTCGGGCAGTGAATCTGTCTTCATTTTGCCTGTATCCTGAGATTTTGCAAGGGACTGAGATTGAGGATGGTGAACTAATTTATCTGACAAAGGAAATTTCAAGGCAGCCCCACTTTCAGGCTGTGGCACGAGTACTGGTGGCTGCTTTCTGCAGATCTACCGTGAGAAGCAGGAGCACAAATTCAAGTTGAGTAATTTGAAAATTCTGCAGTTTGGTCACAGAGGAAGCAACTGTACACTTGCATCCGTGGAGAGCACAGTTACTGAGTTAAGCATTAGAATGAAGCCAAGTACTTTGCATCAGGACAATAGGAAAGATGGCTTAAAGGATTCTTAGGAATTAGCAAGACCCCACCTACACAGTCTTAAAGGTGCAAAGATATAAACTTTTTATTTGAGAAAAACCTCCTGGCTCTCTGCGGGAGTAGGTGCCTAGGATGATGGTATCTTGGAATCATTCCTCTGTGTGCGATATCCAGACACTCCAAGGTTATTGTAGCCATAGTCCAAGAGGACCCAGCTACTACTTGAGATGGAGGCAGACCTGGGTCTCAACCACATTGTGCTGATTTTTCATGTGTGTCGAATGCATGAGTTTTAGGGTCAGGGAGGATTCCACCCAGATGTCAAAAGAAGACTGGTTGCTTTGTGCAGCTGAAAACTGCCACCTACAGTCATTAGCATATGATCAGTGTCCTGAATGCTGCCTCTGTGATGAGGAATAACATTCTCTTTTGAGAAAGGAGAAAAGAGAATATTCATGAAAAATACTTTATATCAAAATGAAGATGAAGATTTGTGAGTATCTCACTTGCAAGTGGTTAAAAACAGCCTCTCAAGGGATGTTTGATAGGACTTCACAGGAACAATTACTGAATTACTTACTTTGGAATTAAAGTTATGTGCTTTTCAAGTGAAGTTGGCTTCTGCTGTCCAATGAAAGCTCTTATGCAGATTGGCTAAGAATGACAGCAGAAGCAGTACTCCCTTCAGACCTAGGCAACATTGTCAAGAAAGGCAAGTTCCCCCTACTTTAGTGATCAGGTCTACTTGGATCTGGCTATGCCTCAGCCCAAACAAGCTCTTGTACTAGATCCAAGTAGGGGAGAACCCATACCTCCACTCAGCTTCTCCTGCTACTGGTATGCCCCAAGCCCATAAACTGACAAACACATAAAAATAGCTCTCTCGTTGTTAAAATTTATGTGATAGAATACCATTTAACTTTAAAAATAAAGAAATCCTGTCATTTGTGACCATGTAGAAGAACCTAGAGGATGTTATGTTAAGTGAAACAAGTCAGGCACAGAAAGACAAGTGCTATATTATTTCATCTGTGCACAGAACCAAAAAAGTTGAGTTCATGGAAGTAGAGAGTAAGATGGTGATTTGTAGATGCTGGGCGGTGGGGACATTGGGAGATGTTGGAGAAAGGACCCAACAATTTAGCTAGGCAGGGAGAATTAAGTTCAAGAGATTTATTGTTCATAGTGGTGACCATAGTGAATAATACAGTAATATATTGTGTTTTTGAACATTGCTAAGTGTAGATTTTAAGTGCTGCACTACACACACAATTATACAAGGTAATGTATGTGTTAAATACAGCTTGAGTTAGCCATTTTGCCGTGGATACCTATATCAAAACATCATGCTGTATATCATAAAGTGTATATCACCTTGCTTACTTGTGGGTACTCAAATCTTACTTGTCAATTAAACCTCCAAAATTTTTAAAAATTAAAACAAATTAAACAACAAATAAATTGTATAATTTCAGAATGAACAACTGAGACAGATGCTATACTCTGGATCTGGAGTGTATCCTGAAGATCCCTTTATTGAAATCTGGTCCCCAGTCCTTGGTGTGGTTGGGATGTGGTAGACCCTTCAGAAGGTGGTATTTAGAAGGAATAAGTTAGGTTATTGAGATCCACTCATGCAGGGGATGTTGTGATTCTGACCTCTCCCTCTTTTGTTCTTATATCCCAGCATCTGTGAAGTGATCAGCTTGCTTCACTGTTTACTCCTGCCATATGTATTGCTTTGGCACAGGCTCCAAAGCAATGGGACAACCTGCTGTGGACCACAACCTTTAAAACTGTGAGCCCAAACAATACTTTCTTCCTTCTCAGTTTCTTCCTTCAGGTATTTTGTTATAGTGACAGACAGCTGACTAACACTAAAGTATAATGATCTTCTTGTAAGATCATTAAAAATTCTTTGTATTGCTTTGGCAGTTTGGAAATATTTTGGAGGTGGCATTGTTTGGAAGCATTGTTATAAACAAGATGATCACTCCAAATCTCTTCCTATCTTGGGAGACATGAAATCAAGTTTTAGTATGTTTTTGTTTTATTTTGAGATAGGTTTCTACTGAGAAAAAGAGAGATAAGGAAAGAAACACCTTAATTCCATCATTATTTAGAAATTTAATAGCAGATTTCCAAACAAAAGAATTTGTCTCTCTGTGTTGTGAATTTTTCAGCTCAGATTGGGCTAATCTTTCATGTGGTTAAGATTTAGTAATGTGGCCATAGCAGGGAAGAAATTAGCTATCATTTCCAGAAGACCTTAATTGGCATTTAGAATTAACTTTCAGATTTATGTTTAAAGCACCTGGTAAAAGAGATGCAGACTTTAGTCCACCTTGCTTATTTGTGGGTACGGGACAATATTTAGTTCAGATATTGCAGAAGTCAGTGGGCTGTGTAGACAGAACCTTCTGTGAAGCTGATTTGTTCATGCACAGTAAAACTCTCTTTCAGTTAGTGAAATCAATTTTTTCCAATGCCTCAAAGCAGGGGCCATTCTAAGACCTTTTTCATTTTGTTTCTGTGTGAGCTAACATATCACTACATTTACTTTGTAGCGGAAGAGCTGATTTAAAGCAGTGTACTAAAGCCAGCTCCTCCTTTCCTCCCTGTCTCTGCCTCTCCTACCTGAGCTCCTGTGGTCCTCTGCATGTTCCTCTATGTGTCCCATACTAAAAACCCCAAACAGCTTCCTAAATAGATGTGCAGTGGAGTGACACAATGGCATAGATATATTATTTAACTGAGGTGATTCTTTCCCCATATCCATACCAAACCAACTGTGCTAATTCCTTAGTCAATTTGATTGCTTCAAAGATTTTAAAGAATTAAGAAAATTGCTTAAAAATTTTTCATTTTCTACAAATATAGACCATCTACTCAAAATCTTATTCCTATTTTAAACTCTTTGCTCATGTACATGTTGCACTTTCTGCAGAAATCTCACAATTCTTATGAAACCCACGTTTCTTTCTTTCAGTGATAAATACTAAATTTCTTGCATTTCTCAGAGCATAAACTTGATAATGAGAGCTCTTGAGCAATTTTCCCAGTCCTTATGTGTGTATATTTAGCTTAATATGAAAAGATTTGTGTGTGTGTGTATGTGTGTGTGTGTGTGGTGTATGTGTGTGTAAGGAAAGGAAAATCCATTAAAGTGTATAGCTGGTTCCCCCCAAAATGTTCATATTGCAAATTATAGTTTTATAATATTTTGGTTTCTCAAATTTATTAAAATTAAATTCTGTATCTGGGAACTTGGCTGTTACACTTGAATTTTAGTCACAGCCTCAGATTTGAACACAGATGAATTTATCTCCTAGAGCCTGCAAATATGTAAATCGTTGCTCAGAAAAATATTGCTTGGCTGGCGGTGGAGTCCAGTGGAGAGTTGGTGGGAATGGGTGGCCGGAGGGAGGGAGATGCCTTCCTTGGACACAAGGGAAAGGTCGCTGTAGCTCATGCAGGTCATGCTCTTTCTCTTCTTTCTGATGATATCGGAAGATACACAGAATGATCAGCAGCTTCCCAGAGTTGCTACCTTGGTTCTCAGTGAGTATTCCAGGTTATATTTACAAAATTCTTAAGAAAAAGTTTTGAACATATACTGGGTTACAGCTCTGTGTTTAAAGACTTTTAGTGTCTAGGTGTGAACCATAGTTATAGATCAATGGTTAAAAGCAGTTTTATATTTTTATCTTTGGTGACATTTGGTTTTTAAATTTTCTGCCTTTCCAAGAAAATTGCTGCTACCTCCATACATAAATTTTGTTGTTAAAAATGAGTATTGATCTTTTGATTTTATTTTGGGCATTACAAAATAAAAGCTCTTACAAAGCTTTATTTAAACTATAGGAAGCAAAAGCCCATGACTTGGATTCATAGACTCATTGAAATTTAGATATCATATAGTCATATTTCCGCTATTCAGAAAATGAAACATCCCAGAGAAGTTTTCTATTAAATGTAGAGTTGTTTTTGTTTCAAAATTCATTTTTTAGGCCTGGATACACAGCTCAGTAGTAGAACACTTTTCTTTTGTGTGTGTGTGTGTGTGTGTGTGTGTGTGTGTGTGTGTGTGTGTGAAGCCCTGTGTTCAATCCCCAGCACTGCAAAAAAAGTTTTTAAAGGACACAGAAAATATACAATTATAAGCATTAATACATACCATGTAATGTTTTGATACCTGTATACACTGAATAATGCTTAGACCAGGCTAAACACTTTTATTCCCTAGAACATTTGTCATTTCTTTGTGGTGAAAACTCAAAATCTTTTCTTCTATGGTTTTTTGAAATGTACAGTTCATTACTGTAATCTGTAGAAACCTTGCTGTGCAATAATAGCACACCAGAACTCCTTGCTTCTACCTAACTGTAGCTTAATATACACTGATTAATCTTTCTCCATCCCTGCATCCCAGTCTGCCCAACCTCTGGCTACCAACGTCCTATTTGGAAATCAACTTTTTTATATTCCACATATGAGTGAGATCAGGAGGCACTTTGTCTTTCTGTGGTGGGCTCCTTTACTTGATACAATGATCACAAGTTCCATCCACGCTGCTGCAAATGATAGGCATTCATTCATTTTGAAGACTGAACAGTGTTTTTAACTTGTACACCAGAATTTGTCTTGCAAGTTTTTCTTAGTGTTTCATTATGACATATAAGTCTCTCCTGTTCAGTGAATATGAGGATTGCAGATGGTTTACTGAGTCAAAATGTTGCCCAGTATTTATTAGAGGACAGCCTGTTCCTTCTTCAATTCTACTTGCTCTTCTTCCATGAACATTAGTTAATTTAACTCCAACCCAGATGACAGCTTATCTTCTGCCTGGGTGTGAATCTGCCCTGTTATTTCTTCTAACATGCTGGAAGCCGTTAGATAAGCTTTTGTCTTAAGCTACAATCATAAAATAAGTGTTCTCTGAGCTTAATTCATGAGCAACCAAAGAAAACGCAGACCTGCTTCTAACACACAAGCTGAGTGTATGCGACACATTGAGAAATACATCACTTTCCACTTTCTGTTATAGGATGGCGTAAAAGGAAAAAAGTCATACATTACAGACACTACCTAAGAACAATATCTCAGTTGGTTCTAGCTAAGATTAGACTCTGTTAATATGATATTTGAGCACTTGCTTTTTTTGTTTTCCCATTAAGATTATTTATCCTGTTGAGGAAATGCAGATGGACATGACACATCATTTCACCTTACTCAGGTATTTGGAATTCATGCCCAGACAAAGCCAGAAACAAACAAACAAAAATTGGGTGGGTAATTTTTAGACCAGTTAGGATGGCTGTAATGGAAAATCCAAGACAATGCTTGTCATTGCCTTTAGAACCTATAAATGATCTTCAGGTGTGTAGCTCGTGGCTGGAAGCTGCTCATAGGACCCCAGGTATTCAGAACAGGGTTGGGAAGAAGGATGCATGTCCCGAAGCTAAATTACATTTGGAGAGAAGATGTAACAAAGGTAGGGTTCTGAGGACTGCCGGTCACAATTCCAAATCTGGGATGAAAAAGTTACTCTTTTATTTAGTGTTCAAGTTGGGACTTTGCCCCGAAAAAGATAGTCAACCACTGACTTTACTTGAATGTCTTTGGAAAGGGAAGAACTCAATCCAGCCATGAACGGGAGACGAGTGCCAGGTTTCCTGGAAACATCGCCCAAACTCAACAATTTCTCAGAATTTTCAGAGGCGCCAGTGGACTGTTTGCATTTCAATGGAAAAAGTTCTGAAAGCTTTGGAAAATGTTCTCAGTTTTACTTTCTCATTGAAAGGCAGAGACCATTGCTCTGAACAAGAGACAGAAGCACTTGCTATGGCTTTGTTAGGAGTTAAGAAAAGGGACTGCTGGGAAATTGTAATTGTCCAATCCTTGGCCACAGAGCGAGGACAAAGGGGATCAGGTCATAATGGCAAATAGAAAATAAAAGTATTGTTACTTTATACAAAAGTACCCAATGTCTGGAGCTGTCTTCAGCTAGCCTAGTTTTGCAAGAAAGATGTACTTTCTAGGTTTAAAGAAATGTGGTTGCAACACCATTTCAGTAATATAATAATTCCCTTAATAAGTATGTATTCATCCTAAATACTCACCTTTTCACATACTATAAATATTTTATAAGTGGCCCATTGATTACAGTATTTATGAGAGACAACCCTGGGGAAAAAAGCAATATTATTTCCAGTTAAGATTTAGGAGACTTCTAAGTAAATCTATAATAACAGTCAAAAGTAGAAAATCTTCAATAAACAAAATTTTAGGTTTAATTTAGACCTTAAATTTTAGATCTGATTCTGCCACAAGTTTGAAGAGAACACTGTCTAAAAGAAATGCAATGTAAGCCACATATGTAATTAAAATTTCACACTTGCAGATTAAAAATGTAAAAACAGGTAAAATGAATTTTAAATACTGTATTTTATTTAGTCAATGTATCTAAAATTTTATTATTGCAATATGTAATCAGTGTAAAACTTAGTAGTGAAATGTTACATTGTTTTCTTACTGTTTGAGATTTGTAAGTATTTTGTGCTTATGACATTGTTTCTTTTCATTGGCAACGTGATTTGTATTCAGATGTTATAAAATTTGCAGTTGGATAAAGTAGACTTACAAGCATACTTTGAAAGTTTCTAATAATTGGATAGGGTAACAACTTCTAATTTTAATCTCATTAAGATTAAATCTCAAATCAATTTCCCAATTTCTGTTCCTCTAGCCCCATTTCAGGTTCTTATGTGTCACACGTAGCTAGGTGGTATTATATTGCTGAAGCTCTAAATACGGCATAGATCTGTATTATGTTGTGATTTTATTACTCCAAATACTAGCTAAACATGTGAACTTCTGAAAATGACTACCCTTCTTTTTATGCAAAAATATTTAAAGGGAAATGCAAATTTTCATATGAGCTTTGGTCTGCCCTTTGCTTGAGGGGATGTCCTTCCTAATGTTAAGACTAAGTGAGCGTGTCTTGCTAGGACTCTGAAAAACTCTGAGTGAGTGTGGCAGTGGGGCCTAGTAGGTCACTTGTTGGTAGGCTCAAGGGATGGGAGAGGAAGATGAGAAGATGAAGTAGGGGCAGAGGAGAAAGTTTGTAAACCAGGTTCAGAAATGTGCACATTATTCTTCAGGTAATATAACATCATCACTTATTTTCTCACTATTAAATAATGATTCTTTATTTTAAACAACTAATAACATTTGGCTAAGGTGAAAAGATAAAAAAACCCATATTTCCACACTCAGAGATGACCACTGCTAACACTGAATATGCTTCTTTTCAGCAATGACCATTTTTATAGTAGATCCTATAGCTCATGTGGAGTTCTGAGCCTGATGGCTAGAGGGGGAATTGCTCAATAATAAACAGTATCTCAGTCTTTAAACTTGATTTCCATCTCAGTATCCAATGTTTTCAAAATGTAATCCTCTGTTAGTCTAGTTTAAATCTCTTATGTTAGGTGAGCTGGGCTCTGTAGTCTTTCAAATTTCTCTTCCTTTCCCCTTCTCCTCTCCAAGATGGCAATTGGGTGTGTGAAGCAAGCTAAGCACCCTTCTGGCAGCAAGCATGATATCAGAGGGAGAGGGGCTACTCCGGTCTGCTTCCTAACAGGTGCCTGCAAGATGACCCTGCTCCATCAGCTCTTTTAAGGTGAGTGACTGGTACCCTTTCTTGGTCCTGGTCCTTGCCATTTGCTTCTATTAGTCCATTTTCTGTTGCTGTAACAGAGTGTCTGAGACTGGATAATGTATGAAGAGAAGAGATTTATTTACCTTACAGTTCTAAAGGCTAGAAATGCAAGATCATGTGGCTGTATCTGTTTGGCTTCTGGTGAGGACAATATGTTACTCTATGCAAGGCAGAAAAGCAGAAAAGCAAGAAGGTACATAGAGAAGAAAGGGGGGACAGAGGAGCTGCATTGCCTGATAACCCTGTTCTCTTCAGTACCCCTTAACATCACGATATTAACTAAATCTCCACAGATCATTGTACCAGCAGCCATTCCCTTTCCAGAATATAAGTGGTCATCCAGATTTGTGCGCCACTGGAGGGCTCTCCAAATGTTTCCATGTACCAGGGACTGAGTACTCCCTCATTCTACTTCTCTCTTCTCTTTATCCCTTGAACTGTCGGGGCAAGGAGGCTTAGTTTTATTTCTTGGTGTCAGTAGTTCTCAAAGTGTGGTTAGCAGACTCTTTGGGTCCCTGGGGCCCTTCAAGGAGCCCACCGATTGAAACTATTTTCATGAAAGCACTGAGACATTATTTTCCAGTTGCCTTCCATTAAATCAAACACAATGGATGTGCAAAAACATACCAATGCCAATTTTCTTACTCATATTTTGAGAGTTGGAAATTTTAAAATAAAATTTGTAATTATGTAAATGTTTGTTTATTATTATTTTAGGTATATTAATAAATAAATTTTTTAAAGCCAGGCATGGTGGTACACTAATCCATAACCCCAGTACTCTATGAAGCTGAGGCAGGAGGATCACAATTTTGAGCCCAGCTCTGGCAACCTAGTGACTTAAGGAGATGTTGTCATCAATTGATCAATCAGTTAATCAGTCAGGGGTGGGGAGGTAGCTCAGTGGAGATGTAGCTCAGTGTGGTCTTTGTTTAATCCCTAGTAGAACACCATAAAGCTTTTTAAAAAAATTCTGTTTTAATTTTTAATACATTAAACTTCCTAACTTGTCCATGTTGCTACTACAGAATACTTGAGATGTGGAAAACTTATAAAGGAAAGAAGTTCATTAACTCACAGTTTAGGAGGCTGAAAGTTCAGAATTAGGGTGCTGCATCTGGTGAGGGTAGAAAAGCTCAAGCACAAATAGGCCTGTGTAGAATGATTTATTTTATAAGAACTTGCTCTGTTAGTAACTAATCCAGTCCCCAAAGAATTGTGTTAGCCCCTTTGAAAGATACAATCTCCTCAGAAACCTCCCACTACCTCCCAACACCATTACACTGGGAATAAAGCTTCAACATGAATTTTGAAGGGGGCAAATAAAAATACTAGAAAGTTTAGAGTCTTCAATAATTTGTAAGAGTTGGGTTGAGAGGTCAGGAAATAGAACCCTTGCTCTCTGTCACATCTTGAGTTTTTGTTACCTGCAGAAGCAGTTCTATGATCTGGTCTCCAGTCTGGTTTCTTATAAGCTACAGGCCTAGATGGGAGCTAAAAGACTTCTTAAAAGTCTCACGGTGTGGTAAATAAGGTTTTTGAAACTATTTGAAAAATTTAATTTCCATAGTGTAAGATGAAAGTCATCTTTGAATATCTCTTTCTTCTTTTGTTTTTTGCTTGCTTTAAAATTGGTCTAATTTCAACTGCAAATCCCCATTCCCTACCAGACATGATGCCTCAGGTTAAATATGGACAAGTCATCTATACAGAAATGCAAGAATTTCACTGTTTCCGAAACATTATCTCCAGTGCACATACATATTTTAAGATATACTTAAAATAGATAAAAATTGAAAACCTATTGTACTTATTCACTTACAACCTGGTTTGCCTCATTTATTATGAGTACTTTCTTATGTAATGAAATATTCCTCTAAAGCGTGATTTGTAGAGAATGTGCGGTAGTCTACCGTAGGATACAGCCCAGCTCACTGACTGTCTCCCTCTATCAGCAAGATTTAGGCAGAGTGTTATGGCTTATGTCTACTTGAGCCACAAGGGTACCTTGCTCTCATAGGTGGTGCTCCTAGAAGGTGATTGGATCATGGTGGCTCTTAGCTGACTTGCTGTTAGAAGGTGGGGTCCAGTTGGAAGAGTTAGGTCATAAGGGTTGTGGTCTGGAAGGGTCCATCTCCCTCCCTAGCTCCTCCCTTTGCTCTCTGCTTCTTGGATGTTGTGAAGTGAGCAGTCTTCCCCCACCATGCTCTTCTACCTTGGAGCCAGCTGACTACAAACTAAAACGTGGGCCAAAGTAAACCTCTCCTTTAGGTTGTGGATGTTTGATATTTTTGCCCCAAGAATGAGGAAAATGACTACAACACAGGGCAATGTTTGTGTTTTGGGGAGAAGCCTGAAACCTGTGCGAGACGCCAACAGTGATCCTCTGGGATGCAGAAGTGACTTGGGGCTGTGTAGGGTAGGAGACGGTCATACATTAAAGTGGAAAAGTGAATGGGAGAGAAGAGAGAAATCCTTGACCTATCATCTATTCTTAAAGCAAAGAAGTTAAGGACTTCTGGTATATGTTAGGAGGATAGCAGAGCAATTTTCATTCATGTATTTTGAAAATAGTAAAACTGTTCATAAGTAGAATATGTGTAGCATTTACATGTAAATACTTCATTTACATTTATTCATAACTTTTTCACACAGACTATAGTGACAAGCATTATGAAAACAGTAATAATAATGATGATGATGATGGCAATAGGTAACCAGACTGTCAACTCAGCTTTATCTAGAATTTAAAAATCTTATAGATTCATTCAGGAAAATTAAAAATATGTCATGAGAGACTGGATTTTCCTTTGCAATTTTCAATGTAAAGATGATTATCATTATTCCAGATTCCTTGTGCAAAAATTTATAATCTTAATTTTTGTTTGTTTGTTTTTCCGGTACCAGGAATTGAACTTATGACCTTGCACTTGCCAGGCAGGTACTTTGCCACTGAGCTAAATCCCCAGCCCCTATAATCTTAATTTTTTAACAGAGATTTTATGTAGTTTGCACCTGTGTGGTCACTTGGCAAGGTCCTGAACAGATAGCACAGTACCAGCACTCGGAATATGTCTAAGCCACCAGAATTCAACCATGGAGGCTACCTTATCTAATCCTAATTTTTTCCCAAAGGCTCCACCTCTGAACACCATAGACCTCTTAACACATTACAATAGGGATTGAATTTCATGAACATTCAAAACATGTCCGAGCTATAGTGCATTTATTCATTTTTTAAAGGACCAACAATTTGATTCCTAAATTACATTTCAGATTTTGTGCAAAACATTTACTATGCAAAAATGTGAGAATGTCTTCCTTTTGTTCACTTAATTTGTCATTCATTTATGCATAAAGTTGTTACCATTATGGTAGTAAACAGTTTTTGTTTAGATCTGAAAGGAAACAGAGGGATAAGAAAAATTGCTTATCATGACGTTTTTATTGGAAAAAACTGAGGTCCAGGGGAGAAAACGACTTCCCCAAGTCAGACCGAAGTGGGACGTGATGAGGTCGCTCAAGCCCTGGTCTAGGGTTTCCTCTAATTCAGTGCAGTCCTTCCGTTTCTCCAGTGCACTCTCCATGTACTGCCAAGAAATCACCCTGAGGCACTGCTCAGAACACACCAGTGTACTATTCAGAAACTCCCACTGTATCTCCATGGACCGTGGAATAAAGCCTCATCTTGTAAGCGCAGCAGTGGCCCTCATTTGTCCCTTCAAGCTACGTTTGTTCACCCTAAGTCCTGCCCACACTCCAGCCCACCTAGGAAACACTGTGCTACTGGACGCCACTCTGTTCTTCATTTTAAACACACTGTCGCAGGTACTGTTTTCTCGCTGCATTAAAAAATCTTCTCTCCCTATTCTTTACCTTGGTAGGAACTCAATTCAAGCTTTAAAATGTAGCCTGAATGCCATTTCTATAATACATTATTCTTGAATTTCTCCATGCATGGATGTGTTTCTCATTCCTTTAAATTAATTTAAAATTAATTTAAAATTTTGCTATTCCATTAAATTTACCACAGTCTGAGTTTTTAAAATCTATACTTTTCTTTCTAAGTGATATGGTATTTGGAATAGGATCCTTTAAATATACCTATCTCCTATAGAGTTTGCATGTTTTTATTTTTATTTATTTATTTATTTATTTTTTGGTTTTTCTCTGGTACCGGGAACCGAACTCATGACCTTGCGCTTGCCAGGCAGGCGCTTTTGCCACTGAGCTAAATCCCCAGCCCCTATTTGCATGTTTTTAGGAGGAGCTAAGTAAATCTTTTGAAATTAAATTAAATATAATGGGAAATATAAAAACTCAGCACAAATAAAGCTAGGCTAATGTATATTACATTTAAGAAAGTTTAGTATCTTTATTTTCTCTGAGTTTCTGTCATTAAATTATCTAGAAAAAAACAGATGATTCATTCTAAGAAAGATAACCTAAAATCAATTTTAGCTTGCAATTTTAGGGACTATGAAAACACTTTCAAATATTCTTTTTTTAAGAAAGAGTTTAATCAAGCTTACTGGTGCAATTTATTTTTTTTTATTTTTTATTTTTTTCGTTTTTCTCCTGTACCGGGAACTGAACTCACGACCTTGCACTTGCCAGGCAGGTGCTTTTGCCGCTGAGCTAAATCCCCAGCCCCTGCAATTTAGATATATACAATGATCACATTCGTCCTAGGGAATTTGTATCTATATGTGAGGTATACTCTTTCCTCTTCCTTTTTTCTTTCCAGTCTCCTCCCATCTCTTCAGCCACTCTCCCTTGCCTTATTTGCAAAGCTCTCTTTCCATTTCATCATTCTTTCATCTTTTGTCCCCTTCATTCCTTTCCTTCTTCCCTCTCCCTAGTTCCCCCTTTTTGGGAACCATTTCTTCTTTCAAATATTCTTATGGAGGGTGAACGGTAGAGAGTTACCTTTTATAGGATAATTTTAGTTAAGCCTTTCGAAGTGAGTGAAAGGATGGGATGTCTTGGATCTTGTCCATCAGCTGCTGTGGGTCCTGGGCTAAGTACACATTTAGCTCCCTTATGAAGGACACCAGCACCTCGTGAGGTCTCTGGCATTAGCAAAGCTGAAGGTGATGAGACATGGGTGCAGGTTCCACTTTGTTCCTTATTCATCTCCCTGTCATGTCCTTAACTCCATGATCCGGCATTGACTAGGAAGAAGAAGGCTTAAAGACTGAGATGATAAAATACAGGTGTATTCTCATAAAGCTGAGGATTACCATTCCCTAAATTCAGCTGCGACTTTTACTTGCAGACATAGCCCATCATTTGAAAAGGATTTTTCTGTTTATGTCTGTAGATATCTCGGGAACATGTGTTGTAATGGATCTAAGTGTATGGGATTAGGGTAGAA
This sequence comes from Chinchilla lanigera, assembly GCF_000276665.1. Classification (NCBI taxonomy): domain Eukaryota; kingdom Metazoa; phylum Chordata; class Mammalia; order Rodentia; family Chinchillidae; genus Chinchilla; species Chinchilla lanigera. The sequence goes on from NW_004955402.1 coordinate 14,873,700, forward strand.
AGAACATAAAGTTAGATAAGACTAAAACAGCTCAGTAGTAGATGATTAGGGGTAAAATCTTCCTTAAAGGAGTGATCCTGTGAAGTCACTGTGCCACCAGTGGCCGGCAGAAGTCTCTTACATCTGATGTGCTTCTGACTCCCAGAAATCATCCACATCATGTAATCTGGAGGCCTAAAAATGTCAAGAGACTGACACAAGTGCCTGTATATCTTGGGATTACTACAGGTCACTTTAGTAGGCTGTGGTCTGTTGCTGATCTTACTCATTTTATGTATAGTTCCTGCCCTGTCTCCACTACCTGTCCTATCCAGCACTACACATGCAAACAACAGCCAGTCTTAAGTTCTTTAAGATGTACATGCAGTGTCATAAAACCAAATCCATTCAGAAATACCTTGTTCTATTCTGCTTTCTGCACTAGAACAGAATACTCAAGACAATTAATTTATAAAGAGAAAAGGTTTATGTTGGCTCATGGTTCTGGAGATCCTAGTCCAAGACCAAGTAGCCTCATTTCTTTGAGCCTCCTGTAAGGACAGCACATTGTGAGGCAGAAAGCAAAAGAAAGTCAGAAAGGCTGGGTCCCATAACCTCCTTCAATGGCACATGTGAGTGCATGTGCACACCCATGCACACACACACACACACACACACACACACACACGCCTCTGGCTATGGTTTAGATCAAGATTGTCTTCTAAAGGCTTCATGGACTAATAGGTGGGGCTTTCTGAAGGTGATGAAATCATGGTGGCTTACCTGACTTGCTGTTGGGAGCTGGGGTAGGTCAGAGGGGTGGATCACAGTGGGTGTGACCTGTACTGATACATCTCCTTCCTCGGCTCCTTCTTTCTTTGCTTCCTGATGGCTATGATGTGAGAGCTTTCCTCCACACAGGCCCTTCCAGTGTGCAGCTTCTACGTGGAGCTAGATCACCATGTAAGGATTGAGCCTTCTGAAAGCAAAAGCCAAACTAAATTTCTCCTCTTAAATTGCAGCTGTTGGGTACTGCATCTCAGTGATGAGAAAGTGAGTGACTGGGACACCTTTAATATGAAAACCTCCCATTGGTCCCATTTAAAGATTCCAGTACCTCCCAGTAGTGCCACACTGGAGATCCAGGTTTTAACACTTGGACCTTTAGGGGATACTCATGCAAACTGTAGCAATGTGTGCTGTTGGGCTTGTGCATTGCTCCCATTGCTGTTATTGTGGCCACTCTGTCCATCGGTGCATTGCACCAGATGGATGCAGAGTTGAGAGAGAAATAGTCCTTCTGGTCACATGGTTTTTGAGAGTGGATGCTCTGAGACACAAAGATCTGTACTTCTTGTACTTGTTGTCATAGGTCCAGTTATGTACTTCTACTGGTTTTCTTTTCCTTAATTTTTCAACCTTATTCTTATAGGCCTCTTTTTTTTTTTTTTTTTTTTTTTTTTAGGCAGAAAACCACACACTGGTTGTTGCCCAGGGACTCTCACA
>NW_004955402.1:14875284-14910115 GCF_000276665.1 Chinchilla lanigera
CCGGGAACCGAACTCATGACCTTGCGCTTGCCAGGCAGGCGCTTTTGCCACTGAGCTAAATCCCCAGCCCCTATTTGCATGTTTTTAGGAGGAGCTAAGTAAATCTTTTGAAATTAAATTAAATATAATGGGAAATATAAAAACTCAGCACAAATAAAGCTAGGCTAATGTATATTACATTTAAGAAAGTTTAGTATCTTTATTTTCTCTGAGTTTCTGTCATTAAATTATCTAGAAAAAAACAGATGATTCATTCTAAGAAAGATAACCTAAAATCAATTTTAGCTTGCAATTTTAGGGACTATGAAAACACTTTCAAATATTCTTTTTTTAAGAAAGAGTTTAATCAAGCTTACTGGTGCAATTTATTTTTTTTTATTTTTTATTTTTTTCGTTTTTCTCCTGTACCGGGAACTGAACTCACGACCTTGCACTTGCCAGGCAGGTGCTTTTGCCGCTGAGCTAAATCCCCAGCCCCTGCAATTTAGATATATACAATGATCACATTCGTCCTAGGGAATTTGTATCTATATGTGAGGTATACTCTTTCCTCTTCCTTTTTTCTTTCCAGTCTCCTCCCATCTCTTCAGCCACTCTCCCTTGCCTTATTTGCAAAGCTCTCTTTCCATTTCATCATTCTTTCATCTTTTGTCCCCTTCATTCCTTTCCTTCTTCCCTCTCCCTAGTTCCCCCTTTTTGGGAACCATTTCTTCTTTCAAATATTCTTATGGAGGGTGAACGGTAGAGAGTTACCTTTTATAGGATAATTTTAGTTAAGCCTTTCGAAGTGAGTGAAAGGATGGGATGTCTTGGATCTTGTCCATCAGCTGCTGTGGGTCCTGGGCTAAGTACACATTTAGCTCCCTTATGAAGGACACCAGCACCTCGTGAGGTCTCTGGCATTAGCAAAGCTGAAGGTGATGAGACATGGGTGCAGGTTCCACTTTGTTCCTTATTCATCTCCCTGTCATGTCCTTAACTCCATGATCCGGCATTGACTAGGAAGAAGAAGGCTTAAAGACTGAGATGATAAAATACAGGTGTATTCTCATAAAGCTGAGGATTACCATTCCCTAAATTCAGCTGCGACTTTTACTTGCAGACATAGCCCATCATTTGAAAAGGATTTTTCTGTTTATGTCTGTAGATATCTCGGGAACATGTGTTGTAATGGATCTAAGTGTATGGGATTAGGGTAGAAAGAACATAAAGTTAGATAAGACTAAAACAGCTCAGTAGTAGATGATTAGGGGTAAAATCTTCCTTAAAGGAGTGATCCTGTGAAGTCACTGTGCCACCAGTGGCCGGCAGAAGTCTCTTACATCTGATGTGCTTCTGACTCCCAGAAATCATCCACATCATGTAATCTGGAGGCCTAAAAATGTCAAGAGACTGACACAAGTGCCTGTATATCTTGGGATTACTACAGGTCACTTTAGTAGGCTGTGGTCTGTTGCTGATCTTACTCATTTTATGTATAGTTCCTGCCCTGTCTCCACTACCTGTCCTATCCAGCACTACACATGCAAACAACAGCCAGTCTTAAGTTCTTTAAGATGTACATGCAGTGTCATAAAACCAAATCCATTCAGAAATACCTTGTTCTATTCTGCTTTCTGCACTAGAACAGAATACTCAAGACAATTAATTTATAAAGAGAAAAGGTTTATGTTGGCTCATGGTTCTGGAGATCCTAGTCCAAGACCAAGTAGCCTCATTTCTTTGAGCCTCCTGTAAGGACAGCACATTGTGAGGCAGAAAGCAAAAGAAAGTCAGAAAGGCTGGGTCCCATAACCTCCTTCAATGGCACATGTGAGTGCATGTGCACACCCATGCACACACACACACACACACACACACACACACACGCCTCTGGCTATGGTTTAGATCAAGATTGTCTTCTAAAGGCTTCATGGACTAATAGGTGGGGCTTTCTGAAGGTGATGAAATCATGGTGGCTTACCTGACTTGCTGTTGGGAGCTGGGGTAGGTCAGAGGGGTGGATCACAGTGGGTGTGACCTGTACTGATACATCTCCTTCCTCGGCTCCTTCTTTCTTTGCTTCCTGATGGCTATGATGTGAGAGCTTTCCTCCACACAGGCCCTTCCAGTGTGCAGCTTCTACGTGGAGCTAGATCACCATGTAAGGATTGAGCCTTCTGAAAGCAAAAGCCAAACTAAATTTCTCCTCTTAAATTGCAGCTGTTGGGTACTGCATCTCAGTGATGAGAAAGTGAGTGACTGGGACACCTTTAATATGAAAACCTCCCATTGGTCCCATTTAAAGATTCCAGTACCTCCCAGTAGTGCCACACTGGAGATCCAGGTTTTAACACTTGGACCTTTAGGGGATACTCATGCAAACTGTAGCAATGTGTGCTGTTGGGCTTGTGCATTGCTCCCATTGCTGTTATTGTGGCCACTCTGTCCATCGGTGCATTGCACCAGATGGATGCAGAGTTGAGAGAGAAATAGTCCTTCTGGTCACATGGTTTTTGAGAGTGGATGCTCTGAGACACAAAGATCTGTACTTCTTGTACTTGTTGTCATAGGTCCAGTTATGTACTTCTACTGGTTTTCTTTTCCTTAATTTTTCTTTTTTATTCTTATTGGCTTTTTTTTTTTTTTTTTTTTTTTTTTTACAAAAACAAAACCACACACTGGTTGTTGCCCAGGGACTCTCACATATCTATTTCTCCAGATACTTTCCATCCACATAATGACCTAATGTATTTTCTCACAGCTTTGTTGTCTTCTAGAAATTCCCTGTGTTGTGTTCCTTTAGAGTCTCTCCTGGGAGGCTGTAATGAGGCCACAGTATATTGTTGACTAAAGCCAATGTATCACATTGACTCATCTGTGAACCAGGCTTAGTAATTTCCATCTCTCTCAACTGTTCGTAGGGAACCCCACTTCAAACGAAATGTGCAAGTTGATGGAGAGCTATTTATATAAGAGAGGCCGGTGACATGGCAATGTGGGCCACTAATTAATTATCTACTCAAGTAGCTTATACTTCTTGGAACAGTAAAGACTGGCTATACATATGATATTTATGTGGTGGGATGGCTTATTGATGGGAACATGTGATCTTATGATTTGGTGGTAATACTTCCTTCTTAATGGGAAACTCTCATTATAGAGGCACTTAATATCCTACGGTTAGGAACAATTTTAATTAGACATCTGATGAGGTGAGCAGTTTGTTTTGCCATGTGCTTCCATCTTGTACTGTTTGTCACATGCTCAAAGCAATGAACAAAGTGACCATGGATTGAAGCCTCCATAACTGTAAACTAAAACAAGCTTTTCCTCTTTTCAAATTGATACCTTTGTTATTTTGTATAATGATGGAAACCTGACTAATAGGCTTGGTCAGATGATCAGGTAGCATAGTAGTTTATATTTCAGTCTGGACTTGATGCATAGCCTTCTCTTGGTCTGGGCTTCAAATGAATTAGTAAGATGTTTTGTTTGAGTTAACATGGATTGGACCAGTTCTCCCATTGCAGTATTTACTGCCTATAAAATCCAAAGTTGCTCTCCAAGAACTGAGTCACTTTCTTAGTTGTAGCAGATGCAAGGTACAACAACTTATCACTTACCGTAGGAAGAACACCTTGTACCTTCCAGACTGTTGTGTCCCAAACCCTTCGCTGATATGGCAGACTCCTGAATGTTCATGGGATTTATCTCTCACTCTTTGGCACGTGTGTATCTTCTTGGACTATCTGGGGTGTTTGCCATTTCCTGCTCTACAGGGCAAATTAACCTGATGCTATCAATACAGTGAGCCAGTGTGATGACTTTCAGAATGTCAAGTTAATCAAGATCCCTGTGGACCACACTGCAACAAAAGACATCAGAATTTACATAACCCTAGAGCAAGACACTGAATACTCTCACTCCGTTGTGAAACTGATCTGTTTTTGGCCTTTGTTGTTGCAGGAGAAGAATGCATTCCGATGAACAAAATCCACAAAGCTGCTGTCAGAGGTTGTGTTCATCTGTTGTACAAAGATACCAGGTCTGGCCAGCTGTCACATGGCTCAGAATCTATGAGCCCTTGAATAAGGGAGTGACCAGGAGCATCACCCTTGTATCATTAAAATCTGAGGGCCACTCTAAAGTCACTTCTGGGGTGCAGCAGGGCTTCTGATTCGGCACCGTGGTGGGGGTGAAAGCAGTTTTGGTGGATTCCACTTGGTTTTTCCTATTACAATGGTTTTAATGCCACATCTAATGGGACCAGTGTGAGAATTCCGCCAATCCTAAGGATATAAAATCCAATTATAAAGGAATAAATACTGAGTGGGTCTGTGGACCTTTTGGAGTCATCAAGAAACAGATGCAGGTGTGGAAATTCATGTGTCAGGAGGGTTCCATAGTGTTCACTCTAACTGCAGGATCACGATGGTATTTTGGATGTCCAGGTATTACAGCCAGTTCAGACCCTCTGTTCTATAGAAAAGTCTGGGTCTTTCCAAACTGTGGAGTTATCTCCCCCAAATGGGTCACAGTCTTGAGATGATCGGGGGACTAATACACAGCACTCTTGGAGTAGTTGTGTAGAGTCCTTTCCCAAGAACTTATGATCATCTCATCAATCAAGGGGCTCTGTAAACCAGCCTAAGTCAGAGATAACTTTTGCATGAACGTTCATGATTTTCACTGAGGTTGATGACATCACCACCTTGCTTTCTCGCTTTTAAGATTTTTTAATTACACAAATCAAGCAATATTGTCCCCATCTGGTCAGTTATCTCACTCCTAAATGCGAACAGTCTATTAGCCATTGCTATGATCCATGCAAGTCAAGTCCTCTCATTCCACTCCAGCCTTCTTACTTATTATGGGACCACATTCACTTTGTCTCAGAAAGCCAAGCACACATCTAGCTTCCACCAGTTCCACAATCCCATTTTCTCACTGAATACTAATTTTTAGCTTGGTAATTTTTTTCTGAATAATAAAATTCACAGTTTCAGATGCTGTCACAGAACAGGGTTCTGTAATATTACTATTACAGTGGTCCATGCTAACATCCTGAGACTTCTGAATTTTCCTCAGTACTGAACCAAGAGGTTCTAGCCACTCTAGCTCATTTTCCATAGGCCACCATGTTCAATATTCAATGGAAACATTACAGCCAACCATCAGTATTAGTTACAATAGTTCTTGCCATGAGTTGAGTCCTAAGCATAGTAAGTTTTACCATGTCGATGCATTGTGTCTTATCTTGTTATATTTCTCCTTGTCCTCACTTACTTAACACCCTTAAATTTTTCTTTCACATGTGTTTCCCTGATTCCTGATGATACATATCAGTAATGGCCTACAATGATTTGGGAATGCAAGATATTTATATTAGAACTTCCCTTCTTGGACTGTGCTAATACGTTATCAGTCTGGAGGTACTGAGGGAAATTCTGGAAGAAAGCAAGTATTATCTTACAAATTATCTGCCTCAGGTATGATCTGGGTGGTCTTTATGGAAGAGCACCCAAGTCACACCACCTTTATGGAAGGTGAAGTTGCTCTTGTCTGGCAAGGGAAGAGTTCTGCTTTTACTGGGCTGGATATCCAAGATCCTCGACTCTTCCACCTAAAGTAACCCTACCCCTGGGTTCAGTGTCCCACTTCCTTTTGATCATGGTCTTGACTTAGGCATAGGGGAGCTACTGAGGCTATGCATTCAGCTCTGCCATATTTATCATTTGATCCTGGGGCTGATATTCGAGCACAATTTTTCCTGTAGCTTCTGGAGCTGAGAGTTTCTTAAAAGCTGTAAAAAACTCTCTCTGACTTCCCTAGTGTACTGTGAGTTGGAAAGAAGCCCTGCTGGCCTGGGAAATGCAGCCCACATTGCCCTTTGATGCAGGGCAAGGAAGGGTGAGAATGAATCTGAGAGCTGGCCAGTCAGGGACAGACACAGCAGGCATGGCGGTGCTGGGAAAGGACAGCAGTGACTTCTGAGAATCTACGCTGGCTGCTGCCAAGATCGCCTCATGCTGTGAGTGATGCCTTTGTGTCTCACTGCACGGAGGGGCCACTGTCAAGCACACAGATCTCTAGGACCAAGGGAGCATCAGGCCAATGTTCTGCCTCTTCCCCCCTGTGCTGCCCTGTGTAGGTACTGAAAAGAAGTCCACTTCTGAGACTAAATGGGGCTGGTGACAGTGCCCAGAAATATGCAGATGAAAGGATAACGCAGAATTCCGTCTGCCAAGTGGATGAATAGAAAATAAGGAATTGAAGGATTTTATAGACTGCATAAAATTACGCAAATTAGTGGGGCATTTTGGGGGTGTCTCTTGCCACACATGTGAAGTATTAGTCATGTTGAGTCTTGCTAAATTTAGGTGGAGGGGTGTACTCAGGCTCCGCAGATCTGATGGGCAAGTGAGCGTGGCAGAACCACTGCAGGCCAGAAGTGCCTAGAAGGACAAAAATGAGACTGATATTGTCACACAAACTTCATACCAGAAATGGATACAGCTTTTCAGGAATTCGGCAAGATAGAGCTTGGGATCTAGGTGAAACACTGACAGTGGGAACTAAGTGTTTTGTTCTCAGGACCGCCACTGCTCATTTCAATTTTTGGACAAGTGCCACCACATGATTCCTAAGTTAAATTAGACAGTGAGTCCTTTCGGTCAACACAGAGGGTACTTTTGAATTTTTGAGGACAGTCTTTTCTGCTATAGAACAGATCTACCATTGTTGTCCATAATGCGGCTTTTAAGAAGCTTTTTTCTTTTATTTTGCAGTGCTGAGGTTTGAACTCAGGGTTTTTGCGCTAAACTACATCCCCAACTCTTTTTTATTTTGAGACAAGATTGTGTTACATTTCTAATTTGCCCAGTCTGGGCTAAATCTTGCAACTCTTCTGCTTCAGCCTCCCAGAATGCTGGGATTACAGGCTTCACCACCATGCTCAGCTGAGAAAGTCAGTCTTCTGTACATTCTGGCAGAATAACTCTCATGTAATCTTTTTTAGGCTAGCATTCACTAATGTAATGAGAGGAAGAAACCTGCATAACTTACTAAGTGTCAGCTGCACATATAGTGCTGAGGTAAAAGCAATAAATGTCACTCTTTGTGACTTAAGAAAGCTTCTCATGTTCCAGGGAGGACATGCAACTTTGGAAAAGCGACTATGAATGATTCAGCCTGGCTTGAGGACAGAGGTCTTTTCACACAATGATGAGATATGAGATTGGCCAGTAGAGATTCAGGTTTAGGGAGCACCTTGTAGGAAAACCCCAAGGCAGGGAGAAGCGTGTTGTCAGGGTCAGGGAAACTCCTCCAGTTAATGGAAAGAGAGGAGCTGAAGATAAATGAGGTAATGGACTTTCAGTTTATTCATCAGTTTCTATATTTGGTTACTGTGTTTGAAGCCACTACCTTATTAAAAGGAATCCACACCTGAAAGATTCAAACTCAGTTAGATGTATGTTTATTATGGTATGGTTCTTAACTGCAGGTTACCTAGACTCTAACTAAAAAGTTAAGGTATATTTTCACCTTGTTATAACTGAAGTCAGAATGAGCCTCAAAGGGACACAGTGCCACGTGAACACGGGGTAGGCACAAGGATCTTCGTCCTTATATTTATTTCTTCAGCAGATACTTGAGTGTTTGCTTTGGGATTGCAAGGATGAACAAGTCATAGACTCTTCTTTTTGTGGCACTGGGAATTGAACTCTGGAAATGTTGAGCTATCTCTATAGCTCTTTTCATTTTTTTTTTTTTAAATTTTGAAATGGGGTCTTACTAAGTGTCCAGGCTGGCTTTGAGCTTGTACACCTCCTGCCTCAACCAGTCCAAAGTTTGACTTCAGGGATTTCAATACACAGAGGGAGCAAGATATATATATATATATGACAGCAAAGATAGAAATGCAGAGTCTATGATGGAATAATAAAAATAGTAGTAATCCACTGAACAGTTTATATGTATTTCCTATACTCCTTTTCTGGGGTAGCTACTGCTGTCCTTATTTCTGAGATGAGAAAACTAGCAGTCAGAGAAGATAAATCAACTGCAGATGTCTCAGAGTGTGAAAGCTGAGAATTCAAACCCAGTTCTCACTGGTGACAAGCCTCTGTCTCATTGCCACCATAGTTTGCTACTCCTAGATGACTTATGGTTGCTCAGAGCAAGGTATTTCATCTGAGCCAAGACAGGCAAGGAATGCCTTCTCTGCTGAGTTTAGGGACTGGGAAACACTGGGGAAGCAGATGGGTCATAGGTGAATGCTTTACAGACAGCTGTCTAAGGTCAAGGAGCAGGAAACCATCCAATGCCATCCAGTTATGGTGAATCTGGGTCATTAGACAACAAGCTGAGAGGTAGGGATTGGCAGAAAATACACTGAGGGACAGTGTAGGGTCAAGGAGGATGTTGTCTTATATGTTTAGAAACAGAATTTCACGATAGGAATCATTCGGAGTTGTAAATGGGAGAACACCAGGCTTAGGATTACATTTTAGAGAGATTACAGTGACAGCTGTATGGCGCATGATATGCACAAGAGTAGGAGAACAGGTGTAAATTATGGTAGTGCAGCAGACAAGACAGGGTGAATCTGACTGGACATTAGCAGAGTGGATGGGAGGGGAGGAGGAGAAAGGAAATTTCAGGCCATGAAGTTAGTGGGTTTCCTAAGACTTCAGCTGTGATAAGTAAGCACAGGAAGGGGGCTGGATGGACTCCTGTGCTCCTGACTCAGGAGGGTGAGCTAGATGGATGATGTTACCATGAGATAAGGAGAACACAAGTTTGGTCATGATGAGTGGGAAGGGCCAACATGGCATTCAGGGAAGCAAGACATTGGGAATCCGAGTCAAAGTCAGAGACACGCTGTCCAGAAAGAGATTTGGGCACCATCAATCTAAAGGTAGAGATAAAGTACAAAGAATGGAAGAGATTCTCCAGGCAGAAGAGGTGAAGCAAACTGAATGAGGTCACTAGTGCAGGGTCATGAGAAAGTCCTTAAAGAGAGAGAAGCAAGTGACATTTCAGACAGTGTGAATGGCATGGAGAAAATAGGGGAAATGGTAAGAGTTGTGTTCAGAGAACATACTAATTCCATTTGGATAACAGTGGATTATTTGGGCTAGGAAGTGCTTATACTTTAGAGATCTTAGAAGCCAGGCAATAAGAAGCTTTGCAAAAGATCTACAATGGAAGCTGAATAATGTCATAGGATGCTTATTTTTAAAGCATGAAGAATGCATTAGAAGGAGAAATTATGTATAATTGAAGTATTGCTCACTCTTAGAAAGGAAGGAAATTCTGACATATGTTACAACATGTATGAACCACATGGACATCATGCTAAATAAAATAACCCAGAGAGAAGGACGAATGTTCTATTATTCCACTTATATGAAATACTTAAAATAGTCAGATTCAGAGAGACAGAAAGGACAGTGGTTGCCATGGACTGTGGGAGGAGAAAAAAGTGGAGCAATTGTTTAATGGGTACAAGATTTCAATTTTTCAAAATGAAAAACTTTTGTTGATGGTGCTATAGTTTGGACCTAACTGTCCTCCAATGGTCTATGTGTGAAGGGCTGAGTTCCCAGCTCGGTGCTATCAGGAGATAGTGGGAACTTTAAGAGGTACAACTTACTGGTAGGGCTTGAGGGCTTGTCCTTGAAGTGATCTTAGGAACCCAACCCCTTCTTCTTCCTCTCTGTTTTGCTTCCTGGCCATGAGCCAAGTTGTTTTACCATGAACTGCTGCTGTGATCTGCTGCCTCATCCTGGGCCCCAAAGCAGTGGGACCAATCAGCCATTGACTGAAACCTCCAAAACCGTGAGCCAAAACAACCCTTATCCTTTTATAAGCTGACTACATCTGGTATTTGTTATACAAATGAGAAGCTGACTGACACATTTGGATGGTACTCACGGTTATATAACAATTTGAATTACTCAATGCTACTGTGCTCTACCAATGGTAAGGTGGTAATTTTTTTATGTTGTGTGTATTTTACTAAAATTAAAAATAAAAAAAGGAAGAGAAAAAGAGAATTTTCAAAGCTTAAAAAAAAACAGAGCTTATTTTCAGGGATGCTTTCTAATAGTTCAGGTGAATGTTGATGTGCCTAGAATTGAGTAGACCACAGGAGAACTATTAGAACCATATGAAAAGGCTGAATTTGTATCTCAGAGACAGTCAAATATTGACCACGTCATATGGTTCAATCTAATAGAAAGGCAAGGGGAGGCAAATTCTTTAATGAAGTCCAAGAAAATGTGCATTCTTACCATTTAAATTAAATTGCAAAATATTTCCTGGGGCAATTGGTCTCAAACTAATAACCCAAATAGCAAATATTTTCCATTTTCAATCATCTTAAGTCAATTTGAAAACAGCTTTTTATTTTTTATTGGAGAAACTCATATTGTCTTCACTTTTTTCAGTGTGAAGTTGAGTTGCCAAAATTGCCTTCAGTACACAAAATTGCCTTTCAGTCTTTTGTGTTCAAATAGGGGAAGGTTTCCATTTCCCCGTTTCATTCTGAAAGCTTTCAAAAAGTTTGGGCCATGTCCAGCCTTGTCCCCGTAACTCACTTCATCATTTCAGCACTACTTCTTGCAGTTGGCAGACATCAGAGGCCAACTTTCTGCTTCAGTACTGGTCAAAAATCCCACAGAGACTTGGTACCAATACTCACTGACCCGTCTCTGAGTTGAGAGTCTTTAACTTTTCAACAAAGTAGCAGAATGAAAAGAGCAGGCTTTATTTATCATGTATAATTGACAAGGACTTAAAGAGAAAAAACACGCACACATAGTGAGGCTCAGTCTTTGCTGTATAGAGAAATCACTCCAGGGAGTGCTATATTTTAAAAGGAAATTTCTAAGTAGATTTGCTAATAGTTTTGGTTCAGTGCCTTTAAGTGGGATCCAGGATTCCATGTTTAATAAAAATTAATCTGAGTACACTATAAGTAGTATGTGCATTATTTTTTGAAGAATTAATACATTAGATCAGGCTTTATCTAATAATATTGTTAATTTAAGTTGATACTCTAGCATTCTGAGTACCTTTCCATTTATAATATATCTGAAAAGCATGTTTTAAACTTTGGAAATATTTTGAGTCAATGAATGGATGAAAATGGAATTTACCACAGGTTTTCTGCTATTTTTGGACAAGAGTCATGGTGATCCCTTCTCATATGATATTTCTAAGCGTTGAAGTGGGAAGAGGAAGAGCAAAGATAGTGGAATGTCACAGGGGATGCTGAAATCACCCTGATAATGGCAGAAATAAAGGTAGAAAAGTATTTATAAGCCAAATAAGGGAATCTTCAGAGAAAGAAGAGAAACAGGCAATTTTCAGAATAGAGAAATGTACATTCTCTAAATAGGAAAACAATTTTGAAAGAAAAATATAGCATAACAGTGTGAAGCCAGCAGTGGGAACTAGAGTCTGTCCCCAAACTCTGAGATTATAAGAGCATGAGAGCATAGCTCATCTCTGCCGAGGGTGTGGAAGGTATGGTGTGATCAGGGAATCGGTGGCTAAGACAGAAAGATGACAAAGAAAGGTACTGGAGTTTACCCCGTGTCTTTGTCAATGGTCAAATGAGGCTTCCTCAAGTAATGAAATGTTGTGGGGGGATCCTACTGGATATCACTCAAAAGGGCAAGACACATTCCGACCAAGAAGGAAACTCAGACACCATCATTAATTGCACAATGCAAATATGTCCTAAAGTGTTCAGTAACCACTTTTTCTTTGGAAGCTTGGTGGATGGAAGAACATACCCTTCAGAGTAAGAGTTGGAGAGTGAGGTGTTTAAGGGTTAGGCAAGTAAAGTGAATGACCCATGGTAGCTTGGTGGAGGGTGAGAAAAATGAGAGATTTCCAGCCAACCTTACTTCTGGCCAATCTTGCTTTTCAAGTGGGAATGTAGGATGTAGGGTAATAAATCCTCTACTTTAATGAAAAAGCTCCAAGTGAATTAATTAATTAATGAATTTATTTCTGAGGATTGAATCCAAGACCTTCTACTGAGCTACATTCCCAGACCTTTTTAAATTTTTCATTTTGAGACAAGGTCTCACTAAGTCTTCAAATTGCCCAGGCTGGGCTTCAACTCATGACCCTCCAGCCTCAGCCACCCAGAGTGCTGAGATTGTGGGCACATACCACCATGGCCAGTTTAAAGTTCCAATTTAAAAATATTAGCAACTAACAAATATTCAGTAAAAAGTCCTGTAAACCAAACCAAATTTATCTCTGTCCAGATCTGCCCCATGGGCTACTGGTGTGTGGTCGCTGCTGCAGAACCACAGAGAATTTGCCTGGATTCTGGCTCTGACATTCAATTTTCTCATTATAAACTGGTGGGTGGAATAACACCTCATTTTCCCCTTCTTTTTTTTCTTTCTCTCCTCCTCTTCCTCTTCTCCGGATCCTTCTTTCCCTTCACCCTCTCCTTTCCTCTTCCTCCTTCTCTTTCTTCTCCTCTAGCCACCTTCTCTTCCTCTTCTTCTTTTCCTCTTACCCTTCTTCTTGTTCTTCTTCTTCCTCTTCTTATCCTCCTCCTTCTTCACAAAGCATTAGGCATGCTTCTCATGTAATTAAGTGGATATTTATGAAGAACTTTCCCAGTGTCTGCTACCTTACCAGTAAATGGCAAATAGCTCTTATATTGACCAGAATCCTGTAGTTTTTAAACATTTTCTTCCAAAACTAAGAAAATATATCATTTTAGAACAATAAAAATATTTCTATGTTCAAAACTATCCTTCAGCCTAAGGTGTGCCTATTAGTGTAGAACAGGTGTGTGACTAAGATTTCTCCCCTTATTTACCCTGGCTTGTGTCTTCTCTTTAGATCCACTGGTCCTATAAAAGCCTGAAAACAATAAGGTAGAAATATCTCTGGAGAAAGGAATCTTTAATTTCAGTCTCACAGGCACTCGTTGAAGTAGCTCTCTGTACCATGCTCTCCTGGACACATACAAAGTGAATCAGAGGCACAGTCCTGGTCCTCTTGGGAGATTGAAAGTGTACTCTGAAAATAATGGAAAGTTTATATATTTGTGGGTTGTGGGACAAAGTGCAAAAAAAAAAAAGGTAGAGGAAGACATGCCTGCCTGTATGTATGTATGTATGTATTTATTTATAAGAGTCTGACATATGTCATATGAAGGGAAAATTAGCTTCTTTTCCCTTTCATCAAATTGCTCGAGAAGAAATGAGATTTCAGAACTGAAAAATCTGAAGAGATTCTTCAGTGAGAGAATATGAGAACTGTTCAGATATACAGAAAAAAGAGAGAGTTCCATATGCAATGTAAGTCCTGAGATAGAAGCTTACAGATGAAAAAAGATGACAGCGTAGATGGATTTGAATACACTTGCATGGAAGGATATGCTCTTGAGGAAGGATTGAGATGGGAGGGCTAAGCATTTTCAGAAATGCATGATGTGGGGCCATACCCTGCTGAAGCCCTTCGACTTGGCCTTCCTCAGGCATTGTGTCCTCCAAGTTTAGGAAAAGTCCCTCCCCCATGCCTATTTATCTTGACCCCTCTTCATGTTGTTTCCAGTTGGTTAGAGTCAACATCCTCTCTATTCCAGTCCCAAGTCAGCTTAGGCTTATCTGACTACTACTCTGTCTCTGGGGATGAGCATTTAGGAAAAAGAGATGGTGGACAATTGGTCAGTTCCCCACAGCAGTCCTGCAGGTTTCTCTGCAACTCAGCTCCTGATCCCTGACCATCACCAGGGACTGCCCAGTGCTCACAAGGGGAAAGCTCCTGGCTTTGCTCTCCCTTACCTGACTCCTTTCGACCTTGACTACTTTTGTCTGGAATTTCTTGTGAAAATGATATTTTGTTTTTGTTAGGGTAAATTTGTTTGAGGATTCTTTACTTCTCTTTAAAAATACTGTGTCTCATAATCAGCAGAGGCTAAGAGAGGGAGGAAGGCTAACTTCTTCAAAAATCTTTGAATGTGCCAGTTTAACTCAGTGGGAATAAAAGGATAAGACTGATTTTAAGTGTAATAACCAGCCACATACACACATTTATACATGTATAAAAATTGAGATTGCAATGTGTAGTTTTCACCTTTAGCTGTTCTGAATATTGGTAAGAGAAAGGAAATATAAATATTAAAATTTATAGCACTTTTAAAATTTTTTAATTTTTGGTACAGGGAATCAAACTCAACCTTACACTTGCCCAGTAGGTGCTGTGCCGGTGAGCTAAACCCCTAGCCCTCAAATTTATAGCATTTTGAGAAAATAATTTGGTAGTGGTATTTGCTGCTTGATTTCATCTCACTCCCTATGTATTTATCAACTGTGCCTCTTTTGTCAAGTTACACAGTTATGCTTTATTTTAATTTCATTTATTACATTTGGGAATGGAGGGGGCTGCATTTCAGTTAGATGGGGTATGGATATTAAGTAGGTTAAGGCATAGAAAGTTCTTAAAGAGTACATGATACACATTAAGTACTGAATAGATGTGAACTATGTTAGGAGTATAATTAAAGTGATTATGATTGAGATTGAGAAAAAATGGTCCTAAAGGTAAGATTAGGCTGAGTTAACTGGTCTAAAGTTCTCAGGTGGTTGTGGGATTACTGAACACCTTTGGCCAATCTTTCTTCAAATGTGAGAACACCCTGGGGGTGTCAGCCATAAGCAGAGGTTCTGCCTCTTCATCTCCCATGAAGGCTTAGAGGATGAAGAGGCCCAAAGGCCAAAGGAGAACTCCCAGCAGGGGGATGTTTACTGTGGTCCCAGCCTGCTAATCCAAAATTTGCTAACTTAGTGGGAGATCTTTTCAAAGGGAACTCTAATACTCAAACTTATCTGAGATATGTTCCTCTAATACGGTTTAGAGCTACATGGTTCCCTAAGGCCTCATGTGCTCATAGGCAAGCTTATAGGTAACTGGTTATGAGGGGTGTATATAGCTGACCTATTTGGCAGCACGACCTGCTTGGAAGAGTGGGTCACTGTGGGCAAGGTCATAGAAGGGTCTGTCTCCTTTTCTGGCTCCTCCCTTAACCTTCTCTGCTTCCTCACTGGCATGACATGAGCTGCTTTTCCTCTGCCCTGCCCCTCTGCCATGCTGTCCTGCCTTGGAGCCACGTGACTACAGACTGAAACATGGGGTGAAATATACCTGTCTCTAAGTTCCAGGGTTGGGTATTTTGTCCTAGTGATGAGGAATGTGGTTAAGACACTATATATTTTAGTAAATAATGCCTTTCAGAGGAATAATTACTCATGAGTAAAGTATAAGAGTATTTTTCTCCTTCCAACTGTAAAGGGCAGCCCAGCAGTTCTAGAATTGCTAGAAAATATTTTATAGATTAGAAAGCCAGAGAATACAGCATGTGATCTCACAATTCTGTTGACTTAATAAATCTTTCCAAACATATACGGAAATAAGAAAATTGGGGATCCTATTCATACACATCTATTGAAATTTTTGACAGTTTCTGGGTGCAGTCACATTAGTAATGCATATCCATAGCTTGCCAGATTAAATAACTGTGGTTCTGGATTTAATTGGGAACTTGTTACCTTAATGGTAATTCCAGACAGGGAAATAACAAAATGAAGGGCCTGCACATAGTGTTACTGCTGCCTATAAAAATAAATAGGATCCTTCGGGTTTAATTAGAGGATGTATAATCACACCTAAACATGCTAATGCTGAAATGGGAACACTGAACATCTGGAAGATGAGCCTGCATTTGGTCAGTTGCCTTTAGAAACTAAGTTCCTGAAAGTGTGGTGTCCAAAGGAACAGTGATAGTCCTCCAGCTGCATTTATGTACAGGCAAATGTGAACTGGCTACAAAGCAGAACAGTCCAGGGGATTTCACATCCCAAGAAATCTAAGACGATGACTGGCGTCTCTGGGAGCAATATAAAAAGAAGTCACCTACAATGAAAAGCAAGTACGTGAGCAGTTTGTTCTTTGGCAAGACACACCTACTTTCTGGAACACACAAGCAGGACTGTCAGTCAGCTTCAAAGAATCTGTGTAGGAAAAGGATGCATGAAAGACCATCCGTAGTTACATAGACTCAATTGAAAGGGTCAGAAAAGAAACATATAGAGTTATCGCATGATTTATAGGAGGTATGTTACAAGTTTCACAGCTGATGGAGGAAACCATGGATGGTACCTAACTATATAGACTGCTTTTTCCTATACATACACACATACATACATTCCTATGATAAAGTTTATAGAGTAGGCATGGTAAGAAATGAACAATAATAATGAAAAATAAAATGTAACAGTTATGACAAAGCATTATAGTAAGAATTATGTGAATGTGGCCTTTCTTTCAAAGTACCTTACAGTACTGGACGCACTAGTGATATGAGATGACACTGCCTACGTGAGATGACCTGCCATAAGTGGATACAGGCACTGATGTAGCCTTAGGCTACTACATAAAAGTTACTACAACGGAAGCACTGGGTTACTGTGAAAGTCAATCTGGTAGCTTGAATGGCTACTAGATGAACAGTGGGCAGGGGGCATATATGGAGTGAACACATTGGACAAAGGGGTGATTCATGTTTCAGGTGAGGTGAGGTGGGTAGGTGAGAGATTTTCCTACTCAGGGGTGTGCACAGTTGAAAAACTATGAGTTATTTATTTCTAGATTTTTCCATTTAATCTTTGCAGACGTGGTTTGCCATCGGTAAGAGAAACTGGAGAGTGAAACCACAGATAAGGGGGAACTAAAAGGAATACGATAGCTATGGAAGAGGAAGCATTGGCATAACTTTTACCCTTCCATTGTCAAAGTTATCTGTCTGTCTATCTATCATGTATCTGTCATCTATCTATCATCTATCTATCTATCTATCTATCTATCTATCTATCTATCCAGTCTATATCCCACCCTTCCTAATGCATTAAAATATTAATGAGACAGGACCTTTGTTTCCATTTTTTCTTTCCAACAGTATCAAAAGGAAGGTTTATGCTTTGTTTGTTTTATGCTTCATGATTTTAGGAATACCTTTGATAAAACTGTCCTTCCCCTTTGTAGCAGATTCTATCTGAAACGAGCTTTGTGTTTAGGAATAAAATTTCAGGTTGCATAGGATATTTTATATTCTCTCTCCACAAAGTGTCTCTAAGTTGCTAGGCGTCCACTCCACATAATGTGGCAAATTATTAATTTATGTAAATCAGGTTACTCTAAAGTAAAACATAACTTACGTGTGCAGTCTAGGGGAAAAAGCAAACGGAGCAGAAATATAGTAAAGAGTTGGTTTACAAGAATTAGTTCTTGTGATCACTCAGACTCCTTAGGAGGCACAGAGGAGACCGGCAGGAATGTGTAGAGTGAAGCAGTTCATAAATACTCAGCCATGAAATGGAAAATCAAAGTGAAATAAGTATGACTATAAAAATCTTGCTTTATTAATATGCAAATATTAATACCTACTTTTCTTTGAGAAATGTTACTTAATATTTACAGATAAAATGTGATAACTTAGGAAGAGGAAAATGTTAAAGAAAGGCATTTAAACCAGGTTTGACTGACATGTGGTTTACTAAGCTAGGGTAATAGTTGAGCAATTAAAACAAATTTCCCATCTAAATGTGTCTTTCAGTTTAGGCTCTCCTGGAAAAAACTTCCAAAATGCATTACAACTTTTTATGGGGTGACACATGGTCTTATTTTCCAAAGACTGATTTAATATTTGAATGCAATGAGTCTTGACTTTGTTAGTATAGAATATTTAAACTTAAAAAGAAAATACCTTAATTTGCTTATGCATAAGCCTATTAAAAACATTTCTAGGGGCTCTTGTTATGTTTATTCTCTAGAACATAACCTATCTTTGAAGTGGTATATTAGTTTTTAAAAAGTCATTCCCAAGCTGAATAATTAGACTGCAAACAAAAGCTATTCTTAGAGTGTATCCCACATATAAAGCTATGCATATTATGCTTTGATTCAAATAACTTTCTTATAAAACTTTGTTATTGTTAGAGGTCTATATTCAGAATGGCAACTTTTGTTTTTGATGATTATCCCATCCTGAAACAATTTCCCCTCTGTCCAATTAAACCAGAATTAGGAGCACATTTAGGAGGCTTAAACCTCTCAACTGCCTGCTTCAGAAATGAAGAACTTCGGTGGTTGTGTTCATTTTGTCTCTTCAAGGAGGGCTCAAAAGAAAACAGAATCAATTCCTTTAAGGCCTTCTGACAGAAAAAGGTTGCTTTTGCTGCTTTGATCTTAGCATGCTGTGTATTTTTTATTGGATGTTAAATATAAAAAGTCATAGCCTCTTCTTGCTTTTCTGCTACATTCTCATATTCTAAATCACATAATGCCTTCCAACTTAATGGAAAATGCCCACATCCAAATATCATTTCAAAATGGATTTATCATTATAGTTGATAGAAAGACTTCCAGGGTGTAACAAAACTATCCAATGATTTGATGAGTATTCTACAAACTGCTCAAAATATATTCATGCATTTCAGGTAATTGCAGAGTATAGATACACATTCATGCTCCTTTAGACCTCTTATTCCATGATTACAAAAGGCTGTTTTAGTTAATGTAGCAGCTGGCTAGGTTTTGCTCCAACAATATGATCCATAATGCCAAAGCAGCTCCTTTCCAAACATTTAAAAGCAGCTCAAGTTGTTTACATGTGTCCGATAGGTGATTTTCCTATAACTTTGTGCCAACTGCTGTCATGGTATTTGGTAAAACCCGTCATTAAATCAAGACAACTGCACTTAGTTAAATTTGCCTCCTACAGAGAATTATAGGAAAAGTACAGTAGCAGATTTGAGGCCAGCATTATTAAGTAAATGCAGGTTTTAGAAAATGAATGCAGACTACAAAAATGGAGTTGTATAATTGAACATCAAATAGTCCAAGTAATAAAAGTCATAGATTAACTGTCTCTCGGTTCTGCTCAGATCCTTTAAATACTGTCTCACCACTTGATCATTGGTTCTTTTATCAGAAGAGTGCCTATCCTTAAAATTTGGGAATTTCAACTCTTTTGGAGCACCAATCATCTGTAGAAAGTAATTGGCATCTTCTTCCAAAGTTTCAAATTTCCCTACAAAATCATAGTTGATCAAACATGGATAGCAGAGTTTGCTGACCTTTTCCCAGTGAATATCCATTCCAACGGGACGGTGAGAATCCAGCAAATAGTGGATGAACTCTTTGAATTTGACTCCAGATCCATTATTTAATGCTTCTTCACAGGCATTTGGTCGATATTTCTTTATAATTGCTTTTCCAAATACTGGGTGGTAATAGCTATTGGGGTGCTCAAATTTATCCCGAAAGGCTGACACTAATCTTTCCATGGGATCACGAACAAATACAGCTTTTGTGTAGGTATTTAAGCGAGTATATATTCCTTTTAAGTCAAAGCTATCTAGCTTTTTCAAATGCTTTCCATAGTGGACAGTATCGTGGGAGATGTTGTATGCAGAGGAAGCCAGCCCATTTAGTACCATCAGAATCCTTTTCCAGTTGGAACACCCAGCCTTCGGCACTTCACAGTATAAGATTTTGTGTTTATCTTCTACATAGATCCTGGACACCACATGAAAAAGGTGTGACTGACGATGGCTCACTGCCCCATATTTCCTGCAAAACTCCTGAAGGAAGGACCTACGTTTCTCTTGGGTTTCATCGGTGTTTCTCCATTTGTTGTCTTGGACTAAACTTTTGTTTAAAGGCCGAATGTCCAGTGGCCAATCCATTTCGCTGGACTTCATAGAAAGAATCTTAGTTCCTTGATATTGTTCAACCAGCTTACTTGTCAACGACCCTGTGATCTTACTCAAAGCTTGATCCCCTGCTTGTGAAAGGCTGATCTTTGTTAAGTCCCTAGTAGGTCTGTCAGAGTCGAGGATATTTTCCTTTTTTTCCTTCAGAACCTCAGGCATGTGAAACTTGGCATTCTGTTAAAATAGAAAGGAGAAACGTTGGAAGCAAATTCACAAATGTGGATATTGTAGATAAGAAACTTAACATACTTGTTTAAAAATACTACCGAGGATACCATACTTTGTATAAGCTGCCAGAAACAGTTTAGCAAGGCATGTTGAATATAATTTTGTAGTAAGCATCTTCACAGAAGACATAATAATGGAAAATCAAATATGGTATCCACAGGATAGGGAGGAAAGAGCCCTGGATTTTCACCCTGACATTGCCTGCAGTGTGATGAAATGTAACCAATTCCATATGTCAGCGATTCTTTTTTTTTTTTTATTTAAATTTTTTTCTTTTTTTCCAGTACCTGGAACTGAACTCATGACCTCATGCTTGTCAGGCAGGCACTGTGCTACTGAGCTAAATCCCCAGCCCCGTGTCAGTGATTCTTGAGGTATTAGTGAAGGTGTTACTTCAAGCACTGATTTAGTTAGTGCACCAGAGTGTGATAAGAAATGCAGTTGGACTGAAATGTTTCTTATTTTGTATAGAATAGGTTTAATGTATAGAATAGGTCAAAGTCATAAATTACAACTTAAAAAAAAACTGCAGTAAGACTAATTATCAAATCCCAACGATCAGTTCAGTTTTCTAAGTATCTGTAAAAAGTGATATATTTTTCCCCTTGGGAAATGTTTTACTTTTCTAAAGTCATTTATCACAGTAGTTTATGAAGTGTAGACATAATATCATAGAATTTTGTTCATATATGAGACCTTTCTTCTCTCCCAAGAGAATAATGAGAGAATCCAATGTAAGTCTAATGGATGTTCTGCTATGTAAAACCCCACCATAAATAGAAAGGTTCTCTTGCTGGAAGGATGAGTCAGCCCACTTCATATACACTCTTCATCTGACCACATCCATTCTTCCTATGACTCTTATGGTTGAATGAAGAAAGACACTGGGACTTGCAAAGTGATATTCTCTGATAGGAACAAAATTGCTTGATAAAAAGTTTTGTGTTTTACTCTGGGTAAATAAGGAGCATTTGGAGAGCTCTGAGCACAGAAGTAAGATGATCTCATTTAAACTTAGCACAGTAGTGGAGAAGATTAGACTGGAAATCAATGCACAGGGTTTTCTGCAAGTTACTGAAAAATAAACAAATAAATGATACATGCTGAGGGTAACACATGGTGCCACCAGCCTAAAGATAGAGGATGTGGTGAGAAAAGTTCTATATCTACAATTTATATCTCCAGTGCCTAGAATGGTCTGTAGTTGATAAGAGTTGCTCTCAAATTTTGTTGAATGAGTGAATTAATAGCATGAACTCTTCAAGGATGGTGGAATTTTCTAGTTAACTAAATGAAAAAGCAGAGGAATAAACTCATGGACGGAGCCACTTAGAGGAATCATTTTTCTTGAGCTGAGTTTTAAGGGGCCGATTCTTCCTAGTGTAAGAAGATCCTACGACTGACCCCAGAACACCACATAGCAACTTGTATCACCCTATGAAACAGCTTCCTCCAATGTTTTATACCGTTGAATCATCTATCTGGGGTCTCAACTTTGAAACCATTTGTTTGCTGCTGTCTGCAGGGATTTCCAGCATGTTAAAGTCCTCATTCCTTCTTATCACTGATTTATAATCCATAAAGTTGTCACCAATAATATACAACTTGATGGTAAGTTTGAAAAGTCATAGGGTATTGGTAGGTATTATAGGGGGTACTTAGCACAGGCCTGGAATAACACTGCCATGGTATTTCTATTTCTACTTCTTTTTCTGTCACCATTGTACATGACAACTGCTCTATTGTTGTTTTAGTAGTAGCAGCAATGCTACTTTATCCCAGTGACCTACTGAATTGCAAGATTCGCCAAGTTATCCATTATTATCTCCACTGTAATTTGTGTGTCTCTGTACATACCCCTCATCGGTTCTCCCCTCTGCTCAACAAACAGAAAGAAAAACACAGTTAGCCTTCCAACTGTGCCCTGTGGACCTTCTGCTCTCTAGTCATCAAATTCCCCTTTAATCTTTAGAGATTTCTGGAATGTTTGTTTCCCATAACTTCCTCCATCCCGCATGTTCCGCTCTACTTCCCCTGCACTTTCTTTTTTTTGGGACGGGGGTTTCCTGTACCGGCAATTGAACTCATGACCTTGCGCTTGCCAGGCAGGCACTGTGCCGCTGAGCTAAATTCCCAGCCCCTCCTGCACTTTCTTAAGTAGATGAAATTTTACTTCCTGGAAGCATTTGTCCCTCCTTAAGCCAGAAGGTAGTCAGCTATTTCTTTGCAGCCTACCCTGCTTTTGGGACATTTCTCAGCAAAACCTCCTGCTTCTGTGAGATGCGTGTGTCCTGCTGTCTGTCACCCTGCTGCCTCTTTGGCCTGGTCCCTTTCCTCCATGCACTGAAGACTCTGGCTTCTAACTGAGGCTTGGGTTCTTCATTCGGGTTCTTGTTACTATATACAGTGACTGACATCCACTCATCTCTCTTCTCTGGCCACCTGGCCTTTAACAGAAGAGTTCTCCACTTCACTTTGTATTGACAGGGCCTGTTCCACCTTCACCATCTCTCAGTCCACCATCGCTTCACCTTCCAGTTCACTGTTATTTCCTGTTTTGCAATACTCTGACCACTTTCACTACACCATCAAGGAGGCTATTAGTAGCCAGAACAACTGGTTTCTCATCCTTTAGCTTAGAAGGCTTTCTCTAAGCTATATTCCCCAAGATTCTCTGCCAGAGGGCCCTGTTGGCTTTCCTCACAGCACTAATCACATTGTGAAATGATTTTACATATTTCATTTATTTCTGTCTGCTTCCAATACACTACAACATAACTACAGGAATCTTATCTTTCTTGTTCTCCACAGTACTTAGCATAGTGCCAGGCGCCTAGGTGATGATCAATAAATAATAGAGGACTGAACACATGTGGTTATGATTTAATGGTGGGCTTGGAAATAAATATGTTTTGACCTTGTTGAAGAAAAACAGGGTTCATCAAAAAGTCAAGTTTATCTTAGATAAACAATTGACCAACTGTTGTCAAGGAACTGAAAAATCAGTGTTCAAACAAATCTTTGGCAGAATAGTAAACAAATAAAACAGGCACCTGTAGAGCTGCGTGTGCTAAAGTAGGTGTGGAGGTGGACAGCCTTACCTGCCTGCCAAGTCACATTGGGGCAAAGTCACTCAGACCGCCCTGAACCCCTGGGGATCAGGGTGGTTGCAATTGCTGTGGGTTCCTTGACTTTACTGTAGACAAACCGAGTCAGAGTCTCTGAAGGGGAGGCTCCTGGCTCTAATTTCAACAAGCTCCCCTGGTGTTCCACAGACAGGGGTGGCATCTGGGGACCATAAAACTAGTATGTGACAAAGGTAATTAAAGAAATAAGGGGCAAGTTCTGATGAATGCCTCTCCTCCTACCCAGAGGAGAGACAAAGTGGTGGACCTGAATATTGTAATAAGAAGAGACAGAATTTGAATGTAATGCAGGGATGTCACCTTAGCCTTTACTTGAACCAGATGAAGTATTTCTTTGCTGCAAGGCCATGTTTATCAAGAAGTTTTGTGATGACTCATTTAACTGGGAAATGTTTACGTGATAGGAAGTTCCATCAGTCATTATAAATAAGACTTAATTTTCCTGCTAATCGCTTTAGTGGTAGTCATTTTTCTGTACCTTGACAAAACTGAGATACAAGATAAAGAGATGGCATCGGCTCTCTGCTAGACCTCGGGGGTGGCCCCAGGCCTTCTTCCACAACCTCTGCTGTCACTATTATTCACTTTATGAAATCTCTTATCAGGATTTGGTGTCATTTCTCCTCATCCTTTCCCCATTTCGATTCCCCTCTGATCCTAGCAAAGGCTTTCCAGGCCTGAAAGGTTGGAGCCATATTAAATTAAAGTTAATGACATGTTACATCTCAGACTTAATGAATTTCCACCCCCATGATCACAAGGATAATAACAATAACAACAATGGGAAAAAGTGAGATCGTATACCTCCATTTTCCCTGGGCATGTGAAGCAAACCCCTTCCAAGCTACGAGTGGTCTTGAATTCCTGTTGAACTCTTTTTCATTTCTGAAATGGTCATATTACTTTCTGGTTACACGCTCACAAAATCTGAGAGCTGTATGAACAATTAGAAACTAAATTGGCTACTTTATATTTCATAATGCTTCTTTTTATGAATTTAAGTTTATTACCTTTTAATTGAACATCCTTTAGTATCCTTTAAATTTGTTTTCCTGAAAATTATTACTGAATTAGTCTCCCCCAAACATTTTATTTTTCTTCCTTTGACATTTTGGTTTTTTTTTTTTCCAGTACCGGGAATTGAACTCACGACCTTGTGCTTGCAAGGCAGGCGCTGTGCCGCTGAGCTAAATCCCCAGCTCCTTCCTTTGACAGTTTGGACCAACACTACTAGATACAAACTAAAGTCCTGATTCCTTAGTTGGCACTTGCAGCCTGACTGTACTGGACCTCTTCTTATTGTTTCTTGACATGCTCTGACCCTCTCTCCCCCACCCCTGCTCTTGGAAGCCCCCACCCATTCTCTCTCTCTTTTGGGGACTTTCAAACTCTGCTAGGTCAATATAAAAATCCTAATTTCATTTTTTCCTGAAAACCATTCATATCTCTAGAGAGTGATTTTGCTCCCTTCAAAATGACTTTAGTAGTTAGACTGTATGATCTGTGAGGAAAGTAATTTTACACCCGAACACATTTGCCATTTGATATTTTTGATGGAAAACTCTTAAACACAGTTTAGCTGCACACTATAGCTACAGTTTTCCATAAATACCTCTGAAGAGTGGACAATTACAGAGTTAGTTGGAAGATATATAACTACAGATAAAACTGACTATTTAAGAAGTCAAATGGTGCAATGTGTGGGATATTCATAAACTGGAATACAGTTGAAAACTTCTCATTGTATCAAGTAATATCTCCTGTGAATTCTATGAATTTCTTTTCTTTTCTCTCCTTGAGGTCGCTGAGAGCCTACTACACATCAGCTGTGTGCCAGATGCCAAGGATGAACAGATAAAATCTGTGTCTTTGAGGAAGCCAAATCTATTTGGGTTAATAAAAATAAGTTTATGAAAAAAGTGATAATTACCATAGTGAAAGGAGCAGAATTTGTAAAGAAAGAAGTACCTAAAATGAATCTGTGATGATGAAGGGAAAGCTGCCAGATGGCAAGCCAGGACTGGGAAGGACTGTGGGTGGCACACCAGAAGTCCACAGGAAGACCAAATTCAGAAGAGACGGAGGGGCAGGCAGTGGTGGGAGTCAGTCTGAGCCCTCATAAAGGGTCTGCACTTTACCATACAGGAGATGGGGATATTCAACAAGGCAGTGACGATTCAAGTCTTTGAATGGACGTTTGTACAACAGTTGGAAGATGCAACGGAGAGAAAGAGATCCCATGCAAGATGCTGTGATTGTCCATCAGGAACTCTTGTAAGTGGGCATAAGACGATGAGTTAAGAATGAAGAAAAATGGAACTACTTAAGACAAATTTTGGGAAGATCAGATTGGAAGAGTGAGGGTGAAGGAAATATACAGAATGAGAATTAAAATAACCAGAAAGAGGAATTAAGAGTAGTAGACATATGGGAGACTATGGGATGGATGTGAGCATTTGCTGTCTTCAATTTCAGATCCCTGGAATTTGAGATGCCTTTGAGGGAGCTGAAGATAATCAGGACTGAAAGCTGGGTATGCATGTTGGCAGATGTTGGCTGCTGGAGGCATTGGCAAATATTGGGTACCTTGAAGGGAGTGAAAGGAGAATAGCAGCAACAACAGTAATGCTGGTGTTCACTGAGTGCTTGGTACATGCTGGACCCACAGCACACACTGACACCTATGGCTGTGGCAATTTTTCACTTCCATTTTACAGATGAAGAAATAGAGTCTCAAAAATATGAAATAACATTGAAAAGACACAGCATAAGAAAAAGGAACAGGTTTCTGAGTACAGACATTTTTCTGTAATAAAACATTTTCCCTGTTCTCATTGTTCCTTGCAGAAAATGGGAGAATCTGGAAGAGGAAATGGCAAACTGTCCCACTGGGAGAAGGGCGAGGGGAAGGAGGGCCTGGGAATGGGAGTCCAGATGACTGGCTTGTTCTGCTCTTCTTGTCTCAGTCCTCTAAAGGACCTAAGATTCTGCCTTCTTCTTGCACAAGAAAGTCAGACACCCCATGATTCTAGTCTGTGTCTAAGATGCAGTAGAAGAAGTGTGGGTCCTGCTGAAAGTCGCAGATATGCTTTTGCAAGATTCTGATGTCAGTGGGTTGGGAATGTGTCTTTCATGCTGGCTACAAATTTGTGCCAATGGTGCTATTTCTGAGGGTCCTGGACATTGTAGGATGTGTCTGTTGTAGGTAAGAGGATCTTGATGCATGATGAACAATAATATTAGTGATTAGGTGGTGACGTTTTTCTCTCTCATCTCACTTAGCACTTAACTGGTTTAATTTTATAATGCTATTATTAATAATATATCTTTTGTGATTTACTTGGATCTACATGAGTATAGTTATGTTTCCTCACATCATCGTGAAAACCTGATTGTCTGTAAGGGGATAAGGCAAATCAGAGTTTAAAAATCATACTTGAAAAAAACTGCAGCTTCAGAACACAAAATTACCCAAAGTTACAATGCTTTTAGAGTCGGTCCTTTCAAGATACCCACTCAAAAAAAATTTCTAAGGGTCTTAAAGACACAATAAGCCTGTAGATTGGGCCCCTGCCTTTCATCTATAATTGGGCTTATGCTTTTTCTGCTACAGACCTTCATGTTAAAGGAAGCAGCACTATGAAGTGGGCATCGTATCTCTAAACTTGAAACACACGCACACAGCTTCTATTCCAGCCTACCCTACCGAGTTGGTGGCCTGACACACATCCCAGATCGCCCATCTGAAGACCACCTAAAACCACATAGGACAATCGCAGTCCTAGGACATAATGCCTGTCTTTTAATTTTAACTTTTTTTATTTTAAAGAGAATAAAAAAACAATAAAAATGATACAGAATTTCAAAACAAGATGATAGAAAAGTAACAATGGTTATTAGATTGCATATTGTTATCTTCAAAGTAGTTGCTCAGATTACCAGATATAGACATGCATAATGTCTTTTGAGGGTCACACTCTATTCTCTCTGAATGTGTATACTTTTAATTTTGCCTAATAAACCTTTTTATACTTCTCACTGGTGCATTCCAAAAATTCTTTTTCTGTGCTAGAAGTCAATGATCCTACAAAATACCCTGTGGGTGGGGTGAGATGAGCACCTCCCTTTGGGGGACCTCCTCAGGCCCTATCCAGTGATGATACAAAACATGATGGAAGCGGGTGGAAGCCTGTGAAGCCAGGCCTTTCTGGGGATGCAAACAGCACCTGGTCCCTCTATGCCAGAGCTGACTGTATGATTATGAGGGGGTGAAGTCTGTGACCTCATTCACAACAGACACTGAGGGGCTGGCTGGGAAGAGTGAGATCAAAGAGTGCTCATGTCCACAGCCATCAGACCCTTCCCCTCTGCACCCTCCACTCTTCTATCTCAATTATTCATTGAGCTGGGTGCCTTGCACTGGGCTGTGTGTTGGGAGTTTAGCTAGCAAGACAGAGTTAGTCACTGATCTTACAGCACAACCTTTGTGTCAGGGGAGGAGAGGGAGATAAAGATAAGAAAACCAAGAATTAGTGTACATGTGGCAACTCATAAAACAGAGGAAGATCATGAAGCCAGGAGACCATAAATCAGAGGCAACTAATCCTGGCTTAAAGGTAAGAGACAGTTTCTAGGAGAAAGTGTATCCAGACAGAAATACTTCCATTTCCTGTCTCTGACTATTTCTTCCATTGGTCTCCATTTTGTTTGCTTAGTGAAAAGTGTAGGGCGTGGAAATGATTTAATCACTGCACTGACTCGAAGACCAGACTTTACAAATGAAGGATCTGAAGTTCAAAGAGTTGAAGTAACTTGTCTGAGTTAACACAGCTCTTGATGGAGCTGTACCTCAAACTTCTATCTTAGTCACGTGTGCCTTGTTTCCAGTTTGTCATACAAGGTATGATCAAGGTACATGATGAATGCTTACATTTTAAAAATTAATACAATAATAGACACTGTGACTGTGTTAATCCCCTTCATCATACTTCACTTCACTTTAACATGTATTCCATCATTGTCACTTTCTCAATCAGTTCTGGAAGTCTTTTTGTATGAGTGTGATCAGAAGTATGGTAATGCTCCGGCCAAGTGTGAACCAATGAAAAGGCTGTAAAAACATTACAGTGTGTCCACATCCACCTTGTGCACTGGCTCTCGCACTGTGTGACTTCTGGCTCCCCTCACCAATCAAAATCACCATAAAAGGTAACTCTTCTGAATTGGTTCAGGAAGCTGAGGCAGCTATAGCAGAGCAACTGAAGACACTCACGAAAGAGGACTTCCAGAACTGCTTCAGAAAGCGGCAAGACAAATGTGTTCAAAACACAGGGGAGTAGTTTGAGGGGGATTTATGGCAATGTGACTGCTATTGTAATACATTCATAAAATTTTAAATGTTCACTGTGCATTCCGATCATACCTCATACATCAAGCAATGTATTTCTTCATTAAATGGACACATGGGAGGAGAGCACCCAGCAGTGTGTTGTTGTAAGAGGTACAGTAGTAAACAATGTGGATCTTTGAGTCGGGTAGAAGTGGTTTGTGTCTCTGTTATTCTATCTGCATAACCTTGGTTAACCTCTTTCCTTTTGAAACTCCAGTTTCCTTGTCTGTACAATGGAGATAATAAGCATATACTGTGTAGGGTGGTTGGATTACAGGAAATGCAGGTAAAAATTGCTTAACATAAAGTACGTTCTCTATAAATGTTAAGCGCTTTTACTGGTGTAGTCAATGAATATTTACCGAGTGAACAACTTCTGTGTGACAAGTGTTTTGAAGGTCAATATTAGTTTTTTATCCTTCAAAGTTCATCTCTTCTTCCTTCTCTTACCTACAATACTTAGCAAAGTTAAGAGTCTATGATAAATGTTCAGTGGTAATGAAGAGAAATTAGAAGAGAGAAATGGAGGCAATTCATAGACAGAAATGGGAAAGAAAAGAGATCTAGGGCAGAAAAGGTAAATAAAAGAAACAAGAGAGGAGAGCACTGTTGTGGGTAGTACTAAAGAATAATGAACATGCAGTGCCAGAGAGACACACACTGGTGAATTTTAGCCCTTTCCCAACTACATTCTTTGAAACATTTAAACTGCTTAAACATGACAGCCATTTCTCTACTAGGAGAATCTCTAAGTGATCCAATAAGCTAATTTCTATGGTCACCTTGGATGCAAAGATAAAATTGTGATTTTATTTTCTAGTTCTTTCAATTTTGGATCTAATTCCTCTCTCTATTTTCTTTCTCCCCCGAAGCCAAAAAGTTTATAATGTGAGGACTGGGAATGTAATACAAGGTGGATGTCAAGGGTATGTTTCCATAGAGAACAGTGTTGTTTTTTTGGTTTGACAAGACCAGCCAAAGGTGAAGAGACAGCATCTTAATGTATATAAGTAGATAAGGCATTTCCCCCAAGGGATTCAATATGCTTTTATAGATTTATCATTCTATCTTCCTTCTAAGTATTGTAGGAAAAATGAGGATGTTCTTTTGTTTTTAAATTTACAGATAAATTAAGATAGACATGTAATAACTGGCCCAAGGTTGTTCTATAAAGCCAATAAAAAACTCAGGAATATAGTCTACTTCTCTAATTCCTACCCAGTACACTTTATTTAGTAGAATATAAAGCTGCAACTTGATAAGGTGAAATGTACTCAGAATATTTGATGCTCACTATTTTACTTTCTATGTTGTTGTCTCTATATGTCAAACACACATAGGAATGGAAAAATCCGATATACCTGGCATGAGAGGTCAAGTGAGTATGTGTTTGAGCATTAAGACTTCAATATAGACTTTTTGCAGATGGGAAAGGGATCTGGGAATAGGGGAAGGTGAAAGTGAGAGGAAGGAAAGGGAAGGAGAAAGGATCAAGGTGTGTATGAATACGTACCAAGTCTCCACAATGAATGTATTATGCATCATGAATATATACTAATAAAAAGGATGTTACTGTTTCATTGGATTTTAGGTATTTAATAGATTTTTGATATGGCTGTTTCATATTTCCAAGTATTTAGTTTTCTATAGTTGGTGTTGGTGAAATAGCCCCTCCTCCCCTTGTCTTTATGATGCATGCCTACAACAGCATGGGCATCTGAGAGAATCCTGAAGGGAAATGGAAGATGGTGTCTGGGTTCTAACACCTTGTTTTAGGGAGTTCAGTTGCCAGGCAGAGTTCATGTTCCTGTTTCCATGGTGTAGTGGGGAGAACCATCTTCCCTGAGTCATAACATCTAAGTATAAAATTCTCCTTTTGGGGGTGGGTTGTGTTATGGGCATAAATTTGAAATCAAAATATTTTCCCAGGCCAGGCAGATGAGTCTCTGGGATGATACTAGAATTGGAGACTGACCAGGGTGCATCAGGAAAGCACACAGGGCCAGAGATGTGGGTTATTTTGGAGGAGGGACTTGGGATGGTCCCACAGGTTAAAATAAACACTGAAAGTAAAAGAAGAAAACTGCAGTGCCACCAGGAGCACTGGGACTGGGCAGATCAGCCAAGAATGAAGAAAAATGACTTTCGAGCTGGATGGCCAGCTTGAAATCATCACCTATTAGTTGGTGATTTTAGGACAGAGACTTCATTTTGTTTCCCTAGAAGCAGAACCTAAATAAGCTAGTGGAGGGCAAGAAGTTAATCTGGCCGAGGATCTAGCTCAGCAGCACAACGCCTGCCTGACGTGTGAGGTCCTGAGTTCGAGCCCCTGAGCCAATAAAATAAAATAAAAGAGAACAGGATAGAATAGAATAAAAAAGTTAATTTGAAGTTAAATCCAAGGGACAGTGGGAGCAGTACAGAGAGCTGACCTAGGTAAAGGAAGGCAGAGGACAGAGGGCAAATTGTCAAGTACACTGGCGCAGGGTGGGCAGGAGCTAAATGCTACTGAGGAACTCTTGGTGGTGGTGTAAAATATGTCCCTGGAGTTACCCACCCAATCCTATTGGCAGTGGCTGAAGGCTGCTGGGAAGAGAGGTCTGAAATTCCAGCTGCTCCAGGTGGGTAGGGGGTTAGACCTCACTCAGGCCTCACTCAGGCAAGAGTTACAGGTGTCAGGCAGTCCATGTGATGTCTGGCCAGAGTGCAAGGAGACAGTAAGAGATAAGGGAGTAAGGGAAGGTAGAGCTAGTGCGGTCATAGAGTCAATTAGTATTCCTGATTCTCTGCTTTCCCATTTTAAAAGGGGAACCCTAATACTATTCTTGGACTTGTGTTTGTGTCTAGAGACATAAAATAAGTCCAAGGAAGGGAACAACTAGGAGGAACCTGGGTCCTTCTGATCTGTCCTAGACTATAGATTTTTAAGAATTCCTTGTTCAGAGAAAGTAATGCTCAGACTTGCCACTAGTATTGGAGAAAAGCTTCTTTGGGTCATTTTATAAAGGGCTATGCTAAAATCTCATCTTTCTGATTCTGACACACAGGAAAAGACAAGTTATTTTGAGAATTAATTAGACAAATACAACCATAAAGTGCATGACAGAGTGTCCGACCCATGTCTAACATATAGTAAGTTTCTCCAAAGTCTCCATGTATTATTCTGTCCGTGTGCCTTTCTTCTTGGATTTTCCCTCAATACTGAGCATATCACCCACCTTGTAGCCTTCTCAGCTTCAGATTGAAGCGACCATGGCAACAGGTCCCATGGATGTAAGTGGTCTCAGAGTGGACGCTACTTCAATTAGGAGTGGGCACTTGACCTAAGAGTGGCTAATCCATAGGTTAACCAGTAACAAATGAGGGGGTCTGCAGCAGGACACTGCTCAGGCGTCACTTAGTGCATTCCAGACTGGAAAACATGGGGCGGCTTAGCCAGTTACTGGGTAGGAGTGAGGGACAGAAGCAAGCACAAAGGTAGGACAGCAGCCCAAGAAAATACCTGAATTAAGGTGATGGCGGAGCTCAGGGTGTTCGAATGAGCCAAGGTGTAGTCCCACACAGCAGCACATTACCCTGCCACCCACACTGCCTGCTCGTCTAAAGCCACTGAGCCCTGGAAGCAGCAATGTCAAGTGTGAAAGTGCCAGGACATTGCAGGAACACATTCCACTGGCTTCACTGGGTTAAGGCTCTGTTAGCCCCAGATCAGATTTTCCTGGGTCAGCATGTGTGAGTGGCACACACCCCCCCTGGCTTATGTCACTTGCATATGTGACAACTCAAATGTACTCCAGGCAGCCTCCCCAACCCTCATTGGAAAGTAGACAGCTCACACTTTGGGGCGACGCTGGGCCCCCTGGGCCATGAGCTAGGGAGAGAAGGTGCCTATGGCACCAGATACTGCTCTGGGAATCCCAAGGCCATTTTAAGAGGGTTTCTCTTTAGGATTTCAGTCTGAGGAAAAACGCAAGAGAGAAATATAAGCTAAGCAAGAAGCAAAGCAGGACAGAGAGTCAAGAAGGGATGAGGGTAGGTTGTCACATGCCTGAAGGGTCAGAGTGAGCAGAGCTTTAATGAAACAGTGTTGGACAGTGGATATTTGCACGGATTTATCTGTTCAAGCATTGACACTTTTTGGGGCATTTCCAAAATGGAACTGCTTTCCTGGAGACAACTGTCTTTGATTCAGGTTGTTAATGAGATGGCTACTGGAAGCAGACCTGGCCATGGTCAAGGTCTGTCTTTCTGTCCCTTCTTTTTTTGCAAAAGCAGGTATGCACAGCACGGACCCTGACCTCTTGGTCTCAAGGAAGGAGTTTTCAGAGTCTGCACAGCGTCAGTTCCCAGAGCTGGTGCAGAATGAGCTTCCCCTGGACATGAGGGGATCTCAGAGGGGTGCCTGCCACCTGCAGCCCAGCCTGGGTAAATGCATCTTGCAGAGGGGGAGGGAGTGGACACTTCAGCCTTTTCAGTTATTTCCTTTATGTAGAATGCAAGGACCAGAAAGCACCACGTACATGGTGGCCATTTCTCTCCCACCGATTTCCTACTAATCCGAAGCTACGAAGCAATGTCAACAGCTTTGCCAACTGTCAGAGCAGCACGACCCTGGCGATTGCTGACATTCAATAACAATTCTCTTTTATATGGATATGTTGATGGTCAGGATTCCACCTGACTTATTTCTAGAGATGTAGGTATCAATAAAGCAAGCAGACATTCTCTAAAGGTCCCACAGCATTGTATTATCATATTCTCTGTCCACTACAATTGGAATCTGCCTGTGGGAAGAAACAAACACAACTTGGCATCCACTGCTCAGAAATAATATCACCACTTATTAACTCCAGCTACTCCCCATACAAGGAAAATAGATTGTCCACATCAGGGGAAGAAGAAGGCTCAGGATCCAGGTAGGAATTTTATTAGGGCATCTCATAACCTTAGTGTGTAGTACCTGGCCTGTAGCCAGCCTCAAGATGAGGGTGCGTGGAGTTGGGTGTCACTGGTCTGTAAGAATCAAAGGGAAGACTTGCACTTAATGGGCTGGCCAGGCCAGTGAGAAGACCCTTTTGCTTCACCTGTGACTCTTGACCTCTACATAAGGAGATTCCCACGTCCCAAACATGCTCCCTCTTGAGTAGGGAGTGAAGAACCTCTGCCAGTTGGCAGGGAAGGTCCCTATGACTGTCTCCACCTCTACCAGGGCTCTACTCTCCTTTGTTAAGAAAGCTTCTGGGACAAAGCTTTAGGGAGAAGCTGTGTGGCAAGAGTGAGTTCTGGATGAATATGGATTGAAATATTCCCATTGCCAGATGCTGAACTAACATGGAATTTAATCCTCTTTCCAGCTCAGACCAGTTGCATGGCCATATCTGCATTAAAATTGCTTAGTATCTTACCAGTGGCAACTGCTAGAGCTGGGATTAAAACCCAGGTTTGCCTTGTTCCAAAAACATCAGTTTTTCACTAGATAATACACATTTACCTTTCAGAAATCACATCTGTAATTACAAGAGTGCTTCCTGGCTGATAGATCCAAGTGATCACCATCCTCTGCACTGAGCTACCTGGGCATTGCCAAATGTGCTGGTGTCGACTTTAGTCTGTGTAGCAGTTAGCATCACAGCTCCTGGTTGGTTCTCTCCTCCAGTTTGAATTCTATGTGTTGGGAACTAAGAATGGATGAATGGGGCACTGAGCAGTCCATAGCCCTTGGCACGGCTCAGGTTCTGGGCTCTTGGTTCTAGAAAACTGCCTTTCTAATGCAGCCTAAACCACACAGAGGTTGTGACCAACTGCTTGGCTTTTATGGACCCTTGAAACAAAGCTCCTCATCTTCATGGCATCTTCACCTCTTCTCTGCCTCCATGGTGCCATTAGGAACATATATATCCAGGCATGGTGGTTCCGGGGTGAGGATGTGTTCATCCATGTTGGCTTTTCAAGGAAATTTATTTTCCATCTTGACATTTCAGCAGTTGTAGGTCTGGCTGAATATACAGCAACATGTGGGTATCTGTGAGCTGTGTAACTGGACTGGGGATGAAAGGAGGCCAGATGGTGGTACCTTTTAGCACCTGATAAACTGTGTGCGAACCAGAGAACCTGTTCCCTAGGACTTTTTAATTACCTTCTCAGATACCTGCTCCTATGGTGCTGTCTCCACTGTTGCTTTTTTGGGTGGTGGTATTGAGCTACATCCCTGGGTCTTTCTTTCTTTCTTCCTTCCTTCCTTCCTCCCTCCCTCCCTCCCTCCCTCCCTC
>NW_004955402.1:14910218-14947897 GCF_000276665.1 Chinchilla lanigera
TCTCTCTCTCTCTCTCTCTCTCTCTCTCTCTCTCTCTCTCTCTGTCTCTCTCTCTTTCTTTCATTTTGAGATAGGGACTCACTAATTTTCCCAGGCTGAGCTTGAACTTATGATCTTCCTGCCTCCCAGGAAGGGAGGCAGGTCTTCCAGGTGAGAGCCATTATGCCTGGTTTCCATGGTGATTTATATATTGTAAGAAAGTATCGATTCCTTGTCATGAATAAGAGGCCACCTGCCTGTTCAGTCACAGCACCGTCTAACTCCCCATTCTTTGGATGCATAGGGTAAAATTCATTTTTAAACAAAGCCTAATTTCCACATTCTCAGAGGTAGCATAGGTGGATGACCAGAAAGACAGGGGCAAAAATTCCTTGCGCTGCATTTTGGTGAGAGTCTCTGGTGCTGTTTCACTCTTCAGTGGTTTTCTTCATGGTAACTGGTTTCATTCTGCTTCTACCTTTGTGCAGGCCCTTTTCTCTTTGGTGTCTCTTTCAAAGTACTTCTAGCTGCGAGACCTGCATTATCTCGGAAGGAGGAGAACCTTGGGGATGTATGGCACCGAGCAATTTATGAGAGAAGCTCTGTGAACCAAGGCAGGTTGACAGATATATTCCACACCGACTTCAGCCCAGCAACTTGAGAAATGGGACAAGTTCTGAAAATTAGAACGATTAATGTTTTTACCCCTATTAATGCTTTCCTTATAACCACCAATTGACTCTGAGTCAGTATTTTTCTAACAAGTCAACTACACTGAAATTAGATACCTGGTTGAATAACTGAGTTGTTAAATCAATCTGTGATTCTGCAATAGAGATAATGATGATGACCTAATGGGTTGTGAAAAATAAATGTAATAAAGACATAGTGCTTGAAATGTGGTATGTACTCATTTAACGCAGCTTTTAACCACAAAAGTTATATTTCTGCCAAGAGCATTACCTTTCTACAGTAACCCTAAAGCCATTAATTCTCTTTTTTAGCCTACTCAGCCCTTTCCTGTATTTAGACTCCAGACTATTCATTTTCCCCTTTAAATATTCATTCCCACTCTTGATAATTTCACTTACATATTTCTTTTCATGCTCAGACTACAGGAAACCTTAATTAACTAACACATTCATTCAAGAAGTACTAACTGAGCTCTTAGTGTGTGGACTGTTTTGTGGTGCTGGGGCTGGAGAGTGAACAGATCCAAAAGGCTGCTGGTCTCATAGTATTGATGTTCATGTGGGTGAAGACAGTTGATACACAAGCAGGCTAATGAATACAAAGAAGTTAGATTGTGGGAGGTGTAGGCAAGGAATTAAACAGGGATGTGATAGAACGCAGGTGTCAGAGGCAGGAGGAGGAGGCTGCTTTACATAGAGGTCCAGGGAAGATGGCTCTGTGAGGAGACACATGAGCTGAGATGTGAAGGATTAGAAGAAACGTAAGGTCCAGGAGCAGCAGGCGCCTGCAAGCCTTGCATGGAATGAGCCAGGTGAGACAGAAGGCCAGAGGGCAGGCCAGTGTGCCTGTCCCTAGAGGGACAGTGGCTCAGCGAGACAAGAGCTCAAAGGGGAGTGTAGGACCACACTGGGAAGAATTCATGGTAAGGACTCTGCTTTTACCAGATGTGCAGTAGAAGCCACTGCAGCTTTTAGATGGGGGTGGGCGTAGGAATCATATGACAGTTGGCATTTTACAAAACTACTCTGCTGGCCAAGTGGAAGATGGACTTATGGTGAGCGTGGAAGAAGGAGGAAGTGGAGTGGCATGGAGAACGAGTGGCTGGTGGCTGGTACTAGTAGAGATGTAGCAAAATGGAAAACACGGGAAGCAGGCTTGAGAAAAATGCCACACTAATTTTCCTGAGGTCATTTCCAAACTCCAAGATATTCAGCGCCACCAGATTATATTTCCTCCTGATGCAGAGCTGAATAGCTTTGGTCTTCAAAGTCCTCCTGGATTCTTCCCTGCCCATTGTGCTTTTTATTGACTGTCCACGTCTCCGAACTCCCATATTATCTGTGCGACATAATTATTAAGCTTGCAATTAGTAACCTGCGTCCTGCTATTCTGTGCTGCATGTTGGACTTGTTAGACGTGTCTGTTGTTGAGATAAAAAGCACCTTTGGAACAGACACTTTGTAGAGGGTGGGTACTTTTTTCTGCACTGTGCAGCACTTTACGTAGCTCTGTATACACGGCATGTGGTGAAATTGTGTATTGATTGATTAAAAACACACACCACTAGCATTTGTCTCTCCAGTATTTCTCTTATATGAAGAAGGGTGATTATCTGTCAATATCCATTGCATCACTGAACCAGTATGCAATGCATTAATCATCTCTGCGATAACCAGATGAGGCTTTATTGTCATCTCTTTATATTTTGCTGAGATAATTTCACTTGCCTTAGAGTTTATGAGGCCATAAGTGGCTTCCATCTGTTGATGAACATATTTTAAAGAGTCATTTAGTCTCAAGTATGGAATACTTGAGGGGAAGCTAAATTGTAACTTTTATTAAGTGTCATCTTAGTAACAGAATCAAAATTGGAAGCATGTGTTCAATGCTGGTCTTTCATTTTCAAAGCTTTAGGTCAGGCAAATAATTAATTTCATTAGTTTACAAAGTAGATTATGCCTAATAAAATCTATTTTGTTTATGGTCACATTTTAGTTAATCCATTGTTTTAGAAAATGGGAGAAATCTGATTGGCTAATTATTCAACATACTAAATTACATTACTCCACATCCAGAGAACATTGGCCTAATTGAATTATCCAATAATTGCATAATAAAACTATTCCTTTTTAATACATTTGAGCAAGGCATACCAGGGATGAAACAGAGAAGAATCTTGTTTATTCCATCTTTGTTTGATGATTGACCACACAATGTAACACAACACTTCTGCGGCTAACTTTTTCCACAGTAAGCCTAATAAAGACAAGGGAGCTTTCATTGGATGCTTCCTGGTACTCTGAATTTTCACTATATGTATTTGTTGGCCTTCCCAGAAATTTGTTTTCTAATCAGCAGTATTTTGCAAAATAAACCTTATGTAAGATTGGTTTCACTTTATGCCCAATAAAAGAGAAAATTGTGGTCACTTTCTCTCGCTAGCAAGAGGTAGAATATTCTCTAGGGTATCCTCCTTTACTCGTGACATTCTGATGAGCCTCACAGAGCATTTCCTTGGCAAAATTCACACACACACACACACACACACACACAAGCTCACACACCAGGGAAGTCTGTGGATAGATACTGTGGATGGAGGGGATACTGTGGATGAGGGACTGAGATCATGTACATCACATGGATTCTACAGCATCCACCCAGTATTAATGACCACTGCTTCCTAAAATACAGTTTTCTCCCTCCCCTCCTCCTTCTCCTTCCCTTCTTCCTCTTCTCCTTCTCCCCCCTCCTTCTTCTTTTCCTTCTCTTCCTCCTCCTTCTCTTCTTCATCCTCCTTTTGCTTCTCACCCACAGGAAACTCTCATCCCAAATGATTGCTGAGGTGTCTCTCTCACTCAGTTTCAGCAGAGATCAGTTTTCCATTTGATAAAAGTGCAAGGACTGATGGAGACCTTTATTTAGTTCTTTGTCATGAGACGAAAGAATAACAAGAATGAAAGAGCTCAAAGGTAGATTTGAAAAGCTGCTGCATTTTAGAGTATATATTCAGAAACAATGAAAATTGGCTCTGTGGCCCATTTAACCATAGCTCTAACCCAAGAAGGGAAGTAAACTCTTTCCATGGGGTTAGTGTTTGAGTAATTGAATGGTGAAGGGGGTCTACTAGTTGTCTTCCTGGCGTGTAGACCTTGGCTGTGAGGGTGTGTTACAAAGTACTGACTGAAAAATCCCAAATGATGGCCATTGATCATTTTTCTAACAAAAGTTACTAAGCTGAATAATTTCAGTCATCCAGCTCTGCTTCAGGGGCAGATGCCAAGTGCACAGGGATATGATTAGACAAATTTGAGTGAGGAGGAAGAAGAGAAACAGAATGACCAGAAAATTATACACGGGACTAGATTTTACAGGCCTTAAATGTTAGACAATAACATCTTGGGTGGAGTGATTCATTTTTATTAGATGGTATATTAACCATTTCTATTCTTTTTAATAGACACTACCTCTTCAGTACAGTTTCAGTATTCTATTCTTTCTCCTATGAATAAATATACAATGATGTTATAACTAACAACAATCTTCAGAAGGAAGACAATTTTCTGGAAAATAGAAAAATAAGAGAACATTTTATAGAGGGAGAGAGTAAAGGTTTCTATTTCAATTCTCACTTTATATCCATGACATTTCTGTCTAAGCTCTGCTAAGAAAAATGGCCAGTGGACAGAAGATTGTCCCAAGGTATATATTTTTTCCAGGTTTAAATCTCTTTTCAGGTGACAAATAGTTTTCTCTTAGACAAGATTAACTTGATTTTAGAACTTATTTAATTAAGCAAAGTAATTTAATGCTCAACAGGAGCCCCTGAGTAGGGGTATGCTCATCTTGGCAGTTGAAATGTGTTGAGAAAAGACACCACATCATACATTTCTATATTCTAAGAAGGCACAGCTGTCCACTTCAGTGTTGGTGTCACAATCGGGGTATTAATGAAGTTTGTCCTAAGTGGGATTCTTAATTCACAGAACAACTCACAGAGGAGCAGTTGTGGGGCATAACGGTGATGAGAAAGGTATTCTGCAGGAGGTACATCTGGATGCAGGTTTGAACTTTGCCACCTACCCAGCTGTGCATCTATCAAGAAAGGGAGGGAGAGCAGCACAGAACCAGGATCATGGCTGTGTCTGATGCTGTGTGGCTGAGAGGTCTGGTTCTTTTGGTGTGGTCATTTACCATGTGCAATGATCTTGGGCAGCCTGCTTAACCTCACTAACTTTGAATCTTTTGATTAGTATCTGCCTCGTGGGGTTACTGCTGTGAGGTTTGCCTGAGACAATTTTATGTGAAATTTAGCACCTACACATAGAAAGATCATCAAGCATTTAATAATAATCCTGTTATTATTATTACTATTATTATTATTAATTAGTGCTAAGCATTGCAGGATGGGAAAATAATCAAACCCGCTTCTCACTGGGAGTTTCTATCTGTAAAAGATGGAGATTAAAATACTGATGAATGAGATATGGAAAACTGATGATGAGGTCAGTCTCTGGGTGCAGTTGTTCAGAAGCCCTCTGAGTGTCCGCATGAGAACTATCAGTGTCTGTAGCTGCTGATGCATCGCATGGTGCTTATTCACCATTAGCCATTATTTTCTTGATGTTCATGCTTTTAAAACCACCTGTGAGCCATTCTGTCCACCTCCCTTTGTCTCATCCATCTATATATTACTCCGTGGATATCATCACACAGTATTTTACCTTTCTTGGCTTTCAATGAAAGAGGGTCACTTTTGACATTTCCACCTAAGTATTTCTTAGGTAAGATGCTATCTGACCTTTAAAAAAGACTATCTTTTATAAATACTTCTTTGCTAACCACCATTAGTGTCACCACTTTTTGATCCACTTTCAAATGTTTCTTTTTAAAGACTCACAAATTGGATCTTTGAAAAGCACAGCTTGCAATTTTAGAAGGTTATCTTAAAAGAATTAGGGGGATGGGCTTTTCACTAGCCGCACTAGTGCTAAACTTGCGAAGAGAAACTATCCTTAAGTTGAAGTTGTCTCCTTGAGTTCATGGCCATTTTGATAAGAATAGTGCAAGGTGATGCAACCCCATTTTAAATTTAGAAGTTCTAAAGTTCATGCCACATGAAAAGGCAGCAGTGAATGGCACTGGCACACTGGCATTCAGGAAAGAAATCAGGTGCCCAGGACTTGACTTAAGCAAACTGTTTAACATGCCGCAGCAATATGCAAGGACATAAAAGCAAAATAAAAATGGGAAGCTCCACACTCTTTCATTCTTTTCCTTCCCAACTCAGTATTCATGGAGACCATGTACAGTCTTGACCCGGCTCCTCTGTCTGTGGTTTAGATTCCTCACACGGGAAGGGCAAAGGCAACACCTGGTTCCTGTCTTAAAGAATCAGTGGCACACAGGTTTGGACATTTTGATGTACAGGAAAGAGACTGACTGTATTTAGCAGTTGCTCTGGTTACTAGAATAATAATTTAGTGACTGACAGAATTTACATTTGACCAGAAATTGTTTGCATCCTTATGATATGAAAGGCTTAACAGTGGATGCAGAGATAAAACACGCACGATTTCTTCCCTTTAGAGTGATGTTGTCTACTCACAAAAATTACATTGGGATGTAAATAAGAAGAATACAGGGTAGAAATATGAAGGCTGATACCAAAGGGGCAGATAAAATGGGATAACAGAAGAGGGAGAGATTATTCTCAGCTGTATGATAAAGGAAGGCTTCAGGAATGAGGTAGTACCACAGAGAAAGGGATTAGTGTGTTGGTAAAATGCTTTTATTAATGACACAATAGCTTTACCTGAAGGAGATGAATGGGAAATATATCTAGCAAGGTGTGGAGCATTCTTTCCGAAGGAGTATGAGATCAAATGACCTTGGAATCATGCTCAGCATCTAGGAATGTATCCTACAGACAACACATGAGTGCACTTTCAGTCTTGGCTTTTCATTAGCATCATATAATAAATTTTTAAATTGCAAGATTGTCCCCAACATTTGTGTGTTCTAGAGCAAGACTGAATGGAACAGCCCACCACATATTGTATGTCAAAATATTTTATTTTTAAAACAAAGTACACTAAGGTCCGGACTTTGGGCTGGGACTTTCAAGGAGCTGTACTCTCCCTGAAGAAGCTGTACTCTCTCTCTGCCACTAGGGGTGTTGGTGGTCACATGGATGTTCAGGGGGCAAGAGGGGCGGAAGCTGGACTCAGGCTGGGCCTGCAGAGGAGGAGCATCCCCTGCCCACATCAAGGACTGGGAACATCTCAGAAGTCAAGGGCTTCAAGTTCCTGTGGAGGATGGGCTCCCCTGTCATTCCCAACTGCAGATTCCCAAGAGTTTCTCTGAGCCTCTTCAAACTACACTCACCCTCTCAACCCATCCCAAAAGCAGAGGGGGGTACTAGGGACGTGTGCTCTGACACACTCCCACTTCTGGGGATGGGGACAGATACTGAGAAACTAGAGCTGGACCTCCAGCTTCCCAGGTACAGCCGTGACCATTGTTCCTCAGCCTGACCCTGTCCCACTTGACCCACTTGATTCAGCTGCTATGTCCTCTTCTCACGTACTATTTCATTGTGTTCAGCTACCCAGTGTTTGGTACTTTGTTCTGGCAGCCCTGGGAAACTCATGCATTGTTCTAATGGCATGGGACACGGTTGGCTCCGCTGTGAACTGGGCGGACAGTGAAGCAGGCTTTCCTCCTCCAGCTCCTGCTCTGGGGACCTGGGACTGTTCTCCTCAGCATGAACATCTCTCCACATGACACAGAGTCTCCTGCTTAGCGTCCCTGTTCATCACCTAGCTACACAAACACAAGGTACTAATTCACTATGGGCTTCAGTTACCTGCTATATAAAGAAGTATAAACAGAAGGTATTAATTTACTAGAGATTTCAATTGTCTATGGTATAATAAGGCAGTTTCCAAAAGTTAAATTAAAAGGGTTTTACATACTTCCCCCCCTTCTTATGATGACCATATTTTAATTTGGTTTGGAAGTATTTTTGGTTGTATGTTAAGGGTATTCTCTTTAATCTACCATAGTGAAAATTATTCAGAAAACCTATAGAAGATTACATCCCTGCAAGTCACATTTTCCAGATAGGAAATTATTGTGGCTTTGAATTGCCAAAGGAACAGCTGAAAAAAATGGGTCACGCATTCGCCCCATCCTGGGACATGAGTTGCAAGCGCTGCACAGCCCACTTTTGTCCTCTTCTCATAAACAAGCGGCATTAACAAGTTACTCTTAAAAAGTGCACTAATTTCCCCAGTGAATTACACAGGAGAGCATCCAAATGTTGCCCCCAGAGGACTCAAATAGCTGTTTGTTCTTTGAGCTCAGGTGTGGTAAACTAGCTGGGGGCCACACGGCAGCCTGAATACTGGCCAGTGCGGTAGAGTGCTCCTTCCTCTCCAGCCCTGATTTCTCATACTGGTGCACAACTCATAGCCTGCCTAATCAGGGGGAGGGAGAAAGAAGGAAAGAAACAGGACTTCATTTTCAATTTCAATTTAATTACACAACCTAGAGTGCCTACCGGGAAGGATTTAGGGGTAAGATTAATGTTCAGTAGTGCTCTACTTTATATTTCTGTCTGATAAAGAATACCTTACTGACTATCCAAAGTGAGTTTTCAAAAATTTTTTTCAAGAGCTAAATTCCTTCCGTGGCAGAGTGATTTGAAAAGGGGGATGACTTCATTTTTGGGGCTCTGTGCCAGAATGCAGACAAAGTAGAGGAGTAAGATCCTCTGTGAAC
Source organism: Chinchilla lanigera (assembly GCF_000276665.1). Taxonomy (NCBI): domain Eukaryota; kingdom Metazoa; phylum Chordata; class Mammalia; order Rodentia; family Chinchillidae; genus Chinchilla; species Chinchilla lanigera. Next base: position 14,918,673 of record NW_004955402.1, read on the forward strand.
TCTATGGCCAGTGCATTTTCGGGAGTGGGGAGGACATCTCTAATTGGAAGAGGAATGAGTAAAAGTTCCATTGTAGGATTAGAAATACAAGCTGGTAGACAATGATTGCACAACACAACTATCCTTGGAGAATGACTGTATACATAAAATATTACGACCTTCTCTCATGTTAAAGTCCAAAGAATTTGACTTTCTCATTTGGACGAAGAACGATCATGATTTTATCTGGCATCCAATCAAAGTTTAAGATTATGAGTAAATATTTGGTGTTCTCTTTTGTTGTCTACATATCCTATTAGTTCAGCCAAATGTAGAGAGGAAGAAAATAACAGGAAATGAAAATTTACTCTTAAGAAATAGCCTTAATATATTTTCACGACCAATTCTTTAAGTTATTAAATAAATAAGAAAAACAGGTCTCTTGATAAGGAGATTATTCCATATGGGACTTAAATAAACAAAAATGGCAGCAGTAAAGTTTACGGCTTCACTGTTGCTCAGCCTTATGAAATCACTTGAGTACATACAAATAACTGAAAATACGATGATAAAGACGCTAAGCCCAAAAGATAAATAAACTATTTGGAATGGCCACCTGCTTTTGTCATTACACAACCATGGTTTTGCAAGTCAATATTTGCGACTATGTTCGAAAGCCAAAAGGTACCCGATAAACGTTAAATTTTGCTTACTGAGTTTGCAGGATAGTATTTTAATCAAACAAGTTCCCTGTGTTGAAAGCTTGATGTATCACAGGGCATCTGGCACAGACTGGGTAAAACTAGAGCTTTGCTTGGGTAGACTGAGAGGGAGTTAGAATTGGAACATCTTTTGGAGAGCATTTACGTCTTTGGAAAATGTATCCTTGGCTGGTAGAAAGGTAGATTTGCCTCTCTTCTTCTTGGCAATGGTGATTTATAACTTTTTCCAGAGGAAGGAAGAAAAGCATGGAGATTTGTATCTGTAAGCGAAATCTGAGCATATTCTCTGGCAGGCCAATGTCTGCCTTCTCCGAGTGCAGTGCACAAACAGTATGTACGGATCACATGGCCCACGGAAGAAGCAGGTGGGGAGGCACTGCCGGCTTCAGCTGAAGGCCCCTCTTGGTTTGTATGTGGGACTGCATGTCACAAGCCCCTTAAACAGTTATGTATAAGAAAATACAAATAACACATCACTAAGAAGACTGGATAAGAAAAGAGTGAAGCAGACAGGAAAATGCCAGGTGACTATGAGTAGAAATGGAAGATCAGAAGGAAAAGTTGCCTTGGGTGGTGTTTTGCTGGTCGGGGTTGAACTCTTAACTGCTTGGGAGGGAGTGACTTTCACCTGCATGGATGAACACTTGAGAGAGTCACAGAGGAGGGTCCTCTATATTTAGGGGAAAAGTAGATCAAAGTATCTGCTGTCATAATGGTATCAATAATAGAGGTCACAAGATGATCTGAGCCATGCTTACATGGTAGAACTGGCAGAACTCACTTGTCTACTATTTCTGATTTTGGGTTGGATGGGGTGGAGGAAAGCACTAGACGGGGGCAAAGAAAATGTACAATCATCCACAGTTGACTTATTTTCTCAGAAACAATAACTTACACATTTTTCATATCTAACAATGGGAGTCATCTTTTAAAAACATTTACAAATGTTTATGCACATTTAATACAAAATTTTATATCATAGAGAAGTGAGGCAATACCTGGTGGATAATATGTTCCTGGATTTTTTCTGTAGTCACTGAAAAAGAAAGCAGAAAAATTTTACATGAAGGCGTGAAAATCAACCCACCAATGCAGTCCTGATACTGTTTTGTCAAAATCCCCATAGCAGCCCTGGGCTCTATGAACAAGGATTAGTGTTACACTATGGGAAGTTACAATCGCTCCAATTATTGGGGAGGAAAAGGCAAAACCTAAATGAAGCATGTTGGGCACGGATAACAGAAAGAGGAGAGGAAATCCAAAGGATAACCAGCAGAATGTATTAAACTTTGGCAGAAAAATGATAAAGAGATGAAAAGAACTGAAGAAAAATGTGAACAACAGTCAGTCCATGGTCTCCAAACAATGATATCCTGTTGAAGCATCAGACAATACTGAGCTCATGGAACCCTGGGAACTAGACCAGGACATCTGAGGAGGCAGAAGGTAAAAGTGCTGCTTTTAAAAACCCATCTCCTACCTAAGAAGTGATGAAGACGTTGTTTTACTTTGTTGTTACAGTACTGCGGGAGATGGAAGTATAAACCAAAGGTTCTGTAAATGGCATGTTAGTCAGGATGGGCAAAATTCAGAGTAATACATGCAAGCCAACAGAGACTAAGAAAAGGATGCAAAACAGTTGGCCTTGGTCACTGTGACAATAACCTGAAAGGAATCAGCACACACACCTTAAGTGGAAAGCAATAAAATCCTTAGTAATCCTAAACAAATAATCAACAGACTAACAAAAAAGAAAGCAAACTTGCCAGCACCACCGTTATTCTGTTTGTGAACAACTCAGTGCGTCCCTTATACGTAATTAAGCACGCCCTTTGCAAGGTAAACTTTTTAATTAACAGCATTATAGAGTCATATGTAGCTGTAAGAAATAATACAGAGTTTCTCTGTATCCTTCACCCAGCTTCTGCTAATGGTAACGTCTTGAAAATCAAGAATGGTGTAGAAATGGAATCATCTAGTGTAAATAACAGTTTGAGACTCTTGGTTTTTCACTTAGTGTAATTCTCTGGGGATTCATCCAGGCTACGGTGTGTGTCAGCCGTTGGCGCCCTTTTCATTCTGAGCAGTATTCCATGGTTTGGAGACCCCATGCTGTGTTTAGTAACGTTCATAGGTATCTGGTTCAATTCCGAGTTTTTGCTGTTATACTTAAAGCTGCTATAAACATTTGTGTAGAGGTTATTATGTGAACACAAGTCTTCATTTCTCTGAAATACATGTCCAGAGGATAACTGTTATATGACAGTTGCATGTTTAGTCACTTAAAAAGTTGCCGAGCTTTTTTAAAAAAGGAGTAACTAAGTTAAATATATAATTCAATTAATCAACTAATAAGTATATGCTAACATTTTCTGAGTATTTAATAGCAGGTGAGGTGTCATATGGGATGCAGAAGAAGGAAGACAGAGTAGGAGGAGCGGGATATTTGATGTTGTCATTGTCAAGAAATGCCTGGGGCCAACCTTGGAGTTTCCAGATAAGAAAAGCCAATTTTCTTCATTTTGAAAGAGCAGTGCTCAATCACATACTCTTGATGTGTTTTAATATTCAGATTTCTTTTGTCAGATTAAAAGCACTGTGTTTAAAGAAGAGGCAACATGGTTTGAGGGAAAAGCTTTTGAATTAGATTACCCATATTCAAATACTGATTCCCCAAAGAAGGTACATTTGGGTTGTCAGCGGAAAGATGATAAGGTAGCTACCTTCCCTGAGAAGAGGCGGGTAAACAGGCCGGCAGAAGGGGGCGTAGGTGCAAAGGCTGTGTGCAAGGAGGGAGCGTTGGGAGGTGGTGGAGAGTGGGAGTGAAGTAAGGGGCTTGTGGTGTGAGGTGAGGCAGGACAGGCAGACAGGACTCAGACAGCAAGCCAGCCCATGGAGACCATTTGGGGAACGTAAAGAGTCATCAGAAGAGTAACAGCAAGTCAGCCCTTAAGGGATTTTAGAGCAGGGTGTAAGTAGGGACCTCAAAATATCATGCATAGGGTTGCATTTAAAAAAAAAAAAAAGACCATCTCACTCTAGTTGCCACTTGGAGTAGAGATTTAGAGACTGGATGGAGGATGACATCAGCACCACAAAGTCTTCAGTTGTGCTTTGTTAGGGACCAAGGGACATCTGGACGAATGTAAGAGAAGAAATAATATTGAAAACTATCCAATAATTAAACACTAATAATAACCCACAGTTATGGATAGTTCTAAAATGACCCCAAAGCTTCATGTGTTTGGGGGATGACTGGGTCAATGGGGCATCACAGCTGACTTGCTGTTAGAAGGTGCTATCTCATCAGAAGGGGTGGGTCGCTGTGAGTGTGACCTGGAAGGGTTTGCATCCCTCCCTGGCTCCTCCCGCTTCACCCTCTGCTTCCTGGACCACAGGATGTGAGCCGCTATTCCCAGTGCCATGCCCCTGTGCCATGCCATCTTGCCTTGGAGCTGGCCAACTGAGGACTGAAACCTCTACAAAGTATAAGCCAGAATAAGCCCTCCTCCTTTAATTTGTGGTTATCTGGTATTGTATTTTAGCAATGAGGAAGTGACTAAGACATCACTGACCTCTAGCAAATAGACCAGATTACAGCCGGGCATCTCCTGAAAGCTTTGCCAATCACGAGGTGTTCCATGTGAGGTCAGTTACATCATGCACTGGCTGTAACAGAGTTGTACCCCTGCCCAGATTTGTGGGGATTAAAATGAAATAAGCATGAAATTTGCAGGCAAAGAAGCTAGAGAGTTGTTATGGTTGATACACTGTGTCAACTTGAGGAGTCTAGAGGATTGGCTAAGTGACTCAGCAGTTCTACATCCTGGAGTGAAAGGGACATGCCCTTGCAGCTCTGGGTTGTTGTTCACTGTCTAATTTGAGAAGTTTAGAAGGTTAAGTAAGCGACTAAGCAGGGAGCCAGGGTCCTTACCTTGACATACATCTTGAGAGCCTGTACAAGAGGAGGGTGTGGACATTATGTGAGTGCTACATGCCCCCTGGGTGGGGGTAGCCTGCTTACAATATAAGGGAGGAAGAGAGGCTTGTTCTTCACCATTGTGCTCTTGCTACTTTTGCTGTAGTGTTGCCCTTGTGCCCCGCCACCCTGCCTTGGAGCCAGCTGATTATGAACTAAAACCTCCAGAAACCGGGAGCTAAAGAAACCTTTCCTTCCTTCATTTTGGGAGTTGGGTATTTGTCTCAGCAACGAGAGAAAAGTAACCAAAACAAAGGTCACTCCAGGCAGTTGGGGGCAGAGTGAGCAGCATTTTAGAGCCAGGAAAGAGGGTGTGTGGCTGCACTGGGAGGAGTTCCCTGTGGCTCACACAATGCTGCCCTTATCTGTGTATCACTCTTCAGACTTTTAGTCACTCATAATCAACCATGATCTGCCTTAAATGGAAAATTACAGGAAGAAACAATGTGTAAGTTTTAAATGTCTTTTCTTACAGAGTGCTGTTATAATTTTTTTATTTTATTGTTATTGCTGATCTCCTACTATGGTTAGTCATAAATGAAGCTTTATCATGAGCCTTTATCGGAAAAGCATAGTACAGATAGGATTTGGTACTGTCAGTAGTTTCAGGCCCTGGGAGAACATCTTGGGACATACGTCCAATGGCTGGGGGCCTAGTGTAGAGTCAAACAAAAGCTACAGCAGGTGGGAAGCAAATGGTATGGGGAGAGGGAAAAAGCCCAGCCTTGGGAGGTTGCTGAGTTGGGGTAAAACTGGAGGCCTTGTAGGTAGTGTGGGGTTCAGCCAAAGTCTTTCAGAGAGGGATGCAGTGACCAACGCTGCTGTGGAGTAAAAGGAGCTGGATGGCAGTGCAGAGGGTGGGCTGAAGAGGCAGGGGAGACGGGATGGAGAAAACAGCGAGTGCAAGCAGTGTCAAGGCGGGAAGGACAGGGTCTGCGCCCAGGCAGCGCGAGCGGGGTGGAGGGAGGCTGTGGGGAAGCCAGCGTGCGGAGGTAGGTTCTGCAGAGTGACTGGAACCGAGAAGTACAGGAGCAGGGAGCAAGCACAGCCCCAAAGGCTTAGTTCAGGGGACAAGTGACGATGACACTTTTATAGATACAGTGAGAAAAAAGACTCAATTTAAGAAGTTACTATGTGGGGTCAGGGGCCACAATTAAAATGAAGATATCTGTCAGTTATGCCAGCAGAACTAGCAATGACAGTGGACTGAATAATGACCCCCAGCTGTCCAGACCCTAATGGATGGAGCCTGGCGCTACGATACCTTATGTGACTCGGTGACTTTGTAGATATGGTTAAGCTAAGAATTTGGAGATGGGAAGATTATCTGGATGTGTGCAATGTAATCAGAAAGGCCTTTCCTTATCCTACAGGGCAGGAGAGGCACAGGCAGAGGGAAGGCCTTGAGATGAGGGGTCAGAGGATGGAGTGGTCTGGTGCTGGAAGAGCAGCCCCTAGGAAATCTGGACACAGGAGGCAATGGGGTTCCCCTCGAGGCTTCAGTGAAAATGCAGCCTGGCCGGTATCTTAATTTTAGACCCATCTGTACTTTTGAACTCCAGAACCAGAAGATTAACAAATTTGTATTGCTTTAAGCCACTAAATTAGTGGTATAGTCATCTACTGTATCTTCAGGTTCTGAATCTACAGATTCAATGAACCATACATAGAAAATTTATCTATCTATCTATCTATCTATCTATCTATCTATTTATTATCTATGGACAGGGTCTTGTTATGCCTGAAAATTGCAATACTCCTGCCTCAGCTTCCCAGAGTGCTGGGATTACAGGGATATGGATAGAAAAGAGTTTTTAAAATTTCATCTGTACTGGATATTTGAAGACTTTTCCTCTGCCATTATTTCCTGAACAAAGTAGCATGGTGACTTATACGTAGCAGTGACCCTGTATCAGATATTTTAAGTAATCTAGAGATGGTTAAAATTATACAGGAGGATGTGTGCAGGATATAAACAAATACTACACCATTTTATATGAGGGATCAAGCATCCAAGGATTTTGGTATTCGAGAGGATTTCTGGAATAAATCCCTTTGGGAGTGAGGGACAACTGTAATTCCTTACAGTAGCAATAGGAAACTAATTCAAGTAAATTCTCATGCCCTGTGTGGGCCGTTCCTTGGGGTCAGGGAGGAAAGCACACGGCTACTGAGTAAATGTATGGGGTCTTGAGTGAGGTACTTGGCATCTATCACACCCTTGGGACAACCTCGGGAGGTAGAGACTATTATCCCTACCTTTTACATTAAATGACCAGGGCCCATATAATTTATAAGAAGTGTCCAAATTACATGGTCTGCCAGTGAAAGAACCCCAGCACGCTAATGCAGAATCTTGCTATTCTGCATAGAGAAAGAGCTGAGTTTTAGGACAAAACTAATCCCATTTGGATCTTCTCCTTTCAGCTTTTGGTTAGATGAAGACTAGAAGGGAACAAAATAAAGACACTCACTTGACAGGGGGCCGAAATGTGGACTAAGTGGAACATAGAAACAGCTATCCCAGGAAGCTTACGTTGCATTATGCCTTCAAAAATCGAGCGGAAGAAGCTGGGGAGGGCAAAGGGAGCCATGGACACAGCTGGATCAGCTAAGGGTGAAGGTGGTGTTGAGCCCTCGTTGTCCATTTGGGAGCTTCAGGGCTGGGTGGTGTATGAATGCCCCCAGCTGGCTCTCACCAGTATTGGAGGGGAGCTCTTTCGCTAAGATTTATAATTCTCCAAGAATGGTATCTAATTCTCTAAGCTCTGCAGTGAGACTCATTAATCCCTCCAATTGTAAGAAGTTTGATTAACGATCTCAAACTGACTGAAACTCCAGGGGAAGTTCTTTTGCTGCTCAAACAGTTTCATACAGTGGTGCTTGACCTCTTTCAGGGAACAGACCCTTCTGAGGCTCTCAGAGCAGCTATGAATCTGCTCCTCAGGAAAAAGCCACCACACAGCAAAACAGGGCAATGACCAGCCACAGATCTAAGAAATCTGCAGAATTTAATGGAATGACAGGCCTGGACATATAAAAGAATTTCTCAGAACCCAGCTCCTCTGCAGAATTTTCTGGCCCCTCAGAACTATGGACTCTAACCATTTATTCTAATTTAATGGGCTGAAAGTGTGCATTCAGTTTCTTACAGTATATTCATTCTAAAAAAATATAGTACTTTCACTATGTTACCTGAAGTCTGTCACTATGTTACTTAAAGTCTGGTTATGCAAAGATTATGTTACCTAAAGTCTGGTTATACAAAGATGCATACAGTGGGGTACCCACACTCACAAAAGCCAGAATCAAGAGGGAGATACATAGAGAGAAATTGCAACATCCCCTCAGAGGAGTTTTAGTAGCATTACGAATGGCATGCTGTGAGGAAACAGAGAAGGCACACAAACTTAATTCATCTTGGGAACCCACTATTCTACTTCCATTTAACTTATGCAGAAATGTATTATTAACAATTCAGGCCCACAGTTTTAGTTGATTTCTTAGTATCCCCTTTTAAAAACAGAGTTGAGAATATGTACGGTAGCTTTGGGTAGTTATGTTCAGGCACAAGCTTAATGATACAAAGAAGTTAGACATACATTTGGGGAGGACAAACATCATGAGAAGACAGGAATTTCAAAAATGGACTGAATTTGGAAAGAACCATGAAAATGATTGGTCTGACTACAGGGGAGGGCTTAGAGGGAAACGGCACGGCCTGGAGAGGTTTGGATGACCTGAAAACCATTCCATTTCTTCATGTTTGAAGCAGTGGACAGTTTGTCAACTCTCATGGCTTTTTTAGCAGAGGTGGTGGGAAATATGGTGAGTAGATTGGACTGAGTAGGGAGAGAAATTATAGAATAAATAGGAGACTCAGGTGAGATAGATAAACAAGATAACTACTTGGGGCTTAGACTAGGGAGGTAGAAATGAGAAGGAAGATACAGAAATGAACCAAAGAAAGCATGTTGAAGAAATATTTCAGAGTAATTCGCAACAAATAGGTACAAGGAATACAGATCAGAAAGAGTCATATCTGGTGTAATTTATTCATGTACTCAACAAATACCACTGGAGCAGCTACCGTGTGTCATACATGGGTACTAAGCTCTGGGAACCCAACTGTGAACAAGATAGTTGCTGCCAGACAGCTTTCTCCCTGCTCCCAAAGAGCCTATTGGCTCTGTTTCCTCCTCTTCCGTGACGTGCTCCGCTTCTGTATGATTTCCTACACTTGGCATGAGTCTTTCTTTAGGGATGCTCAGACTGTTTTTCAAAGTGCCACACATGAAGTCTTAAAACAGGAGAAGGGAAAGGGGGTGAAACGGTGAATCTATTCCTCTTTTTCTGGAAGCAAAATGCCTATTATTTACTTAATATGTAGAACAATTTGATAGTCTGCAACTACAGAATGCTGGAGTATGTCTGTCCTTTCCATTGGGGTAATATAGGAAGGAATCTGAGAATTTTGGGAAAAGGCCTCATATACGGTGATCTGAGACAGGATAGATTTGGTAATTCAATGAATGAAAGCCCAAGGACCTTGCAAAGGGGCCCAGAGCTGCAGCCATTACTTAGAAAAGACATGAGGGCCAAGGGGTAGAGAGGCATGGGCAGCAGGGACAGTATTTCAGTGTCTTCCTAATATATAGGTGGAACGTCCCTTAATTGAAATAGTTGGTACCAGTGGTGTTTTGGATTTCAGATATTTTTTTCTGATTTGGGAATATTTGCATATTCATAATGAGATATGCTGGAGCTGATACCCAAGTCTAAACACAAAATTCATTTATTTTTCATAAGCAAATTATACACACAGCCTGAAGGCAATTTCATACCATATTTTCAAAAATTTTGTGCACAAAACAAAGTTTTATTGCGTGGGATTTTCCACTAGTGATGTCACATCTGTGCTCAAAAAATTTCTGAATTTTGAGCATTTCAGCATGAGGTACTTGCTCCTTACCCACAATTCATGCCATTCTGGCTGTAGCCACTACCTCGCTGAGCTCATCAGTGTATCTTCCCAGACGATGATGTTTAGGGTCTCCCTGTTTTCACAGAGGGTCTCTACAAACCTCTCACCCGTCTCACACAGCCTGCACCGTCTGCTCTTTGCCTGCCTCTTCAGCCTTGCCTTGCTGTGTCACCTTTCCTCTCCTTCAGGGTTTTATTGTCATTTCTAGTACTTTCTGGTGTCTGGCCCTTTGTACACTGTTGCCTCTCCAACTTTGCAGGATGGGCGCGCGTGTGTGTGTATGTGTAGGTCAGTTTAATATTAAGACCTCAGGGCTTCCTTCTCTTGTCTTCCATCTCTCGTCATTCTGACTTACCCCATTGTTTCTTTCATAGCACATATACCATAATTTGAAACTGTTTTACTTTTGTGTTTGTTACTTGTTTGCTTGTCTTCTGTTCTGTAGTGCAAGCTCCTTGAAGTCAGAGACTACTGTTCATGTTATTATTATATCCGCAGAACTCAGCCAGTCCTGGCATTTCCTAGGTGTCCAGTACATATTTATGGAAAGATCCCCAGTATTTTCAGTGGGTAGAGCCTTATTTTATCTTCCAACATGCTGAAGGCAGCTGTTTCTGACCTTGGATAGTTCATGAAAGGAAAAGTTCCTGGGTTAAAAAAATTAGATGACCCATATTAGGGTCTGAAATTGATTTCCACTGAATTCTAGATCATAAAATACTTCGCTTTGTGAGAGTAGCTCTTTTGGTATTAATTCCCAGCTGATTTTCTAAGAATTTTTAAGTACACCTCTCCTATTATATGGCATCTTTAGTATCATTAAGTTCTGCATTAAGAACACAGTAAGTATTCCATATTCTGGGGCTAAAGTAAAAGCTCAAAGTTAATTCTAGACAGTTTAGAAGTTCATTGTTTATAATACTTCCTAAGAGAACAATACTACAAAGTATCCTTTTGGCTTAAATTTACCCATGTTTTTACCATTTTCTTTCCATGCACTCCAATTTACAATAACAAATTTTCATGGTGGGGAGGCAGTGAACACATTAGCTTCTTTTTACCTGCACCGTGCAATACACATAAGAAGAAAGCCTGGGGTGGTGGTACTGTCCCTGAGTGACGGGTGGGAACCCAAGACGCAAGCTGGCCTGTTTGGGTGCAGTGTGGGTACAAGCATTCTTGGCAAGGGTCAGGCTAAGTCTCACATCCAGGGCATCTGTCCAAATGAGGAAGGGATTGGTAACTGTGGTTGGCGAATGTGGCAAGGAACATGTCCGCACTTTGAAGGGACTTGCTTACCAGGTTGCACACAATTCAGACAACAAGGTAAGGGCCCCATGGCTGGGGGACTGAAGATGAAGCAAGGGCTGCTCTAAAAGTTAACAGGGTTGTCTTCTGGTGACTCAAGTCAGGCAGGAAGTTGGGAATGAGGGGGACCCGGGAGCCAGACAGTTCATTTTTGTGAGTTATAGCTACTTAACTGTGAGAGAAATTAATCTTTTCCTCTGAGCTATTAAAACTCTAATAAATTAAAATATATAATTATAATATTATTGGGTGCCCAAGTGGTCATGATTGCTGATAATGATAATGTTTTCCTTTTGCGTATGGATCCTCACAGCCTGGCGGAGATGTAAATGTTCTTCGGCCCATGTAAGAAAAAGGAGGGAATTCCACTCAAAAACCTAAATTATTCCCAAATTTATTAAAATCATATTTGGAAAAAAAAGAAGTGGAATTTAAGGGGATAAATTTTAACTGTATAAGCCTTTGCTAATAAAAGATTAAGTAGTATGTGGTTTAGCAGCTTTTAATTATTTTTTTCTTGCATCTTGAATACACAATGTTTGAAATCTCTGGTTGGATCAACATTATTTTGCTCAGAGGTTTGTGGACTTTGCATACTGATTCTTTCCTGTTTCCAAGTACATTTGCTTTTAGGCTATTTTTATTCACTTTAAAGGAATTTTAATAACTTTCTGTTGACAGCATGGACAGCTGGTCTTGAGAATTAAAGAAAATTCACTTGCTGACTGAGGAAGGAAGTGACATCAATGAGCTTCTAAAGTCCGCCCAAAGGGGGAAAGGGGCTTGTGAGAGAGTAGCCTTTCATTGTGCTGTATTTATCGAGCAATGCCTTGAGATGCAAATTGCTATATCAATCAAACCTATGGTGCCTACCTCCAACCAACTCAGTGCAAACTGAAGGAACAATGCCCCGAAACACTGAGCAGAAAACGGATGAGGGGTGCAGGAACCCAGGGGCGAAGTGAATTACAGGCACTCAGAACGCTCTCGCTGAGCCTATACTTCATTCTCTGTCAAGCCTCAGTTTCTTTGTCTAGAAAACCAGTTTGATATAAGCTGTTGGTTGAAGTCAGTCTGTTTCTCTGACAGATGGTTGGGAGACTATGTACTAATAAATATAGAGTAGACATGTTATCTTGCTGCTTTCATCCTCAAGAGAGCCATCAATTGCTTTTTATCCCCTACTGAGAGCCATCTAGAAGCAGGGATTTTAGGTGTCATGTGTAGCTAGTACCTTGATCTCTTGTTGTCAGAAATCTGTATGCATTATTTATATATCTACTGCTGAAATAGCCAGGCATCACATCTGGACCTTGAGTAATAACAAGCAGAGTGATAACAATTATCTTTATCACTGCAGTGAATGACATAATTCTCACCATAATCAGAGAATTTCCCTTTGCAGTTGCTGTTGTCTATTTCTCAAAGATAGTTGTGGTGCAAGTAGATTATGCGGGTGTATGTGTGAGTCGTGTGGTGTGAGTATGCATGCCTGAGTGTATACACACACAGGCCTGTGTGAATGAGATGCAGAAAACTACCTTGGTACATTTTACAGTTATCAGCTGAGAAATTAAATTGCCAATTATTTATTTCTTACCCTGTTCCAAAAAGTGTGGAAGTTGCAACAATAATGGTTCAATACAGTGATGATTCAGTTAAAAATAATTCAAAGTTTGAGAAAAAATCTAGAACCACAGGAATTAATTTAGCCTAAGAGATAGGGGTATTGATGCTGGCTCCGTTTCCTTGTCTCTAAACAAATTTGGGGCATTCAAGACAATTTTCAAACTTTTATAAGCTTAAATGTATAACTTGAATCAATTAAAATATTGATTATGTTTTTAAAAAGTATAGATAGACTCTCACCTGACTTTGTTTTGAAGCCAAAGACTTTTCTGATCCTGTCCCCTAGGTGGAGATTTCTTTGGCTCTAGCAGAACTCATCCATTTAGTCCTACAATGACATTTTAATGAGCATCTGTTCTGGACAAAGTAATATGCTAGGAGCTCTGGAGGTACAGAAATAAAGTAGAGGAAACAAAATGAGCTGTTTCAGTCCCACAAACAGCAACATCAAAGCATGGAGCTTTCAGATATTCAGAATAAAGTGCACATGTAGTCGGAGGTGAAACGTACTTAAACCTGATAGAGTGCAAGTGGTGACGGAGGCACTTTCAGATTTTCCTAAACTTCGCCTTGCCACTGTCAGTTATGTGGCAGATGACACTGTAGTTTTGGTTTCTGCTTTAGCGCATCATGGCAGGTTGTGAATACTAAATTTGCTACAACTCTTTAAGTGGTTTGACTGTATAAAGGAAAAGAGAACTTGAACATTTCCAAGTGACTGGACCAATCAAAAAGAGAGAAGCAGTCCTGTTTGGGGAAGGTACTGGGGCAGCTTGGTGGAGGAGACAGCACCTGACCTGTGTAGGATATTGGTAGAAGCTGGGCAGCAGCCTTCCAGCAGCACAGTGAGCTGGAGCAGAAACACAGCCAGCAGTGCCTGTATAAGGAGCAGTGTGTAGCTCAGTCTGGCGGGATGTGTAGGCTGTCTACATACAGTAATGAGAGACCAGGAAAGAAGTACACGATGGACTGGTGTCCTGGAAGATCCTTATACTTCAGGAATGACTTTGGGTGCCTATTTGCTATAAGGGGGCCCTTGAAGACTTTTGAGCCAACAAGTGAACAGGTTGGTGTCTCAGAAAGATTAATGCAAACATGCCAAGTTTGAGGGTGAGGGTTCTGCTAAGTAAATGAGTGCAAGACAGACTGTGTGAGAAGGACACATTAGCAGAGAGGTGGACAGAGAGAAAAAAGAAATCAAAGATGGCCAAGATTGTAAGCTCGATTCCTTGGGGGAAGATATTCTTTCTTCCCCCTCTCTTTTGCAGTGCCAGGGAATGAACTAAAGTCCTTGTACATACTAGGCAAATACTCTTCCACAGAACCTTACCCTATCCCTTTCAATTTTGGGAGGACGGGGTCTATGTTGCCCAGGCTATCCTTGGACTTGTGATCCTCCTGCCTCATTTTCCCAAGTAGCTGAGATCATAGGCATACGCCACCACATCTGGGTAGAGAAGATTCTCTTAATGTAAAGGTGGGAGCAAGAAAATAGGGCTAATTTAAAGAGTAGTTTTAGTGAGTAATGGTGGGCGTTGTCTATGAGCTCAACTCAGCATTTATTAAAATTAAAATACCAAGAAGACACCCTGGAGGAAGTGGAACTAGAGTTCAGGAATAGGCCAGAGGTGAAAACCAGGTAATCCTCTGCATAGAGATGACAGGGGAGATGATAGGAAGCTCTCAAGTTGAAGTGTATAGAGGGAATAAATACCAAGATCAAACACTGAAAAGCAATTGTGTTTCATTGATATTTGAATAATCTCATGATTGCTTAGATTACAGAATGCAAATTTTACTTTTTCCACAATGATTAAGAAGAGACCCTTTCTTGAAGCTACTTTAAGGATTTACTACAAGGAACCAGCACTCTTTAAGTCTAAACTTTCATTAGTTTGGAGTTAAAAGGCTATGTCAAGCTTTGCCAGTAGAAAATTAGGCCAATCTCCTTGCTTATACACTTGAGGCTGATGAAAGTTTGTAACTGACCTAAGGCCACCAACCAAGTTAAGGGCAAAGCTGAGAGTAGAAATCAGATTGAGATATGACCAAGAGTGGGGGCCAAGCAATCAGAATGCCTGGAGCAAGCCCCAGTTTTCTATTCTTGTCTAGGTGGCCTTGAGCAAGTTATAGTCTCTCTGAGCTCCCTCATCTGTAAATAAAGCTAACAGCCTTGTTTATTGATTGGTTTTGATAGTTCAACAAGTTCACATCTGTAAAGGTCTTAGCACACACAGTACCTGATCTTCTTAATGGGATTGGTGTGGTTCACTTGCCTTCATATCCCAAGCTGCCTTTATTTACAGTAATAAAACCAGATTGTCTAGAAGCCAGATGGAAGTTGTTTTCAAGTATAGTTAAGAAGAATAAGAACAGATTTCAAGATAGCAATGTACGTTATTCTGGAATGGTCAGGAAGTATGGAAAAGAACTAGAAATAATATGTACTTTTAATTCAAAAAATTATAAGTGAGGAAAAACATTAGTGAAATTTAAATGATTGACACATAATTAAGAATTTTAGGCTGGCTGGATAAATAACAATTAGCAAGCTTGGAATCCTATTTTTACCTGAAGCGCAGCAGGCACATACATTAATCCAAATGCTGTCCATGACCGCCATTCCCCAGAGAGCCAAGTGGCACAGGAAAAGGTGACACAGACTGCTGCTGCTCTGGTCCCCAGGTGAGCCAGCTGGGGGCAGGGCAGGGACCTGGAGGCCAGGTTTTCTCAAGGGAGCCTGTTTTCATTCTCATGCAAAGCAAACTTCAAGAAGCAAGGTGTGTGTAGCTTTCTGGTTTACCTTTTATACTTCCTCAGGAGAATTATGATATGGCACCTGTACTTTAGCATTAAACTCATTCTTTCCTTTACCTCCATTAGATTCTCTAAAACTACTGAGTTTTATCAGTTGCTTAGTAAGGTTACAGAGCACAGGTGCTCTCAGCTTCCGGTGATCTCTGGTGACTGCTAAAAGTCTTAAGGTACAAAGTGGAAATTATACAGGCACAACTCATCGGTGGTGGATGCTAGATCTCATGGTCTCTTACAATCAGACCTATATACTTAGCAAAGTCCTTTTTATCCTAGGAGGGGTGAGAAATTTTAGTTTAAAAAATTCAAATTGATTTTTGAAATGGAATGCCTCTTGTTTCTGTGCAAATTCAAGTCCCTTCCCCCAAAAGGAAAGCAGAAACACAGCCAAATGGTACAACTGGCCTTTTCCTCAACAACTTTTAAAGTACTCTGGACTACATACAATAAATAAGGATATTTTTCTAGTTATCTCTTTTTCACCTACTTAAGGCTAGAATAGCCAGAAGGATTGTTCATGCTGTGATTGTTGGTCAATCTCTGCTCCTCCACCATGATAGACATGATATAAATTCACCTCCACAGAGTCTGTTTGAGTAGCATAGATTATGCTTCTGTAGAGGCTGTGTCTTTCTCAGTGGTGTTTCTGTAGGATCTGTGGGTGAGCCTGTGGCACACTGTGGGCCTGGAATTTGAGCAGCAGAGACTAAAGATAAATAGACGGCTCTTTTGGCACTGTTTTCTTAGTATCAACCTATTAGACATTTTCCTATATAATCTCAATAGCACAAGGTGGACTCATGCTTTGGTACACTGATATAATCTCCATGGTATTTTTGTATATTTTTGGGCATTTGGGGGTATTTTTATATTTGTTTGCTTGTGCTACATTTCAGAAGTCTTACATATATGTAATTCTAATTCTCTTTGGAAGTGACAGTAGGGTGGTTTTGTACAGGTAAGGGAATGTCATAAGATCAATTTTGTGACGGGAATCTATGAATCGTTTTAGTTATTTTTTAAACATCCCCTAAAGGGTCAACATAACAGAGCAGAATATGATCTATGGTTATACCAAAGAGAATTCTTCTTAAATCAGCTTCTTACTTGTTTTACACTATTAAATTAATTAAATCATTTCATACTCATCAGAATAAAAATTGATTACTAGTGCCTTGCTTTATGTAAAGAATGATTCTTTGAAATTCATTTTTTTTTATGTAGCGTAAGTGTGTTGTCTATTTCACAATAGTGGTAGGATGTTTCCCATTTTTAAACTTTTATTTGGAAAATATATACCTCTGCAGTTGTTATGAAAGTGATAACCTGATTAAGTGATGTAAATCTATGAATCTATAGGCCATTTTATACATGAGTCATTATGCAATTTTCCAATTAAAAATTTTTCATTCTTCCTCTTTTTTTATCATCTAAAGAACACAAAAGATAACTTACAGTTTCATGATACAGGGAAAAAATACTCATTCTGGTAGGTTGGTCTAGTGAGTGTTTATCCCACTGTAATTCTCACATCTAAACACACTCGTGGTATAAATAGAATTTAAAATGGCAATTTGTCTTTTCTTGCTGCCTTGCTGTATCCATCTTTCCCTCTTAACTAAGTTATAGTCAATAAGTTTTGGTAGTCTGAACCACCAATCACAATCTTATACAAGTGGAAAATCCTTTCTGCTTGACTTTGATTAAATTCACTACTTATATAGAGTTTTATCTTTCTTCTGTTAGGAAGTATTTGCTAAACAAAAACTAGTCATAATAGCACAATGCTGGTTTTTGTTTAAATAACAAGATGCACATATTTTATTCCTCTGTAACTGTACTGACTCAAGGAAGGGCCCATGTCATAAAACAGTCTATTAATCCCTCTTTTCCTCCCTTCCTTCCCTTCCCTTTCCTTCCTTTCTCTTTATTTTTTCTCCTGCTTTCCTCCCTCCCTTGTTTTCTTCCTTTCTTCCATCCTTCATTCTTTTTATTGTCCTTGAGACCAAACCCAGGGCTTTGCCAGCAATGGGGCAAGCACTCTATCACTGAGCTACATCTCTAGTTCCTCACTTTTCATTTTAAATCACAACCTAAGACTTCTTCCATACACATCAGTACACATATGATATGTAGATGAGTTTTATTAATTGGACAGCAGTGGTTATAAAAAGTAAATCCAACACTTCACTCTAAGCAAGGCAGATCTTAGACAACTGTAAAAGTTTCACTGTAGCAGCTGTATTTATGTTTATTTTCAGTACTATGGTGGAGGCTGAAGATAAAGGAGATCACTGCAGTGCTCTGGACAAGAGGGGAGGAGGCCCTGGGAGAGGGTAAAGGCTCTTAGGATGGAGAGGCACACTCATCCAGAAGTGTGCAGCAGGTAGGACTGGCTGCTTGATGCAGCTGCAAAAGGGAGAAATCAGGACAACTAGCAGGTTGGCAGTGCGAAGTGTGCTTGGATAATGCTGCCATCTGAGGAGTTTTAGAGGATAAGAGAATGAGTTCTACCGTGTACATTGTGTCAGTTCCCAGAGGACACCTGAAGAAGGAAATACTGGGCAGGCAGATGTGTATATGACTCTGAAGCTCTAGGAAAGTATGTGAACTGCTAATGTAGGCACAGAAGTTATTGTAGTACTGAGGTTAACTGACATGGAGCATGAATAACACTACTCCTGGAGAAAAGATGACACGAGAAGACATTAAACCGAGGTATGATCGGAGGAAGAGACCAGGAAAAGAGAAAGAGTGGCCTGAAAGGTTTAAGAAATTTAACAAAACCTTATCTCATAAACGTAGAAGAAATGACATGACTAAGAAATAACGTTTAAATCCCCAGTGTAATACATGACTCAGGCAGAGACCATCAATAGATAAAGTGAGATACTACTTCTGCGTAAAGCATTATTTTATGGATCTCTTTACCACTGCAAAGGAAAATGTACTCAGAAAACACCAAGATCTGTTGTACACACTTTTAATGAAATGGTAAAAAATGGCACCATTAAAATGAAACAAGTGGCTAAAAATGCTATGAAGTAAACATCTCCAGTTTCGTTTGTAGCTCTAGATGTCAGTTCATCTAAGCCATGCGATGAGCATGCAGGAATTCCTGGAAGACAGTTGACCTAGACTCCTAAACTCCTGTCTTTCAGTGTTATCAAAAACATAGACAGAAAACAAAAAGGAAAAGTAGGGGCTGTTCTAGACTACAAAGGAATAAAGAAACACAAACTCCAAATTCAGCATTAGAACACAGGGTAGGTGCTGGTTCGGAAAGAAAATAGTTATAGAAGACATTCTTGAGACCAGTGGAGGCATTTGATGTGGACCTGGTATCAGATGACATTAAAAAACAATGGCTATGTAGGTATAAAGCTGCATTATCACTCGGTAGGAGAAGTCGCCATTGTTAGATATACAATTTGGACTGAGGGGTTAGGACGCCTACAACTGCCTTTAAAATGTACACATGATCAAGTACTAGGTGAGAGGTAGTATATGAGGCCAAATGTTAACAACGGTAAATCTTGGTGGCGGCCAGGTAGATGTCATTGTGCTCCTCTTCTAGCTTTTCTGTAGGTTTGAAACATTCCATAATACAAAGTTGAAGAAAGAAAGAAGGGCATAATTGAATATGCTAAGTGTGGTATGAATAAAATCTTTAGAAAGTCCTCTTTCTGATCAGTGGGGAATATAGTTTAAAAAGTTTCAAAGAAATGGGAATTGAAGCCAAAAGTCATTGATTCTGGAAGTACCAAACAGGAAATTGGAAGAAAAGTCTTCCTATATGAGAAATTTGGATGGAAATAAAGGGTAAGATATTTAATTAATGTAGAAATACTGATGGAACCAACGACCCTAGAAATACTTCTGGGCTCAGGACAAGGACCCTGCTGAGAAAAAAATGGTGAACAAACCGGAAACGGTGATGGGAACTTCCAGAAATAAGTTCTTGGTGAGTGGGTGGCAATATATCTAAGGCACAGGCTTGGCTTTGAGTGGGAGAAGGGACACACAACCGTCTCATGCTGAAGAACAAGGGGGCAGAGAGTGTGCATGGGGTATAAGCTGAGAGAGAGCATGCCTGAGGCTAGGGTTTCCTCTAAAAATCTGGAGCAAGGCAGCTTGCGGGGAAATGAGAGGAGTGGAGCCTTCCACAAGGTACAGAAGGGTTGGAGTAATTATTAACAGATACAGGACTGCCTGGCCCATCTAAGTGATGAAAAGACCCTTCTCATGTTGGAGAATGTGATTTCAGAGTGGGATCCTTCACCATGATGATGTAATTTCTCCATTTTTCTCAGTAGGTGATGAGAAAATATCCAGGGTGCAAAGTGCTCAGTGGCCCTGAGGAAACAGAAATCTGACAATGATCAGCGAAGGCACTGAGGAAGCCCGCTGAATACAGAGGAAGAGCAGGACTGGCGGGACAATAGGCCCTGAGATTACTAGGAGGACAAAGAGCACTTGGGTGGATTCACGAAGTGCCCAGGGAACAGTAATAGCAATGCTAGAATCTCTGCATTTCATATTTCTGACACAGAACAACTCCAGGTAAAGACGAGCTGTGGGCAGGAGACTTGGTGACTGAAATGGTGCAGAGAGCTCATGTTTGTAAGGATTTCACCCTACAGCCACAACTCTATTACAGAGTTCCAGGAGCACAGCCTTTACCCCACTTTCCACCAGGAGAAGTTGGAAGGCATTCCTGCCAGAGAGGGGCCCAATTTTGGTTTGCTGCCATTTGTTTTTAATTTCCTTACTCAAATTTTAATTGCTTTACTCAATTTCTTTTTATCCAACTAAGAGGTCTTGGAAAGAGCCAAAAGCGAAGTATGAATCCCCCTTCGAGGATTTATTCCAAGGAAGTCTCAAGGGCCAACACAAAGCCAAGTCTGTGTTTGGGGCCCAGGCTGGGTCCGAGTAGACCTGAGAACAACTCGGAGGCCCTCAGTACAGGATGGGCTGGGGAAGTCAGCAAAATCGTAAGGTTGGAAATGATGAGATGGATGAATTTAATGCAAAAATAAGTGACAAAATGTTATGTGTATTGTTTGTCTATTTTGAAAAGTATTCACTTTATGGAAAATGTTATAAATCTGGGTGATAATTCATGGGTAATGTTTTTCTTTTTGTTTCTCTGTACCTTCTAGTTTCCTACAATGAGTTACACTATATGTGTAATGAAGAAAATAGTTTCAAATAAGTTGAAAATGTGATATAAATATATCTTTAAGATGGTTCGATTAAAAGAACACTTTATTGTCTTATTCATTACTAATAAATCAATGCTTGTTTGTAGTGAAGAATTTAGAAAATATGGATAAAAGAAATAATAGCTGTGATCCTAACACTGACAGGCAAGGCCAGAGTTGTGGATTGAATGTGGTTTGAGTATATTGCCTAAAGGTCCACATGTTACAAGCCAGGTTCACTATGTGGCAGTGTTAGGGGGGATGGGATACTGAGAGGTGGGGCCTATGAAAAGGTAAATTCATTATGGGGCACTGCTTTTGGAAGGAATTGATGCAGGTCTCTTGGAGTGAATTACTTCTGACATGATCAGATTTCAACAAGCGGAGACTATCTCGTGTGTGTCCCCTTCTCCATGTGGCTGGTTCCCTTTCTCTTTCTCTGCCCTGTTGCCTGCATCCTGGTGCCATGCTTTTTGGGTCCTCCAACCATTGAAATTGTAAGCCAAATAAATGTCTGTATAAAGTAGCTGGCTTCATGTGCTTCATTATAGCAGCACAAAATAGCCTGAAAAAGCCCATTTACATCTGTGGCACATCCCCCCAGACACTTTATTTCTACTTTTCAAAAATGGTGTCTTTGAAAAATTTCTTTTGTGCACTTAATCTTTATATGACATTAAACATTCCTTTACTCTATATTCAAGTTATGTACTTTATTCTGGGGGACAGGGCCCTGTCACCTAGAATGCCGTGGGAAGTATTGACAGGAATGTATGTTTGAGCCCATCCATGACCCTTCCTTAGCACACATTTCTGGAAACGGATTTGATAGATCAAAATGTTTTACTAAGTGTCTAAAACTAATATTGAAACTATTGCTAAATACCTATTTCCAAGCGTCTATGTCAATTCTGAATTTAAACAAAAGTGCTGTTTGAGGAAATATGCTATTTATGCAAACATACATTGATAACTTTTTATTTTTTAGACAGGATATAGTCTTACAGTATGTTGGTATTTTCTTCTACTCATTTCTCTGGCTTTTTAAAAAATAAAATACTTCTCTTTCTCTTTGTTGTGTTACTACAGGTTAAGGTCTATACGGCTCTCCACTGCTCTCCTAAAACATGCGAGATGATTTATTTTGGTGGAAGGGAAAAAATTTTATTCAAAATTAGAGCTGAAGGGGATGGGGGGCCTGTTGTTGCTTCAACCCTCTGATTCCTCGTCTACAAGGGCTTTGATTGCAGGGACAATGAAATTTTCTGGGTCAGCATCTGTGTGTAATAGTCAGTGTTTGCAAGAGAAACAGATTTAATACAGACACAGAAATTTATAAGATTAGCTGACAATATAGCAGAGTGCAAGAGATCTATCCACAGGCTACAGATCTGAAGGCCTGGAGCCCACAGCCATGTCCCGTATGAGTCCGTATCAGCAGGCTGAGGAATCTTCGCTGGAAGGCTGAAGGGTCTGTGCCAGAAAGCCCATGGGCCAGTGCTGCAGGCTAGAGAGACCCAGAGGTCTGCACTGAAAGACCTAAAGGTTGGGGCTGAAAGGGGAAGAATCTGCTGAAAGCCAAGAGATGATTCCGAACGTGAGGCAAAGACCTGAGTCCCTCCGAAAAGAACA
Organism: Chinchilla lanigera; assembly: GCF_000276665.1. Taxonomy (NCBI): domain Eukaryota; kingdom Metazoa; phylum Chordata; class Mammalia; order Rodentia; family Chinchillidae; genus Chinchilla; species Chinchilla lanigera. The sequence goes on from NW_004955402.1 coordinate 14,940,924, forward strand.
GTAGCCTTGGCGATGGTGAGGGCTGCAACACCTCTGAAGAAAAGAGCTGAAGCTCCTCTGAGGAAAATTAGCATGAAATCCTTTCCTCCTGTTCTCCTTGTATACCATTCTGACAACAAGCCTTCCTAAGGGGGTCTTCCACACCCAGAGCCATGCTGACTCAATTCAGCTGCACGTTCCCACTCAAGTTGATAGTTAATCGATTAACCACCACAATCTGCATGTTCTTTGCAGACAGATGTGCTACTTTTCTGACAGATACACTAGCTCCATTCTTTGGAACTGAGGAGAGGAGGGAGGTGTGAGTTTCTGCTCTCAGCATGAGGAAGCTGGAGAAGCAGGTTATTTCTTTAAAAAAAAATCCTATTTTTCCAAGATCCATTTTATCCTCTTGGCTACAGATATATCAGTTTTTGCCTATCATGTCTTTTATGAATATCTTTTTTTTTTTTTTTTTTTTTTTTTGGTTTTTCTCTGGTACTGGGAACCGAACTCATGACCTTGCGCTTGCCAGGCAGGTGCTTTTGCCGCTGAGTTAAATCCCCAGCCCCATGAATATCTTTCTTAATTTGTCATTCACCTTTCCTTATTCACACTGTTTAGGCAATGCAAGGATACAATAACGACAGCAATGCCTAGCATTTAGTGAGCACTTATTGTGCAGTGCAGTAGGACCATGTTAGGACCACTACGATTGCGTTCTTTTCTCTGTCTTCCAGTTCTTATCATGTGATAATGCTACTGTGTCTGACAAAGAGAAAGTGATGCACCTAAGATCAATCACACACAGAGAAGTGGTGAACCCAACCTGCTCACTCTGCCCTAGCTCACTTCTGTTCTGGCTTCTTCCTTCTTCTGCATCATGCTTGCAGAGGCAGAGCTTGGCAGCTTTTAAAAATAATAAGGTCAAATCTGCATGTAATGCTATGGAACAACATCCACATTGTACTCTCAGCACAACATGCGTAACTAGAATGCTTTAAAAGGTACATATAATTAAATATAAATAAAGAAGTCAGAGGAAATAAACTTTAGTGCTTTGTTCTATGTAGAACTTGGTGGGAAAGGAGTGATACTTACTTTTAATTTAGCCACATCAGGGTTTTTTTTCTTTAGCTTTTTATTAGGAAAATGTCCTGCATGTATTTAAAGAGAACATACTTGTGTTGAGGGAGATGGCATGGCTTAGGCTTTGAATATGCCTTTTCTTCCCCACACATTAAGGGAGGCAATCAGACATTTGGCCATTTGTCCAACCATCTAAGATGCACTGTTTGAAAGTCTACTTTGGGTTGTTCTTGGGCTGGATACCAGGAACACGAAGATGGGAGGATTTAAACAGCCTCACCTTGAAGTCTAGCAGGGAGATAAACATGGACAACTCCAGGGTGGCAGCTCCATAGGAATAAGGCAGAGTACAAGCAGAGTATGAGGGGGCTGGGATGCAGCTCAGTGGTAGGTCACTTGCCTATTATGCTTGAGGTCCTGAGTTCAATCCCCAGTTACACACACACACACACACACACACACACACACACACACACACAGAGTAAGGAGAACATAGTCTGCTTATGGGTGTCAGGAGAAACTTCTCAAAGGGCTAGCATTTGAAATTTCTAGAAGTATTCCAAGTTTATCTTCCCTGACTCAGGACACGGTACCATCTGCCACCTGCCAGCTCCATAGGAGACCCAGGTCCACAGGATGTCCTCCCTGTAGGTCCTATACCGTCTCCCTGCCTTCTGCACCTTGCTGGGGTGGGGGAAACCCTCCTGCTACTAACTGGGGTCACTGCATTTTTCAACTCTCTCCACTCCTGCCCTGTATTTTGGAAATATTCCCTTTCTAAATACTTCCCTCCTTAATTTATCTTAATCTGAGTGTGGCCTGTTTCCCCTGGGACTTTTCCTGATCGATGTTGGTTCTGGCCTGGCAGCTGCAGCCCAGCTGGGCACTGACATAGCTCAAGGAGGGTAGAGGGTACCTCAATGGGGTGGTGGGCAGTTCACCTGGGTATTGGGATCCAAGGCACTGCAGGAAATATTTCTACAGGTACCTGGCGTCTGTCCACCAAAGCAAACTGGGAAGTGTCAGGTGGCAGATGTTACCGTGTTCTGAGTCAGGGGAGATAAACTTGGAAGATTTCTAGAAATCATGGTCAGATAGGACGGAGCCAGTAAAACAAACTGCTCTTATAATTATATTTGTTTGAAATTCTAAAACGATGCTTTCTGAGAAACATCCATTATTTGGATGAGAAAAGTGAGGTTTAGCAAGTTTTGAACTGGCCTATTCATTCATTCAGTCAGTACTGAGGGGCTAGTGGGGAACCAAACAAACAGAAACTCTTTTCCTAATGGGGCCTGATTTAAACCAAGCTGCTCTGCCTCAAAACGGTGTTCTTTCCACGGACTCAAGCTGCCTTCCAGAAAGTGCTGGATAAAATCTTTTGCCGAAACATTGCTGGAAAGGCCCTCTCCTCTGCCATTTCTTGTGCCACTGTAGACCCGGAGTTACCACCACATCCTGTCTTCCTGTTGCACACTTTTTGCCAAGCCTGGCAGCACCTCCAGCCATCCAGGTCTTTGCTTTCTGGTAAAGTCACCACCAGAACTGGTCACAGAAGCTAATGTTAGTGCTCATGACCGCCTTTGGGCCTATTTCTAAGAATATGGAGAATGAAAAGATTAGCTCCCTCACCTGTTCAAATGGAAAAACATCAGAGAGCCTGAAGGTTCTGGGCAGTGTACACTCAAACTTCAATTTAAAGGACATTCTACAATGGTAGAATGAAGGCGAGGTGTGGTGGCACACACCTATAATCCCAGCACCTGGGAGGCTGAGGCAGGAGGATCATTGCTGAGTTCGAGACCAGCCTGGGCTACAAAGGGAACTCAAGGCCAGCCTGAAGTGCATAGCAAGACCCTGTCTCAAAAAGACAAAAAATTAAAATAAAATAAAAAATAAAAAGGTAGAATCTAGTGGTTAAGAGCACAGGTCAATTCTATTTACTGGCCCTGTGATGGGCAGTAATCTATATAACATCTCCAAATCTTGATTTCTTTCTTTAAGATGGAGATGATCAGAATAATCTTTCTTCTTAAAGCTTTCTTGCGAACAAATTGAGATAATTTATGTACCATACTGAGTGTGGTGCCTGGCACATAGTAAATGCTCAATAAATGGAGTTGCTATCATCTCATGGATTATTTCCCTTACTTACCCTCCTTGGAAGCAAAAGGAAAGTGATTGTGTAACTTAGAAATTTCTAATAAATGTAGCAAACTCCAAGCATTTCAAAAAGAACATTTCATAGCGATTTAAAGAGAAACCATAAACTTCATGTAACCTATGAAAAGAGATGCAGAACTAAGGCCCTGATGTAGTAACACAAAGTAGACAGCACTTACTGAAGTTATAAAGGTTTATAATAATCAGAGAATGAGCATAAGTCTGCATCATTTACATAATTCCACTGCTTAGATTTAACTTAGCCATTAAGAAATTGGTGCAGTAAGCTCTGGATGTATTCAGAGACAGCCGTTGGACATTTCAGTGAACAAGCACTGGTTAGATAAAATGTACATTCACTCTCAACCCCCCATGTGGCTACTGAACTAGTGCCCAGAGAAGGCACCAGTTGCCTCTGCTTGGGTCCGTTTGCAGCTGTCCCAGATAGAAAACTGAGACAGTTATACTGGCTGGCCCTTCATTAAAAGACAATTACAGATTCATGCAAATCTAAGCAGGGAAATGGGGAAGGGACCTTTCCCCCTCCAGAAATAAATGTAACCACCTTATATATCACATTTCCCTTTCGCATCTAGTCCCCAGGACTGATATGTGTTGTACTGCTTTCCTTGATGCATTTGCACTAAGTGAGGAAATCACAGCTTGGTCCTGATTGTAGCATGGAAACATGGGCTCCTCCTGGCAGAGCTCCTGGCAGGACTACGCATAGCTGAAGTGGCCGGATCCCCAGCTCCCCAGCCTGCCAGTGGAGCCCGGGGCAGCCCAAGTCTCCAAGCCCATCATCCTCCTACCTGCTGCAGCCCCGCTGTCTTTGATGTGTGTCACACACTTAGCTGCATTGAACACGTGTGCTGGGAGGCGGAAAAGGATGGAGAGCTGTCTTGGCGAGGGAAAACTTTGAGCAAGAATAAAGGAAACGGGCAGCGTGGCTCCTGGGTCGCACTGCAGAGCATAAGAAGGGGCAGCAGCGGCCAAGATGACGAAGGTACCATGTGGCCAGTGCTGGGGCCAGGAGGAGTCTGGGAAGTCTCTCTGTCTCACAGTCAGAAGAAAGCCAGGTCTCGCTGCAAGCAGACAGCAGCTAGCAAACAAAGGCTCTGTGCTTTTTGCATGTTCACAATTTCCTTCAAGACTTGCAGCTGTCTAAAGTGAACAACTTCTTGGTAAGCTACAAAAACTTAATAGCTGTGTAGCTTAATAGGAGAAATCATTCATCCCCACTGACTTGGGCTGGGCCAGGCATTATCTGGGTTTAGGGTTTCAGCTGACGGGGACTGGACGGTGAACCTCAGCTGAGTGTGTCACCTGTTGGGGATTATGGCTTGCAGCTGTACTATGCAACCTGCAGCACCTTTCTCAAAAATACTGACTCCAGGCAGTGGGGCTGGTGCCAGAGGAACTGTATTCCACCCATAGGAGCAGCCTGATTAGGGAGCAGTGCAACGATTTCATAATTACCTGAAAATCCGTGTGAAGAAACCGGAGTGAACTGACTATACACTATTGGTTTCTTCCAGTAATGTTCTGCCCTTTTAATAGCTTGGCATCCTGGGCAGCGGGCCATCTGGCTTGTCCCCTAGTATGACCCTGGCCTGTAGCACGCAGTTTTGCCATCACAGACCTGAGTTTGAGGTCTGAGTCTGCCACTCATTAGCTGTGTAAGATAGGCAATTTATTACACATCCTTACGCTACATATTGCAAATAAAAAACAGGGATAGTAGTAGAAGATATGCCATGGTGTTGTTGTAAAGGCTAACATGTGTCAAGGAGAGCTTATGTGAACTGTATTCATTCTCTTTTTTACCCCTGTAACAACAAGAATACCTCTAACATTAACTGATTTAATACATAGAGATTATATATATATATAATAATAATAATAATTATTATTATTATTAACAAGGGAAACTTGTGGCCAACTGGTAAGCCTAGTGAGGGAACCAGGAAGGAAACCCATAGCAGTAGCACAAAAAATGATGTTGAAATGGACATTGAGGGAAGAACAATGACAACAAAAACCCCTGGAACCCTGACTACTGCCCAGTGAAATAAAATTCGCAATTAAAACAGATGAGATGTGAATATGATCCACCTCAGTTTATACGCTTAACAGTGTGTGCTTTTGTAAAAACAGTTTATTCATAATGCTGCTTTAATTTTCCACAACTAATTATTTTTATTCCCTTCTAAAGTCCCAGACCTTTTCAGCACACAGTCTCAATTGACCGCATCGGGTGGGAAAAGTAAGTGAGGAAAATTCAATATTGTTAACAATTCTTAGTAATAATGTTTCTGGTAAGTTTTAAAAGGTGGAACGCTTTATGAAAACTGTAGTTTATGTGACAGTTATTATAAAAAATTATAGTTGATGAGTTAGTTTCATTTTCTAAAGAAATCACTTCCATATCCTTGAATAAGCTGAGGCATAGCAAAAGGTAGTTAGAGCCTTAAAAAGTGTTATTGTTATTTTAGACCCCAAAGCAGAAATAGACATTGATTTTAAGTGGCAAGAACAGAAATCCATCACTTTGGTGATTTCATCTCCCTGCTTTGATTCTTTTGAAACAAGGCCGAAACGTAAGTAATGTATATATAGTACTTCTTCATGTAAACAAAATCCTTGATGCAGTGATAAAGCCAGTTTTCAGTCTCTCACCAAACATAAATATTTATACACTATGTACATGTGCTGGTGATGTAGCTGTTTACAATTGTTTGTTTTAGTGAATTAGCCATGGATCATCACTTTTAATAACTGCATTGTATTCTACTGAATAGAAGAAATCCCATAACCTTTTAAGGCAGATAGCCATTGTGTGTGTTTAGAAATTTCTTATTACATGCAATGTGCCAGTGAACCTTCTTAAATATTGTTGACTCACACAGGCATATTCTGTTGGTTAAATTCTTAGAATTGAAATTAGCCAAAAAAAGTATGTGCATTTTAGTTTTTTGTTGTTATTACAAAATGACCATAAGAAGGTTGCACAAACTTACACTTCCACCAACAAAGTGTGAGAGTTCGTTGTGTTACTCATATCTCTAGCTGTTAGTTTTATCAAGTTTTGAAATTGTTGGCACTGTTATTTCATGATTTTAAATGGCATTTAAAATTATGAGTGAGTGTTTTGGTTTGTGTCTGGATGTCCCCCAAAGCCTCATGCAGTCATGGGGCGGGCTTCTAAAGTTTATGATTGATTGATTCATGGTCCAATGCTGGGATTATGGGTGTGAGTGCTACACCCGCCTTGGGGAGGGTAGTTTGCACACAGTGTAAGGGAGGGAAAGAGGTTGCTTGCTGTCCTCCTCCATTTTGCTCTTGCAGCTTTTGCTACCTTCCGCTGCCATGGATTGTTGCCCTCTGCCATGTGCCACTCTGCTTTGGAGCCAGCCAAGTATGGACTGAAACCTCTAGAAACAGTGAGCTAAATGAACCTTTCCTTCCGTAATTCTGGGTGTCAGGTATTTAGTCTCAGCAATGAGAGAAAAGTAACCAAAACAGTGAGACATATTTTTTACATTTATTAATAATTTACATTTACTTTTCTATGAATTGCCCATTTTCCACACATTTACCTATTTATAATAGGTTTGTTGTTCTGTAAAGAAATTGGATGTTCTATAAAGAATTAAAAAATTTCAGCCCCTCCAAATTCAAAGACCCAATCCAAAAATGGGCAGCTGAGATGAACACACATTTCTCAGACAAGGAGATACAAA
>NW_004955402.1:14948874-15153189 GCF_000276665.1 Chinchilla lanigera
GCAAAATTCTAATAATTTTTAACTCCACTTTCTTTTGAGTTGGATCATGGACATTGTATGTGTACGTGTGTGTATGTGTAGTATTTGTAAAGTAAATTTATAAATAATCTATGATAGTGTATGCATTTCATGCCACTCCTTGAGAGACATTTCCTCAAAATGGGCTACTTTTCTTGCCATACTTTTGTGACTTATTATTTTTGATGATAGCTTATGCTTAAGATGTTGATACACTTGAAATTAATTTTGGTAGAATGTGTGAGGAAAGGACCTGAATATATATATTTTTCCAGATGGCTAGCCAGTTTTGCCTACAGTATTGACTGGAAAACACTTCTTCCTCCACTTATACAAAATCCCTACCTGGAATCAAGTCTAGTTTCAACTCCGTTCTGTTCATTTCTTTGTCTGTATTTGAGTTTATATAGCTTCATATTTTAATTTGTTCTGAATGACATGGGAAGTCTTGGCAGGGCTTGGAGCAGAAAGTGAACATGATTTCAGCGAGCTTTTCAAATAACTTGCATTGAGAATGGACTTTTGGAGAGCAAAGAGGCAGGCAAAGGGTGTGGCTGAGGAACCACAGCATCCAGATGGGAGCGGGCGGCGGCTCACACGGGGATGGTGTTTTTCCTTGCCTGGGCTCTGATTTCAGTGTTCCTTTCAAGTGTGTGTTTCATAACATGGTTTTAGTTTCAAATGCTACCTGGCTCTGAGAATGAAATCCTGTTTCTTCCCATGACCTCCACAATGGCCTCTGCCTTCCTCCCGCTCCAGCTCTGCTCCTGTTCAGTTCTGGCAACACAGGCTTTCTTTTGGCCATTTGATTATACTGCATTCTTCCAAGCAGCATGGACAATCTCTTTACCAGGATATACTCTCTCCTTTTCTATGTCTTCACTCAGATATCTCATATTTAGAAGCCTTCCCCAACCAGCTAGCTTACAGAGCCCTCTCCTGCTTATTCTTGGTTACATCACTCTGTATTTCCTCCATGGCCATATCTGCAGCCTGCGATCTATCCTCTGCTTAATTCCTTGTTAACTCTCTGTTTCCTGCCCCTAGAATACAAACTATACAACCAGACAATCAGGATTGGGCCCCTCTTGTCCTACGTGGAATTCTTGGTGTTCAGGCTGCCTGGGAGAATCAGGGCCATGGCAATGTGGCTACAGACTGCAGCAGTCTTTTCTTATCTGTGCATTCTCTTCCCAGGTTTCAGTTACACATGGTCAGCCACAGCCCAAAAATACTGAGTGGAAACTTCTGGAAATAAACAAGACATAGGTTTTAAATTGCAGGCCATTCTGAGTAGTGCTCCATCTGCCAGGAAAGTGAATCTTCCCACTATTTGATATATTTGCTCTGTGAATGTTACAGTACTATGTCCAGTTTGGGGCACCCCATGGGGGTCTTGGAACACATCTTTCACAAATAAGGGGGTAACTGTGATGAATCAGATGTCCCAAAGCATGAGTAGGGGCTATTGAGACAAAGATGCAGGACAGTGGATTGAAGGCCCCAGGAGAATTTAATCAGATGTTCAAGTATCTTACAAAAACTTGAGGAGGTGATGCCTTAGATGGGAAAGTGTCTTTTGAATACCAGACCAGATACCATTACCCTGACCATGCTGGGCACTTGCTATAAACTAGTGTAGTGATCTGTGTTTTTTTTTTTTTTTTTTTGGTGTGTGTCTGCTTTCTCCAACAGGGACTATGTGCTTTTTTTCCTTTTATCTCTGGTGCCTAAGAGCTTGACAAATACTTATTGTACCAAAATGTTCTGACTTCATGTCTTCAATCTTTCATGCTGTGCCTCTAATTAGATCCTTATTAAATGTAAAATGCTATCATGAATCTTGTAGAGTCTTCATGAGAAAAAAAAAAAACCAACTCTGGTGCATGTCACGATGTTTCGGACACATTAAAAGGTTTCTAATGGAGCCACCATCTGGGCCGTACATTCTATTGACTCTTATTTTATTGTGTTCCATCAATTCATGGCACTGTTACAAAATCTAAAGTACAGGACTGGAACTGTGGTCTACACCAACCATAGGAGGTATCTACTTCCATTCTGAAGTTTAAGACCTGATGCAGTTTGACATGAAAGAAATATGAATTAATAAAATGAAAAGCAGTATTGAGGAGGGGGTCATGGACACTAGCAGGAAGTAGGAGGGACAGCAAAATTCTTTAGCTGGTTGGGAATAGCAAACGCTCAGGGAGAGAAGTTTGAATAACTGGGGGAAGGAGGTGGTATCAGGGAACCAAAATGTGAAGGGTATGTTTTGAATCTTATCACTGTTGTTGAATTGGTTTCCTCTGAAAATCCACACTAGTGATTTTAGTTCTAGGTTAAAATTTTGTTTTAGGTTAAAAATTAGCTTTCTTCTGTTTGTACTGTGCATAAGAGCTTTTGAAAACTTGCAGCTTTCCTGATGTCCTCTGAATCTGCCCCAACCACCACATGGTAGGCAGAACAAGCACTGTTATTTTCATTTTACTGGTAAGAGGACAGAGAGACAGAGAGACAGAGAGAGAGAGGGAGAGAGAGGCTCTGAGCTCCAGGACCTTTGCTAAGAGCTAAGTAGCAGAGCTGCACACTTGGCTCTTTTCACGACACGCCTGTGTCCTGTCAACTGCATTTTGTTGTTTAAATGTACTGTCTTATTTAAGATTCCTCTGGTCAGGATTTCAGGTAACAGTGACTTGAAGAAATGGTTTCATGGGAAGTTGGCAAGGGTTGGTAAGGACAGATAGGGGAGGGAAAGGAGCCTAGACACAGCCTGATTTCTGGGGAAAAGCCCTACAACACCAGTGGCATTTCAGAGTGGGCTCAGCTAGGGACAGAGGAGGCTCCTGTCATTGTTCAGCCATGGGGGTGCCCTCTACCACCCCAGTCTAGCAGAGAGTTTCTCAGAACCCTGCAGCAATCTCTGGATGGCTTTTTTTTTTTTTTTTGTTTTTTCTCCGGTACTGGGAACCGAACTCATGACCTTGCGCTTGCCAGGCAGGCGCTTTTTGCCGCTGAGCTAAATCCCCAGCCCCGCAATCTGTGGATGGATGGTGGGAGTGCTACCCTATTACAGAAAGCACAGTTGAGAAGGTCCAACAGTGTACCTTCATCAGAGGGAAAAACCTGCATTAAGTGGAAGAAGAAAAGACAACTTGAAATTTTAAACTGCTACATGAATTATGAAATCCTTTGATTCTGGTGCTTTCTTAGGGCAGGTAGAGTCATCTGGGCACTTTTTTTGAAATCAGAATCAGAATTAGACAGAATTGTAGCCATTGGACTCTCTCCCTGAGGAAACTGATCTGAAGACACTCATTTAGAAAAAGGAGTTGTGGTCAAGGCTGGACTTCATTTTACTGAATTTACAGAAATTAAATCTATTAACCCATTCTTTTCAAACAAAATATCAAGCCTAGAAAATAAGGCACAACCTGAATGTGACCTCAGATCTCCTGATGCTCAGTCCAGAGTCCCTTTCAGGGCCCCACACACGGGGCCTTAGGAAGCAGCTTTGCTTTGAATCTGCAACACATGGAGGCCAGAAGGGGAGAGGTGGGGGCTCCAACTGACTCTGACAGTCACACATGGAGTGGGAGCCTCTCAGGTAACTTTTAAAGTCCTCTGCCATGGACGAGCTCCCACAGGACAGGAAGAAAAGGGCCAGTGGGACTCAGCTTTGGCAGCTGTGTGGTGTAGCAACGTCACATGAATGTGAGAAGTTACCAGGACACCGTGAAGGGAGGAGGCTGGGGGGCAGAAGTGTGGCCTTGCCCCCAAGATGGCCTTCATAGTAGCAATTATGATCTGATGGTCCTTAGAGTTTAAGAGAAGAAACAAATCCTTTCCTGTACTTCCTTGCAGCGTATCCATCTCGTCTTAATTGCGGTGCATATAAGGAACGATGTTATTTACAGAGAAGCACGGGAGGGAGATGTATCCTGCTAGGTGCTCTTATAGACTTGGCACATCCGCAGGGTAAGAGTCCTAGACTCATCTTAGGAGAAGGTCAGTGGGAATACCTGATTTTATTATCTCAAATTTATAAGGAAAATGTGCTATTGTACAAAATGTTACTTGCTAACATAGAAACCCATTTAATGGATATTGAAGTTTAAAAAAAGTTTAAACAAAACCCAGACAGAAGCATCTAAATGCTTGGGCTAGAAAGAAGATTGGGTCAAATGCAATGGTGAGTCCTAAAGCAATAACCTGCTGCAGGGAGTACAAATCTATCCGCAGTTAGTCTAAATGGAGAGTGACCTTTCACTACCAACCCTTGAGCTTACTGTTGGCTGCAGTTATTGGAAATCATTTCCAAAAGTCTTTTATAAAAAAAGAAGAAAAGGTACTATGGATTTAAACATACCTCCGTACATGTAGAAAGCCAAGTTTGCCATGCTAATCAAAAGTACTGTAATAGATGAGAAATCACTGTTGCAGTGTTGAGTATGAAAATAATGGAAAAGGTCTAGGTCACGTAGATACTAAATTTTCTTTCCGTATCCATTAGTAGAGTTATTCCTACATGTATTGCTGAGGTTATTTACCAACACCATACATAGAGCAGAAAAAGAATATGCACTATTGTACTTACAAGGGGTTCACTGAGGACCATTTCTTTCATTAGATCAGGGATAACATTACACTGAAGTCAGGCAGAGAACATTCTCATGAGCGAAATCCTGACTCTCGTTCCAAGTGGTGACATTTATGTGCGGGATGTCCAACATGTCATTAAAGATTTTTCAAAGGGCACATATAGCTGAAATCACTAGGACACAGTTGTATGCACTACCTTAATAAGTTAAAAAAAAAAAAACTTCACAGGCTCAGCAGGAGAACAGAAATACTCTTACGCTCATCAGTGAATTCTAAACGACTCTCCTTTAGATGCAGGCAGGAGAGCAGGTATGTGCGTGTGTAAGAAATAAGTCATGCTTTGATGATTCTCAAAGCCATTCTCTCTTCTGTGCTTCTCTTGCCTAATGTAAAGTGATGCTTAATGTAAAAGCGACTTTAGGAATGAAACAGAAATTAATAATGTTACTCTAATTAGGAATATCTTTGTCTTCTTTCTCCTTTTTCTGAATTTTGTGTAATATAATTTTGTGTTCTAACCATTGCTATGCTCCTACAATCTTGTTTTGAAATTTTATACTATTGTTTTTATATTTTTTCTCTTTCCTTTAAAAGAAAAAAATTGTGTTTGTTCTTCTTACTAGATTCCTTATGACAATGATATTTGCTTAGGTGATTTATTTCGGACCTGTATGCTTATTAAGCATTAAATGAGAGTACTAATACTCCTTGCATTCATTCTTCCAACAAAGTGCCAGGGCATCTCATCTGTGCTAAAGCTGCCCTGGCACCTTGGCCCAGGTAGGCCAACAACAAGATCCAGCTCCTGCTGAGCAACTTTGGTTGCTTTTGTTAGCTGAAGACAGCTATGCCCACCACTTGACATCTGCGACGTGGAGAGACGAACACTATGTTTAGAAAGAAATCCAGGTTCCGGTGTTGCTTCTAACACATTTACCAGCCTTATAACTGGAGGCAAGAAACTTCATCTAAGTTTTAGATTCTTCAACTGTAAAATGAGAAAAATAATATCCATCCGACCTACCTCACAGGGCTGTGAGAAAGTAAAATAAAGACTTCATGAACATGCCTCATAGATTTCAAAGTGTAATGTAAATTAAGGCACTAATGCATCTGGGGAGAGACAGATTTGGTACCTGGCTCAGGGCTGTACAGGGTGGGTCCTCTCCAAAGGGGTTGATGGAATAGAGTCATGACTTTAGTCAATAAGTATTTTCTAGGTGACTTCTGAGATGCAGCCTGCCTCTGATTTTGTTGTCGAAGGATTGGGGCCAGTAGGTTGGAGAACGTTCTTGGAAACGTTGCCCTGTGTTTATTGCCTCTTAGCTGAGCACATTTGTTGTTTATGAGAGTACGACTGCAACTAGTTCCCCTATAACATGGAACACTGTGTGCCCCATCCTCCTGCTGACAAGCCCTCACATCTTTCTTTCATTATAAAAGCAATATATGTTTGCAGTATTTGGGAAAGGCCAAGTAGGAGAAATGAGAAAAATATCACCCATAAGGCATTCACTAACACTTTAGGTTATTCTCTCTCTCTCTCTCTCACTTCTCCTCCATTTTTTTTTTTTTTTTTTTTGGCTTGGTTGGTTTTTTATATAGTTCAGGTCAAGCTGCATATTCAGTGTCATAGGCTGTTTTTATTTCCTGCATAACATAATAAAGTAAGAAAGTTTCACAGTGTACATTTTCTTTCTCCTGTCTTATCATTCAAAATTCAAGTCTTGCACCTCCTTTTGGTAGCTCCACCTGCCCTGCTGACTTGATTGACAATGACCTCATCGGTCATTGAAGGACATGTTTCTGCCACTGCTGAATCCATCATTCTTCCTGTAAAAGTAACTGAGTCTTATGTCCCAATTTACCAGAGCTTCTTCAAGTAGCACCTATGTCTATTTGACTATGTGTACACAGATCCTGTATCGTTGCCTGGCACAGCTTGCTCAAAAAATATTCTTAGTGAAAATTATCTGCAACTTATTCTCATTGAATTGACAAATAAAAATTTTCTTAAAAATCTCTGTTGTTGTTTTCCATATTATTACTGCGAATAACTATGAAGTTAACATTGTTCAATGTAACTTTCTAATGTGAAGAAGAATTCTAGGTCTTAGTGTTTTAATATGAATGTTGACATGTGTTACCCAATTGCTTTTAAAGAACTCGCATCAATTATTGCCACTTTTGAATATATCTAAGCATTCAAGACTCCATTTATATTCCAGAGCTATTACTTCCTCCAAAGAAGCTTTCTGTTTCTTTTCCATTCTCTCTGTCATGCTTAGGTGTGGCATCTCTGCATTTCTCTATAACCCTGTGTCATAGAATTATAACACTTTATTAAAATTAAGTATTCACTTGTCTTTCTTCAAGACAAGGGGCAATTAATTGTTATTAATTTTTACTCTCCCCATTGTCTAGAAGTATAATGGATTCTTAATACATTCTTATTGACTCTAAGGAACTAGTACATACTCCAACTATATACTAAAACTGGCTCAGGCATAAGGATAACAATGGCAATGATTATTATGCACCCAGTGTAATCTAGAGGACAGTGAGATAGACGAGAAAGTCAGTGGGATTCTTTACTCTGGAAACCTTGACAGAACTGATGTTCAATATGTGGTATCACATTCAATTATTCAAGGACTCACACACCGGAGTCAGGCAGTTCCACAACACTGATTTTCCCTTCTCCATCAACTGCCTCTACTCCCTTTCATACATCAGCTTTCCTTTCTCTAAAAATTCCTATGGTTTACCACTTCAGCATGCAGATTCAATTACTAGTAGTGCTGCCTAAGGCAAGCAGTTCTCCTATCAGTGCTAAATCTGTTAAAAGAAAGTCCACACTTTTCTTGGGGAAAAAAAAAAGATTTTATAATTTATAACAGTTAATAATGAATGTTTTACCAAGGGCAGAAAATGAGCAAAGTGGTATGAAAGAGGTTATGGGATTATTTCATAGCAACCCACTGGCAAAAACAAAAGTCTGAATATGTAGGCCTTAAATCCCAACGCAGATCGGATAAGTAAAAAGTAACCAATCTTAAAGAATATATGCACAGGCTGTGTTAAAATGTTGATCAACAGTCATCTGTGTAGAAATGATCTTTAAATGCACAAGGAGAGTTCTGTGACGCTGATGGAAATAGATTCGGGCCACAAGTGGTTCCCTTTTTCTCCTTTTCACACACACTCTACTAATTGTTGGAATATTGCATTTTTCCAAGTTTCCCAAATTACGATGTGGACTGGGGCATTAGAATTGGTTGCAGATTGAATTTTATATTTGAGAGACTTTCGTCTTTTAAAAAATCATAAAATAACAGTAAGAATCAATAAAATATCCCTTTATGGGGCCAAAACCATAAAAATACATAACCAGACAAGGTTTTTCGCACCTAAATACCAAGTTTAAAATTAAAAAAAAAAACCTCGCTCATGATCCCTTCACAATGTTGCCAAGTTTGCAGGATGAGATATCCATCTTCATCCCATTCACAAAAGAATAAAAAATAGCCACTCATGTCTGACATGAATCAGGACGTGAATTCCTGATCTATTCCGGGCGGCCAGGATTCCCTAAGTGGCACGTTGAGAGTAGAGACCATCGATCATTCAAGTGTTACCAACTTTCCTTGTAACGAGCCCTTGGGAGTGAGCAGTGAGCTCAGTGTTGAGGAATATGTGTGCTTTCCCGCTGTTGATCACCAATAAACTGAAACTTATTTTCAAATTCTTGGTACTTGCCTCTGGCACATGAACTTTGCAGATATAATTTCTGCAGGTAATTATCCCCTTTTCCATGCATAAAGTGCATTTGTAATTAACAAAGACTTCTATTATGTAACTTTGTACACCCAGTAGAAGCAGAGGCATAATTATTATTATTAAATTTAAAGCTAACTCTAACCATTTCTGTCAAGCTTCGTATCTTTGTTAGAAAATTCACTGGACTGAGGCAACTTACTAAATATCTACTCAGTAGAGTCCCTGTTTCCTTCCACCCTGTCACAGCCCCAGTTCAAGTTCTTATCACCTCTCACTTGATCCGTTTCAAGATTTAACTGCTTTTCTGTGCACCAGTCTCCCATCCTCCTCCTCTTCCCACTTCCCAATCAATCCTCAACACAAAAGTCAGAGCGACCTTTAGAAAAGCAAATCTAATATGCTATTTTCCCTCCTTCACATCATTCAGTGGTTTACAGCTGCCTTGGAGATGGAGTACACAACGCTTCCAGGAACAAACAAGACCCACAAGGCTCTTCTCAGGCTGGACTCTGTCTACGGACAGAGCAGAAATTCAGTCTCTAAACGTTTAAAAGATTATGGTGAACTGCTTCCTTGTCCCACCACCCACAAGTAATTAAGAAAAAAAGGAGCAATGATAAAACATAAAACACGTATGCTATAGTTAAGATAGTATCTTAAAACATTTACGAAAACAAAATTATGGCTACATCTATCCAAAGTAAACATTTTTTTTTCTTCTGCTTTGCAGGTCCTCTAAAAATGTGCATCCTTACTCTGCCGACTGGGAGATTTAGAACCATAGTTTCTTCAGCAAAATCAGTTAAGCAAACATAGCAGTAGCAACAAAAAAAAGTCCACATAAGCCATAAGCTATGAAATCTGTCTGTCCATCCATCCTCCCTTTTTTTCTTTTTTTCCTCCTTCTTATAATAAATTCATGGGTGCCAAGCACTGTGGTACCCCTTTTATCAGATTCTGGAGATATACACTGAGTGGGTTATTGTGGTTGAGCTCAAGGAGCTCCTTCCACAGGGGTGTACTTTTCTTGCTACATTTGAAAATCAGACTCCACGTTCTTTGGCCTCTGGACTCTGGCCATTGTCCCAGCAGTCCCCTGGGATTCTCAGGCTTTGGCATGGGGATGGAGGATGCACTATCAGCCTTCCTACTGCTGAGGCTTCCAGCTTCTTAGACTGAGTGAAACTGCTGATGTTTCTGTAGAGGCAGCTTGCAGATGACCTGTTGTGGGGTTTTTCAGCTTCTGTGAGTGTATGAGGCAACTCACCTAATCAATCCTCCCATATACAACTCTACATATCTAAATACACACACACACACACACACACACACACACACACACACACACACACACAAAATCCTACTGGTACTGTTTCTCTGGAGAACCCTGACTAATGCACAGGGTTTTCAGAAAAAATGGACAAAAAAATTCCCTACTGCAATGATCAATAGTTGGGAAAAGTGTGGTTAGGGAAAGATACTGAGGATGGCTGGAAGAATGGTGTGCTTGTCTGCTGATGGAACGATTCAGTAAGCCGGGGGACTGATATTATTTGTCACTTATTTTCCTGTTCATGTACAATTTCATTCCAGTGTTTGGAGTTCCCCCAAAGTTGGGACAGAGCCCACATCCAGATTCTTACTTTGTCATGATCTGCGAAGATGAGGAGGAGCAGAAAGCTCTTCCATGAGGTGCCTTGGCCCCAAACTCTGAATTAGGAGCCAGTGATGGAAAGAAGTGCAGACTACAGGTGATAAGAATACAGACACAGAGGGTTCAGAGAGAGGACACTGTTACTTTTTTCTTTAAAGGATTTTATGTTCATTGAGAGTACAGATTGACTGTCTCTTATTCAGCATCGGAACTTCTGAACCTAGAACCCTTCCTGACACAAAGTCAAAGCTTAGTAAATAAGCGATGCATAAATAAATGAATATTAGCTAGTGTGTTAGCTTTCCCCTGCTATGGTAAATATCTAGGATAAACAATGTATAAGGAGGGGGGCTGGGGACTTAGCTCAACGGCACAGCGCTTGCCTGGAAAGTGCAAGGTCGTGCGTTTGATTCCTGGTACCAGAAAAAAAAAAAAAAAAAAAAAAAAAAAAAAGATCTGTTACAATGTATAAGGAGGAAAAAAGGTGTATTTATGCTCATGGCTTCAGAGTTTCAGCCCAAGATCGGTTGATGCTATTGCTCCGGGCCTGTGTCGGTGCAGTAGATCATGACAGGAGCGTCTGATGGAAGAGGCGCACATCTTATGGCAGTTAGAAAGCAACAGGGAAGCCGCAAGGTTCCAATACGTCCTTGAAGAGTAAACTCCAAAAGATCTAACTGCCTCCTGATGGTTCTGCCTCCTAAAGGTTCTGCCCCTTCTCAACAGTGCCACAGGTCTGTGGCTGAGCCCTTAATATACGGACATTTATTTACAGGACATTCAGCATCCAAACCATAGCAAGTAATTTTACTTAGTTTGTTGACTGTCAGATTAGAGTGTGACTAAATCCACTTCAAATGTCTACTTCGGGCACTGTCCCTTGTTTAGCAGCCCATAATCAAACTTTGAAGTTCTTGTCAAAAATCAATGTGGTGAATTTTTACTTTTGATAATAGATCTTATTTTTGAGTATTAACTAGTAGGGCAGATTAACATTTCACAGGGTGCATTAATATGTGACAAGGAAAAGATCAGGATTAGAAAAAATACTGTTGGTCTGTGTAATCAATGACATTAAGTCACTATAAATAGTTTAAGTGCAAAGAACAAGGGATGAAACAATCATGCTTGAATTTGAGTGGCATTTTCCTTATTTACCTTGTCAATCCACTGTAAGTGAAGTTTCTGTAAGTATTCATTTGGGGGAACTTTTATTCAGATGAAGTTTTCATTTCCTCAAAACCTATAGGCAGACATACTACACAGAGCTCAAACACTTGCATAGATTTTATAACTTCACACTACTCATTAAGAACAATTTCCCATTAGGCGTGGTAATCACCATGTTCCCTTCCCTATGTGAATGTTGTTGGCATCCAATAAGAAGGACTGGGAGGTCACTATATGGGACAAAAATTTTAGCATTCTTTCTCGAGAATTCAAGTCTAAGAAGGCAGGTGTGGTGGTGCACATCTATAATCCCAGCACTCAGGAGGCTGAGGCAGGAGAATCCTTGCTAGTTCAAGGCCAGCCTGGGCTACAAAGTGAGCTCAAGCCCAGACTGAACTGCATAGTGAGACCCTGTCTCAAAAAAAAAAAAAGGCTGCTTTGTCCAGTTGAAATGAATTTAACATTCTGATCAGAAATGGGCCTAATTTGAAGTTCTCAGTCACTAAGAAATATATGTTCAGTGGTTATAATTAAAGAAAAATGAAATAAACCAGTGTGTTAAATTTAAAAAAGAAGTCTGACATGGTGGGGAACACCTGTAATCCCAGCACTCAGGAGGCTGAGACAGGAGTTTGAGGTCAGCCTGGGCTACAAAGTGAGCTCAAGTTCAGCCTGAACTACACAGCAAGACCCTGTCTCAAAAAGACCAAAAAAAAAAAAAAAAAAAAAAAAGACAAAAATGTCTAAGGTTATTGATATAGAACTCACTATGATTAACCTTAGTTAGTGTTTCAAGTGTTGTTTGATCTAAACCCAGATTACTAGCACTTTGAAGTAAAAATTTACATTGTCATCATGAGCTTTTATTTTTTTTTTGTTTTTGTTTTCTTCTTCCAGTACTGGGAATTGAACTCACGATGTTGCGCTTGCCAGGCAGGCGTGTGCCGCTGAGCTAAATCCCCAGCTCCTTCTTTTTTTTTTTTTATGAGCTTTTATTAAAACTGGAAAAATCCATAGAAAACAAAGTACATTTATACTTTAAAGTTCATTTTCTTGGGAAAAATCAGAACTTTTAGGAACAGAAGTGAAGGTGGATATGGAATGGTGTTAGTATTCTTGCGACAATGACTGCCTCATAAAGAATAACAAAAGAACCCAGGAAATGCTCTGCATGGATGAACTTTTATGCTGTCACCATAGCGGCAAGATTCCTATCAAGCCACTAGTATTGCTATTAAGTCACTGTGAAAGGCAGTTTGGTATCATCTTCATAAAGATGAGGCAAAGACAAAGAAGGGAACAAGAAAATAAATGAGTAAAAGGAAAGAACACCAAAGAAAAAGAAACAGAAAGATAGGTTAAATTCAATTTAACTGTGTTCTTTAGAAAATTCCTAACAACCCTCAAAAGCCAAGTATTGGAACTTGGTCTACAGGAAACTGAAACAAAGCAAACCAGAACATCTACATTGTTCTGGATGAGGCTGGTTGGAAACTGAGCTGAAAGTGCTCGGATTTTGGTTAAGAAATAGGAAACTATTAGTTTGCTAGAGGCTGCCATAACAAAGAGGCACAGTCTAGATGGCTTACACACCACAAATGCATTTCCTCACAGTGCTGCTGGCTGGAATTCCAAAATAAAGGCTCAGCAGGGTTGAATTCATGGTGAGGCCCCTTTCCTCAGCTTGTGGATGGTGTCTGCTCTCTGTGCTTTTCCATGGTGTTCCTTTCCATCTGTGCAAGTGTGCTATCTTTCTTTGTGTGCAAATTTTCTCTTCTTATAAGGACACCAGTAGGAATGTATTAAGACTCCTTCTGAAGGCTCCATTTTTAACTTGAGTACCTCTTTAAAGACCCTATCTCCAAATACATTCATATTCTGAGACATCAACCTCTCTATTTTGAGGTCCATAACATTACACTTCAGAAAAAAATGGCTGGTTGACTTGATTGGCTTGACAGTGACCCAGAAGAGTAGCAAAGCACACATCTATGTGTATCTGGGTTGGTCATGGAGGTGTAACCTTGGGGTCTAATTCTGGCCCCTGGCCCTTTCTTCTCTGGCACGGCTCTTTTGCTCTACTTTCTGCTTGTCAGGAAATAAGTAGAACCCTTCTTCTGGAATGTTCCTGTCTAGAGGCCAGTAGATCATGGACTGAGTCCCTTAAAACTGTGAGTCAAATTAAACCTCTCTTCCCTTAAGTTGTGAGTGTCTGGTATCGTGTCCCAGTGATGCGAATACTGATAAATATAACGATGCACATTTCTTACATGCTCATCTTTTATGCTTATGCTGTCATAATTTATCCTCTGGAAACATGACTCCAAGTCAGCAACATCTTTCTTTCTTGGAGGGCTCTAGATATGGGAATGAAGGAGAGCAAAGATCTGTTCTTTGGCATGCTTTGTGATCACCAGATAATAGCAACAGTAGCTATACTTTCATACAAGACAAAACCCCACTCCACAGTGAGTATGAAAGACAGGAGGAAAGACTGTTCTGAAGTATGTTAGAGGCTGGGAAATTTAATATTTTTTAAGACAGGATCAAGGATAAGAACTCAGGTTAAAATATTATTTTTGGTTTGTGTCTAATAGTCTTTGTCCTTGTGCAGTGTGTGGGAGTATATAGTGTGTGAATGCACACCTGTGTGCATGTGTGTGTACAATCTAAGATTGGGTATTAAATCTGTGAGTATATATAGGTACCTCAATCATGTGTAACCTCTCAATTTGCCTCTATGCTATTTATCAGAGAAAAAGTGGTAGAAAATTGGTTGATCTGAGCCATATTTTTCTATTGTCAACAATAATCCACCCATAGCTTCAAAAAATGTTCCAAGAGTGCCAGAAAAATATATAGTATTTATGTTAGTATTTTAAATATCTTAGCATAATGAGTCATAGCAATGGCCTTATATCCTGAGTGCCTCAGTTCTAATTTTGCTCTACCTCTTTCTAGCTAAGTGTGAGGGTGCTTCTGTGAGTCTCAACCTTTTTATCTCTAAAAGATACATCAGATCAGACACCACTGACAAGAGTTGTGGAGTTCTTAGGGTTCCCATATATAGCTATTGCTCAGTTAATTTCAGGGCTAATGCAGAAGAGTGGAAGAAATTTTTTCTAAATAAGCAATTTTTCAGGGTATAAAGACAAACTTGTAGCTACAGAAAGTGCTGTAGTCCTTAGGTAGAAAATCAAAATATTCCAGTATCATCTATTAAAAGTCATAATGACTATTACATCTTTGAGGGCTTGGTCACTTAATACATGACTTCATTTAAATAGGTCCCCTGGCATGGAATACGTGGAAGAATCATATATTGGTGATCACTTTCAACACAACTGTAGGTAAAGGGATTGTCTCATTGGATTGCATCATTAAAGTATAGCTATAGTCCAAGGAAAGAGTCCTTGTAAACTAAGTTGGAAACATTTAATGAGTAAAGGGGTAAGATAGTTGTCACCCTGTAGCCTGCTCGAAGTTCCAATACTCTAGCTATGTAGTACCATGAAAAATTAATCTGCCACTGCTAATTACTTTCTCAGAATTTAGTACCTGCCACTTTACTGTTACTTACCAAGGCCTGGGAACAAGACCTGGGAACAAGGCCCAATCACCATTTTTTCTAGTCTAACACAAGCTTGTCTCATTGGCCTTTAGTCAGGGTCCTTTCTATGTACTCTCTGTCTTTAGTTTTCCTCACAAAGCACATCATTCTATACCATAGAAAGAACATGAATTGTTGAAAGGTATTATCGTTATTTTAAATTTCCATTCTACATTGCTGGGAGCATGAAATTGGAATATCCCCCAAAACACATGTGCTAAAGGCTTGGTCGCCAGTAATGGCTTTCAGAAGGTGACTGGATCATGAGGACTCTAACTTCATCAGGTGTATTAATCCATTGATAAATTATGATGGCATTACAGGGAGGTGATAAAAATGAGGTAGAACCTATTTGAAAGGAGTGGACTGTGGGAATGTGACCCTGGGGACTCCATGTGGTTCCTGACCACTTCTTTCCTTGTTCTAGCTCTTTCCCGGCCTCTTGACTTCCTTGCTGCCATGAGGTGAGCAGTTTCCTTCTGCCATTCCTTTCAATCATGATGTTGTGTCTCACCTCAGGCCCACAACAAAGTAAACCACCTTATTATGGACTGAAACCTCTGAAACTATAAGCCAAAATAAATTTTTCCTCGTTTAAGTTGGTTTTCTCAAGTGTTTGTTCACAGTGATGAAAAACTAATCATCGGTTATTTTATAACTTTTAAATTCTGTCATCCACAGAAGCAGCCGTGTCACCAGTAGCAGTCACAGTCATAACTGGTTTTTGCTAAAGGGCATAAGACCAAGTGAGAGCTGAAGAAGAGCTTCTCGCCTTTTGTGATGTGTCACAGGGCTTATCTGCCCAGAGCCTTTCCGCATTTTCCTGATCCCAGCTCGTCTGTCTCACCACTGTGTCTACTCAGGATCCTCTCCATATTTTACTGTGGCCTCTATGTAGCTGGGTTTCACGTGTTAGTTTACACAACTGTATTCACTGCTGAGAGTAAACACCCTGTTTCTGCAACCTCAGGACACTGGTTAGACATAAAATGGACATTAAAAAATTGAAGACTAATGAATGGACAAAGAGAATAAAAGGTGAGGATACAGAAACCAGAATATAAAGAAACCCAGAGAGACTTTTATGTCTTAGCCTTCTTTTTAATTTATACCAAATGTGGAAGAACTTCCCAAAAATGATGGAAACCCTTATGGGAATATATGGGAGAGGGATCTTTGAGGTCACACTCCTTCCCCAGGGTGCAATGAGCTTCACTCTCCGTGATGCCAGTGGGTTTTCTCTGGGCATCTGGAGGCCTGGCTGTTACTCAGCCCCCATTTCACCATAAGGCAGCCTGGTTATCATTCTATTTGAGAGAATTGGAGCTACTTTTCACTTGGGAGAGTATAATAAAAATCAGCTTTTCAGTCCCAACTTTGGATGAACAACCTTTCTCTTGAGAAGAAAAAGCAATAATTTATCACAATAATGAGATTGTGCAACAGGCTCTGAAAATGTTTAGACCACATTTATACAGAACAGTATTTGCTCACACTCCAGATACCACCTGCAATTTATGGTTGAAAGGCAAGGAGTAGGTAATAAACACAAGCATAAGTTTATTGAAACCATTTTTATTACTTTTTATTTTAATGAAAATACTATTTGCCTGTTCATTTCATATTAAACTATAGTATCCAAAATTCTCAACCCTGGGTTTTCAAAATCAATTCTGGCAGGATTTACCCATAACACAATAATTCATTTTTCCAAAGTAAATAGCACCACTGATGTAGTGTGCTCTGAAAACTTGTATTCCAAGCATGATATTAGATTTTAGTTTATATTATTGAAAATGCCTTCACTGGGTCTCATAGAATTCATTTCCAAAAGCAATTAAATGTTTCATAAGATCAAACTCAATATTTAATTTTAAATTTAAATAGAACAAATAAATTTTTTTCAAGTTTATATAAAGAAAAGGTTGGAAGTTAGAGAAAGTAGTGGATTTCATTACACTATACAACTTTCAGTGACTTGAGAAAGTTACATTTTTCTCTTTAATTTCTTGAGTTATAACCAATGAAAAACAGGGATTGTATAAGTATTATAACATAAAATATCACAAAGCAAAGTTATTGTTATCTAAATATTTAGGTAAGTGTGCTAATAGATTTAAAATATTCTAAAAGCTGTCATGCTTCAGGATGGGGATAGGGTCTGAGAAATGCATTCTTTATCAGTTTTGTTGTGTGAACATTGTAGAATGTACTGTCACAAACTAACGCAGTTTTGATCTCACAAGGTGATATAATCTTGGAACCACCATGGTAAATGTGATCTTCTGTTGCCTGAAACATCGTATATGGTGTATAACTGCATACAATTAATTGAGATACTCACATGTTGAGTGAGGACAGTGTGTAATGATGCAACATGAATTACTGACTGGCTACTTATAAAATATGAGCTAAAAATAGGGGAAAAATAACCTTAAATACAGGAGAACAGTGTAATAAAACATAACAGAAAACATGTTTAGTGATGCATTCATTTAACCCAGTGATGGCATGTTAGTAAAGGCAGAAACCTAGACTGCCTTTGTTCATTTTTGCAATAGACTCAGAAGGATATCTTCCAGTTCCCTTCTACCTCTTCCCTGGAAGAATCATAGTACAGGTACCCACTCCACTTCCATAGCTGCATGTGCAGCTGTTCATGCTCTCTACAGTCACCCCAGATCTCTAAGTAATATATATCTCTCCTCTCCCATTCCTCTTTGGCACTCCTTCCCTACTCTGATTTCTGGCTTCCATGAGCTAAGCAGTTTTGCTCTCCCATGCCCTTTTACCATGATATCTCTGTCTTGGAACCAGCTGTTCATGGACTGAAACTGTAAGCAAATTAAACCTTTCCTCCTTTAAACTGTGGATGTCAGGTATGTGTCTCGGCAATAGGAAAGCTGACTAATACAGAAAATTGGTCCTGAGGAAGTAGGGCAGTTGCTGTGACTGTATCTGATCTTGTGGTTTAGAAGTCTTTGGAACTCTCTTACTGTTCCAGTGAGTTTGGAAAGGTTTGAAAATGTAGTGTAGAGAAGACTTAGAATGCAGAAAGCAGATCCTGATGGGTGATTCTAGTCAGAGGTCAGAAGACCAGAATGTTGATAGGAATGCAGACACCGAAAGCCAGGCTCAGAAGGCTTCTGTTGGCATTTGGATTAGAGACCACGTACGTTATGCTTTTGAAGAAAATTTGTCTACATTTTGCTCATATTCTGAGACTTTGTAGGAAACTGAGATTAAGGGTGGTGGACTAATTATTCTTGCAGAGCAAATTTCAAGGTAGCCCAGCATTCAGGGTGTGTCATGGGTATAGCTGAGTACTGTTATCCAGGTTTGTGACAATCGGGGGGAAAGGCAGGGCAAAAGAATCTGAAATTTTGGCCCACAAGGAATCATGGGTCCAAGGAAGAGGCAGCTGCTAAAGAGATTAACACCATCGAAAGAAGCTGGTCTTTTTTTCAGGGAGAAAAAAGAGGATATAAGGACATCTTAGGAATTAGCAAGTCCTTATCCATAGCAGGCTCAAATGTGCAAAAGTGTAAACCTTTAATTTGAAAAGAGTCCTTGGGACCCTTGCCCAAAAGGAGCCTCTGAACTGGTTCCCTGGGATTCTTTTCACTCTTTCCAGACATTCAGGCACTCAGAGGCAGCCATGTTCCAAGGGTGCTTGGTTATTGTTACCACTGACAGCTGAATGTGGCATTGTCTATGTGATGCTGGTTGTACTGGTAAACAGAATGCAAGAGTTGTAGGTTCAGGACAACTTTCATCAAGATTTTGAAGGAAGGCCTGGGAGGTTAGGCAAGGAGGCCTTGAGAAGGGTAGTCCCTAAAGCTAGAGGAATGAAGCTGAAGATGCAGTGGAAACCTGAGGTTGTCAGAGATGCCAAGAATGTGAAAAGTCTGCAAAGGAAAGCAGCAGTTCAAGAGTGGAGAAAGGAGACAGCCCAAGAGAGAGTCCATACAGGTATTAATCAGCAAGGCCATAGGTGTGAAGGTGTGCACATCTAACAGAACCCACATTTCACCATCATGTGCCCCAGACATCAGATATGGAGCTACATGACTTACTGTTTGCCTTCCTGGGTCTTACTTTGCTCCAATTCCTTTCTCTTTCCCTACTCTTTTGAAGCAGGACTATTTACCTTGTGCCATTGTACCTTGGGATTATATAACTTGTTTTTGATTTTTTATAGAGGTTCACAACTAAGAGTTTGGATTGAGTCTCAGAGGAGACTTGGACTTGGGATTTTGAAAAATGCTGGAACTACTGGAATTTTGGGGAAAGGATTATTGCATTCTGGTTGTATGAAGGATAGTTTTATTATGTTAGATGGAATTATGAACTTGTTATTATCTTTATTTGGAGATTAAGTTGGTTTAAGGAGATGTGTTTGGTTGTAAAGTTAAAGGGTGGATTTTGACTATTAATCCTGATATGTTAACTTCATTGAATTAAGAAATGTCCAGTAGATTAGTGTGCTCTTGGATATGTCTGGGTGGAAAATACATATTTCATATATTCTTCTGCTCTGCTTCCTACCTGCCATGAACTAAACAATTTTGTTCTGTGATGACCTTCTGCCATGATATCTCTGCCTTGGAGCCAGTTGATCATGGACTATAAACCCTTGAGTAAATAAAGCCTTTCTTCATTTCATTGTGGGTGTTGGGTATTGTGTCTCAGTGATGGGAAAGCTGACTAATACAGGAAGTAGGGCTGCTTTAGTAAAATATTTCCCTTCTCCAGATCAAACAAAGGAATAAGAACAAGTAGAATAACAACTGTATTTCACAAATATCTATTCACTTAATGAGTATTTACTGAATGCCTGCTTGAGTCATGCATTCTGCTGGGATATACTTGCAAACTCAGTTGTAATCCAGCGGAGGGCCGTAACAGTTAAACATAGTAGAGTGGCACATTAAACTTAATAATGTGTTATTGCCAAATAGTAATGACATGAATCACTATGAAATTGTTTTCTATGTGTATTCTGCTGTATACTATATATTTTTCTATATATTATACATAAATACACATATATAACATATGTATTAATATATGAATAATTTTAATACATATTAATATAAATGAATATTTTTGCTATGTTTTATATAAAATTTGGTATCAATAATTAATATTACCCAACTTATAAACCAGGATTTCTTTGATTTATAGTAAACAACACTTTCTTTATTGTCTATTTCCTCATCCTTTCTTCAGCTGTAACAGGGAGTATGTTTTTAACTCTTATTGATTTGTAAAAACTTTCTATATTAAGATTCTATTTAAGAGTCTATATTAAGATTATTATTAACCCAGTTTTGTCAAAGGTGTTGCAAGTCCTAGTTTTCCTTTTTACAATTTACTTTTTTAAATGATTAAGAGATTATAGCAATTAGATAATATTTTAATTATAAATCATCAAGTCCTTTAGTTGTTTTTGGTTTGTGAATCTGTACATGTTTACATCCTAGTTGGTTTTATAAGAGCAAGGACATGGTTGGTGTCCTGGTTACTTTTCTCTCATTACTGAGACAAAATACCGGATGCCCATAATTAAGGAAGTAAAGGTTTATTTAGCCTACAGTTTGTGGATGTTTCAATTTATAACCAGCTGGCTCCAAGGCATGGTGGCACATGGCAGAGGGTAACAGTTCATGGGGCAAAGACAGAAAAAGCAACAAGAGCCAAACGGAGGAGCAGCAGAGAGCAAGCCTCTTTTCCTCCCTGATATTGTATGCAACTACCCACCTGAGGGCAGGTGTAACACTCACACCCATAGTTCCAGCATTGGCCTATGGATCAATCAAAAACCCTAGAAGTCCACCACATAACTTCATAAGGCTTTGTGGGGACATGCAGACAGAAACCATAACACATGGATTGAAGCAATGGTCTAAGGAAAGCATGACTGAGTTTTTCCAAGTATCCACTGATGTTCTCTAAAGGAATACATAGAGGAAAAGCTCACAAGATCCCAGGTTTACATTTTAAATTTGGCAAATAAAGAGGATGGCGAGGGAGAATTCTGTTCCCTTAGGAAAGAGACTCCCCCTTAAGCACTCACACTGCAAGTCTATGGAGAATGAGCCCTGACATCCATCAAGGCCCAGAATGTCATTTGGGGGAAGCATTAACATGCAAG
Source organism: Chinchilla lanigera (assembly GCF_000276665.1). Taxonomy (NCBI): domain Eukaryota; kingdom Metazoa; phylum Chordata; class Mammalia; order Rodentia; family Chinchillidae; genus Chinchilla; species Chinchilla lanigera. The sequence goes on from NW_004955402.1 coordinate 14,969,866, forward strand.
ATATAAAGATGTTTGTTTCACAAAAAAATTTTTTCTTGCTTTCTTAAGAGCACTTTTATTAGGCACTCAGATTATTAAGACAAGCTGAGATTTGGATGCAGAATTACTTGGGAGGTTAAGAAGGCCTACTTAGGATGGAAGAATGTAGTAGGTAAGACATAAGCTCAGGGAGTGGTGGACTGGCATGATTGGAGAATGGCATACAGTCAAAAATACATGTGGCATCTTGTGTTAACACAGGCAATCTCAATGTTACTCCTGAAAGGCAAGAAGATATTTGCCACGAAGATGAGGTGGACAGGTCAGTCTAGGAAGAATGACGTGTGAGCACAGGTGTTGGAATGGAACGGAGATTACAATCCAGCCTCTTGTCTCCGGGCCAAGCATACACAGAGCCTTTTGGAAATTATAAAATAAATGCTGACCTCATGCAAAGACAAATTTTCAAAACTGTGCCCTTTTAATATGAGAAAGTAAAGAAAAAGCACAAACTTTTGTGGATGAATTAGAAAAAAGCTGCTGTTTCCTTTAGGCTACTTCAGTCTTGGACCAGGGCCCATGGCTTGAGAAACAGTGTAAGTGGGCTTTCAACTCTCATTTAGCCTGGAGCACGCAAACTGCAGAGTCCTGCCTGGAGCCTTGCATTATCTTTAATTTCTTAATCCATCTCTTATTTGGAAGCATGCAATAATCTTTCCATTTCCTTGTAATCCACCTTCTATGTGCCTGCAGGATGATCTCTGTAAGATCATACTTTCACTTCCCTGCATCTTCTTTGACTATGTTAGTGGCCCTTAAACTTATAAATATTCATTGCCTTCAATAATATTGGACCAAATCCTCCCCCTTTACAACAAATGTTAGTGATTAGTTGTTTGTAAACAGTGCAGCTATTGTTCTACTTTCTGTACCCACAAACACTTGTATTTTGCAGCTCCTCTCCAGACATGGAGTTTCTTATCCTTTAAATCCAAGAAACTCTAACTTGTTTTGGTCAATAGAACACAGAAGTGGTGGCATGACAGTTCTCAGTCTAGCCTTGCACAGCAGAGAATTCTGTCTGTGCCTTGCAAAGAAGGCAAAGCAAGCCTGCTGGAGGATAGATAAAAGTCACATGGACCAGGGTGAATCAGCCTGCTTGTCCCACCTGAGCCCCTGGAGATGTGAGATGTATCTACCATCAGACTGCACGTCTGTGTCTGTCTACAGGATCATGAGAAAGCCCAAGCCCTATCGCTAACCCACAGAATGAATTAAATACTTTGTTGTTATAAACAACTGATTGGGGGGGGATAGTTTTTCTGCAGCAATAGCTAACTAATACAGGCATGTTGTATTAAAATGTATAGATGTCAAAATTTGCATGTAAACATGGTTCTAAGATTCTGATGAAATGTTCTAATTATAGTAAAGGTGAGTACAAAACAACAGTTTATAACAAAATAATGTGAACTTCACTACGTACATTCTCAGGCTACTCTATCAAAAAGGCATCATAAAGTGGTAAAAAGGTTGAATTTACACCTGGCACATTGTAACTGCCTCAGCAGGAACTCCGGATTGATGCTGTGCGTTGGCGTTTCAAATACCCAAATCAGCAATTAACTCTGTAATTTTTCAAAGGGATAATTCTTGATCAAGTTCTGAGCAAAATAGAAGTTTTCTCTTCATGTATGTGGCAATTTACTGGAAAATTTACAGTGTCTTATGATGTAAAAAAAATTGCAGCTTATATCTGAAATTGAATAAGGACCTAGGATTAAATATATTTTTCTTAACTACAATATGCCCGCTAAGAATTTAGAAAGAACCAGGGTCAGGTTTTTGTTAAGCACAGTTGATCTATGCACTGAAGGATGTCTAGCTTGATCAGCTACCTCCAAGTTCTGTGGCAAAAATAAATTCTCTTCATAAGCTTCTAAAACATCGCAGAGGGACTCTAGTCCCCAGGGAATCCCTGCTTTGTGAGTTCTTGCTGTTGTGACCCATGCTGTAGCTCATTCTAGTACCTTGATTACACTGATCAGTTTATAGGCTCCTGCAACAAAAACCTGAGCTTCTCATAATCATGGACCATTTTGCTTTTTTTAGTAAAGTCAGGAAGTAAATAAAATAGAAGAATGTGTTACAGTTATTCCATGACTTGTTATGGGGTTGCCTTTTGATAAACCCATTGTAAAGTAAAAATATCGTAAGTTGAAAATGCATTTAACAACTTAACTTACTAAATATTGCAGCTTAGAGATACTGTCTATTGTATAGTGTCAGTGACTTACCCTCATGATTTTGTGGCTGACTGCTGTCCAGCACTGTGACAGAGTACTCAAAACACAGCATATTGCAAATTTGGGAAAATATCAAAATTCAAAATTCAAAATTCAAAATACTGTTCCTAGCTTTTTGCACCATCATAAGTCAGAGATTATCTATACGTAATGATTTACCAGAAAGCAAATATAGTATCATAAGTGTTAAAAAAATTATGCGATATTAAAGTAATGACTGTGTAAATACATAAATTGTAAAGTTTGGGGCTTCTATATGTGCACAGTTGTAAGTGAAAAAGTCAATGGCAAAAATGAAATTAAAATTAATTTACCTATTAATCATATCTCAACTAGATGGGCAACTGACTGGGTGGACGTCTTACAATTTGACTTAAATTTAATAAGTAAGCAAATTAGTACTATTCTAAAAGTAATGTTTGCAATAATAATTTTGTGGAAACTGGCATCTAAAGTAACAGTGGTTGTTTATGTGAGTAACAAGTTTACTTAAAAGGCTGAGGGCAGAGCAGGGTGCTAAGAGTGGCTTATTGAAATCAAACCTCTAGAGTAATCTGCATAATAATTGTCCTAATCATTTTCCTAACAGAAAAACTGATGATGTGTAGACTTTCCCATGACCACATGGTGAGTCAGGGGAACAAGGAAGAAAATTCATGATTCGCAGTCCCAGACCACTGCTTCATTATTTTAGGAGACCCAGATCTACCACTCGTGGGAGGTTAGCCCAAAGCTCGCAAACTAGGTCGCCGGGTGAAGTGCAGCAGCGCTTTCTTTGTTCCAATTTACAGGATGAAATGATGGGCATGGACCTGGTAAATTGTACTTGCAATTATTTTCTTAATTATAACTGCAGGGTAACTTCCGCAGATAGGGTGCATAATATAGGAAGATCCCCCCCGCACATTAAGGCGGAGGGCAATTGAAGGTCTCCCATCTTTGCTATAAGGTGTTGCTATCTGCTATCTTCTAAATAGAGCACTTCACGTTTTGATGTAGTTTACAACGTCTTCACAGAGCAACGGCAAAAATGGTGAATTTGGAAAAGAAAATCTGTTTATGTGGTTGTTGGGTATTACACGGAGAAAAACAAGCCTTTTTTTGCTACACCTTTTACTTTTCCATCTGTGGTTGTCTTCTATACGTACCGTGAAATATGTTTTTCTGCTTGTCTGTTTCCTGGAAGAAACGATTATGTAAGAATCTGTTATTTGCCCCTATTTTCCTCCCCATTTACTTTACCAGTGTGAGAGACTCTGCTGCTCTGGCCCCACATTGTCACCCATTCTATTTAGGTAAAACAGATCCTAGAAACATTATTGATTTCTTACGGAAAGACGGATATGAATGTCTGAGAAGAAAGAATAAACAATGAACAAGCAAACTCTCTGAAAAACAACCCACAAAGCAGAAATAAAAACCAAAACCTCAACTTGGTCAGTCTCACAGCTAATAAAAGTAAAGAACAAATGGGAGGAAAAATGGAATGAAAGATGGGCTTGTAAAAACCGAAAGAAAATAACTGGGCAGCAGAGGGAGGGCAGATGTCCTGGGGGAAGAGTAAAAAGGCGCCAGAGCAGAGAAAGGGGCCGAAAGAGGAAAGAATGGGACCCAGCAAGGCAAAGGGTTGAGTCCTGCTGTTTTGTAACACAGTGCAGAGCCACTTCAGTGTTAGAAGCTAGAGGAAGAGAGAATATGGGACTTCTGACTTCAAAATTGTGACCACTTTAGCTGGTCCTCCTTCTCCACCCAACTCATCCCCTAAAAAGAGCCTACTAGGAGCTATCCTGAATTCTTACCCCTACAAACAGATATTTTTTTTTTTCCCTAGAAAAGACATATACCACTAATTGTTTTATTTCAGAAAGTACATTTTGGCAGGGCTGATTTTATATCCCTAAGTGCCCCCTAGTGACAAGGTCCAATTGCAAAATCTCTTTTGCAGTAATTTTGTTCTAACCACTTCCTTTTCCCAGTACAAATGTGGCCATCTCAGGGATAAAGAATCCAATTTATCATCAATTTATTTTAATTAGGCAGAAAGTTACATTTGAGTGTGTCTAGGACATCATAACAATGGATCACTGTTTTTCTTTATAAGTTAATTTAGAATTGAAAAACATGTAGAGTACCCTATTATAAGAGCAGGTTTCCCCTAGTTACAGTATTACAAAATAATATGGGAATTATGAATAGTCACAGGAATATGATTAGTCATGTCCCCCTCCTCTGTTGCTGCTTTATATGAAGATTCCTGAAATAATTTTTTTTCACTCAGCCTTGAAAACAACAAAAAGCAGCATAGGCATAAAGAATCACATTCAATGCTCTAATTCTTTTACAGTTATGCTTTCTTCTGATTGCTTTTGATATTCCTATAAATTTAGCACAGTAGCTAAGAGGAAAGACATCACAATGATCAATATTTAGGCTTCAATACTGATTTAATCACTGTGTGCTATCAGGCATTTTATGTAAGTTCTTTAGATCTCACATTTTTTATCTGCAAAATGGGAATCACAGTAATAATACAAGATTGCTGTGGGATTAAATGAGATAGCACATTTAGAGCTTTCAGCAGCTTGTCAGCAGATATTTAGGGCTTGATAAATGATAGCTACTAAAAGATGCACAGCTCAATAATTGAGGTTGGCCAAGTCTGTCTTTTCTTCTTTCTCTAAAGTTATTTGGTAGAAACAATGTTAATTCTTTGAAGCAGAGTCACAGTAACCTTTAAATAGAGTGCGGACCTTGTTTACTTCTGATTGATGCTATTTTTAGATTCTTTTTCTAACCCAAGTGCTCAACGGCTTAACTCCAACATTCAGCGAATATGGTTCTGCTGCACCATATTTAGCAGATTTCTGTGAAACTGAGAGGCACAGAGAGACATTATCAAGTGGCTTTGTATATTCTCTTACACATTTAAAGATTCTTGAACATATCTTCATTTTTTTAAAACATGGAAACTAAGGGATGGTGGTTCCATCAGTTGTTCTCAGTTAGGGAAGGACAACATGCCCAGGGAGTTATCAAAATTTCCTGGAGGAGATTGTTTTCCTCCACAGGAGGCACTATACTCTCAGGATTAGAAGAGCCCCGCCCTTGAAGCCCTCTAGCCAGTATCATGATGGAACTACGGTAATTCCTTAATCATTTCTGTGATAGAAACAAGGTTAGGGAGTGAGCAGGTCAGCAACTGATTTTGAACAAAAGCCCAGGTCTATTACAAGTTTTCCATGGATTTGCTTCTGATTCTTCATTCCAAATTTTTAGCTCCAAATATTTCTGGTTTTCCTCACTTTCACTCCCTGTCATGCATTAGTCTTAGTTCTACAACCTATTTACAGACCTAGTTAAAAGGGAAAGTGATTAACATGAAGTTAAAAGGATGAGTATTCAGTTGGAAATTTCTCTGATGTGTTCAGAACAATGGAAAGGTCTTAGTGCCCTAGGCAGAAAAAGGTTAGGGGTACTAGGCTTTATTAATTTTCATTATTTATTTGATCAGGATCAAATGTTCACTGATGAATCTATTTTAAGAGACTGTCAAAATTTACACCCCAGGCAGGGGAACAGTAAGTTATATTTAAAGAAGTTTGCTAATTGTATTGAACTTGAGGCAAGTAAATACCTTTATTCTGAAAACCTCTCACAGTGTGTGGGGCATGAATCAAGTTTACAACAGTTTGTCCTGCCACATATATTTGTATTGTACTACTATTAGTCATTGAATTTCCATTCACCTTATTTCAAGTATACCTGAAATATCCAGAGATCTCTAGTTCTTTATCTTCATAGCAACCTAGAATGCCACATTTATAGCTGTAAAAATTGTTTCTAAAGTTCATTTTCCATCTCTAGGTGTAACTCTGTTCTCTTGCCTGCACATTTGCTATCTGTCTCCTCTCTTTCAGGTTCAAATGATTTGTATGATTGCTTCTCAGGAATTGTTACTGTTTTTCCAAGTTATTCCTGTTCAATGTGTCATGCAAAAACTGCATAGCACAGTCTGGTATCAGTGATCTGAATCAAGTTAAAACCAGATAGAACAAATCATTTGAGGAACCCTGGTGCTGGAAAAAAAGGCACCGGTGAATGGGCAGAATGGTGGCCTTGTCATGACAATAACAAGCATAACCAGGAGGTACAAAAGAAGGTACACATGAGTTTGAACACTCCATTCATTATTTGTGCACCATTTAGTGATACCATACTTGATTTACCCCAAAGATGGTGCTAATTGAAAGAAAAATCATGTACATGTATTTTCAATACAATGCACAGTACCTGCCATTTAGTTAGCATTCCATAAATTAGGTCTACATGAACACATGAGTGAATGATTCAGTAGCTACATACCACCAATTGTGTGCCTTGCTGAATATGATGGGTCTATTTCCACATAGCTCACTCTGCTTTGTTCTCTGATGACTGACTGTGTGTTGTGGCTTAGATCAAGAATATTCCGCAAAGGCCTCATGCTGTTGTAGGGGGAACTTTTGGCAGGCGATTGATTGGCAATTGAACTATGGGGGAGACATAGCTCACTTTCTGTTAGGAGGTGGGATCTGTCAGAAGAGGCAGGTCATCCGCTCCTCCCTTCTCTCTCTGCTTTCTGGCCAATGTGCTGGGAACAGCTTTCCTCTGTCCAGGCCCTTGCACCAGGTCTTCTTGGCTTGGATCCAGCTGACTATGGACTGAGACCTTGAAAGCTGGTCCATCAAAATAAATCTCTTTTTCTTTAAATTGTGGGTTTCCAGTGTCATGTCTCAGTGACAAGAGAGTGACTGAGACACCGTGCTTCTCATTCTGCTGCTTTGCATGTGTACCCTGCTATCAGTAGAAAGGAAACACATAAAGGTGTGCACATAGGAGGAAATCCATCATTATGAATGCAAAAATTAAATCAGGATAAATGTCTACATATATTTAATTTGGGAGTTAATAATCCCATAAAGCCAGGAGAATTACAAGCTGCAGTATAAAAATTCAACTGTGAGTTGAGGCATCTAGGTTGTTGAGATGTACTTTTAGTTACTTGGAAGGAAAACTGATTATAACAAAATGTCATTCTGTTCGTTTATGGAAAGGAACTGGTAATGTGTAATTGTTTGATCAATCTTACATGCCTAAATCTCGTTATCTGTGCCACCATTTTGAGGATAATATTATGTAATAAACAATCACTGTTAATATCCTTTCACCTTGTTTTGAAATTCTGTATCATTTTTATTTCTTTTTTACGCTGTTTTGTTTATGCATTTGTTTCTGTTATTTTGGTTTTTTCTTTTCTCTTTAAAATGAATGACAAAATTTATATGAATATACAATGATAGCTGGGATTAGGTGTATTGCTGTCGTCTGTGGTTTATCGAAAGGAACAGTTAATGCTTAAAATTTTTTTTGACCAATTTTGCATGATTGTATCTGGTAATCAGGATGACTGATCTGAAGAAAACAATATGCAGTACAAGAACCATTGCTGAACTCCTACCATCTTGTATGGTGAAGCTCTGCCTCATTTCCAATTTTTTTTTTTTTTTTATTACTTGTTACTGTCTTTGGTTGTTTTCTCAATCTTACATTCTTATTTCTGGTGGACTGAGCAACTTCGTTCAAGATAACAGTATGTAATGTGGTAACTGTTGTTAATTCCTACCACTTTGTTTTGAGGTCATGTATCATTTTTGTTGTTTTGTTTTTGTCTTAATTGTTGTTGTTTTGTTAGTTTTTTTTTCTCTTTAAAATAAAAAAAAGACAAAAATGTCATTCCTCTTCCCAGTTAAAAGAGAGCAGGGATAGGACAGGGATTGGACAGTTAGGGACCAACATGATGGACAGCAGTGGGGTAGGAGATTGGGTTGACCAAATAAGCTCCTGGGAATGGTAAACTGTTACCACTTGTAGCACGGTATGTTTCACACACCTCTAGTGAGAAACTGATAAAACCACAGAGGCAGAATATTTTATGATATGAGAAACTGTTACCAAGCAAAGAAAAATCTGAATAAGCTTCTCTAGCTTCACTTGCTCTAAGTCAATGTCAAAACAACTGGAGGTCACAGAACTGGGAAATACATTGTTAGTTTCCTGCTAGCCTTGCTATAGATAACATTTCAAATGTGTGGGCTATCATCACAGTTGCTTGGGTTATTTCCTGGGGACATGAAGGTCACTGTTGCTGAAAACACTGCTCCTTTCCTTGAGCTCACAGAAATCTGATGGCTGACTGCAATGGGATGAAAGGTCTGGCATTTTTGTCTTCATATTATGTCTCTTTGCTGTCTTAACCTTTGAGCCAGATTTTGTGCAGCTCTGCACATAGACATGTTGATCATTTGAAATATTTTGGATAATACTATAATACAGAGGTAAACTGACCTACTGCTCACTGGACCTGCTATGTCTTTTCTTTTGCTTTCTCTCCTTCCTCTTTCTGCCTGCACCATTGTGCTTTTTCAGAAGCTGCAAAAGCTCATGCATTTGCAGTCCTTTGCTGCTATCGCAGGGTCCAGATGCACAAGGCCAGGATGTGTTGTGCAGGATGATTGCTCTAGCAACACGAAAATTCAACAGCCTCTAGCACAAATTGACCATGACTACCCACTGAAGAAGAAACATCTTTTGGAATCATGCCCCTGGCTAATGGGACTTACCAGACATTAGATCACCCTGGAAAATCAATAAAACCTGGTGCTCTCTTTGTTCCTGGAGCAGCAGCTTTCTCACTCTCTCAACCAATTGACTCCTTTGAGCTGAATCTACAATATGCTGAACTCTCCCAGATCAAAGAAAAAGCTTTGCCTGTGTAGGGGTATACGTATTGCAATATTATGCCCAATCATCTGCTGTTTCTGGGTCAGAAGATCCCATCATCTGCTATTGGAGAGATCATAAGGCAAAGTGCTTACACCACAGGCAACCCCTCCAAGAACTGTTCTGCAAGACAGATCCACAAGGTATCCTTGGAGAGAATGAGTTAAGGCTAGGAACCAAAATGGAACCAAAGCTGTGTCTACCTTTCATGCAGATATTTTCTTATAAGACTGGAAAATGAAGTTATAAGAAGGTAAATTTGGAGTGGATGAAAGGAAGATTTTAGAAGAGGAGAGAAACAAAAACGAGAAACTTTATTATTTATCTATTCATTCCAAAATTTTGAGATTTATTATGTAGCAGGAAAGGTGCAAGTTGTTGAAAGGTCAGGGATGCATATAATCGGATTGAAAAGATACACTGCACAAAAAAAGTTCTCTGCATCTTTATATAATCACAATGTGGCAGGGGCTGGGGATTTAGCTCAGCGGCAAAAGCGCCTGCCTGGCAAGCGCAAGGTCGTGAGTTCGGTTCCCGGTACCGGAGAAAAACCAAAAAAAAAACCAAAAAAAAAAACAAAAAAAAACAAAACAATGTGGCAGATGATATGATTAAGGCGTATTAAGGGTGTATTAAGGTAGAAATAACCAAGAAGAGCTCTTTTCTAATCAACAGGAACTGGTACGTTTACAGAATTTCCTGGAGGAAGTGTCCACAATCTTAAGACAGAGGCAAAACTTGGAAGTGGGGAGAAGGGTGGGATGAGGGGGGAAGGAAATGGTAAAGATCAAGAACACACATGATCAGGAAGGGTTCTTCTTGACCAGGCTGCAGAAAGTGGCTCAGTGCAAGAGAAAGTTGAATGGGTCTCATCAGAATCATGGAAAGCAGGGAGGGTGAGGTTTGCAGGTAGAGGACATATCTTATACAATGGTAAGGGAATTTGCGCTTTCTTCTAAGGGTGGTGGGAAGCCTCTGAAACATTTCAAGCTGTAGAATGATACACTGAGCTCTGCATTTGGTGAAATTCACTCTGGCTGTGATATAGGAAGGGATGCGACAATGGATAGGACAGGGAAGAATGAATGCAAGCAGACCAGTTAGGAGCTGTGAGATTGTGATGTACAGAGAAAGAAAGAGACAGCAGCTGGACACTTCAGAGGTACAGTGGACCAGATTGCCAATTGAACATATGAGCTGAAGGAGAGGGAAAGAGCTGAGTTGTATGTTTCCAGTAGGAGCAAATACGTGACATTAAAGTTGAGAGTTTTGGGAAGAGCGACAGGTTTTGGAGGAATGACAATAATGGCACACTAATAGGCAGTTAATATTGTGGTTATTGTTTTCTGAGACTAGGCAGTGAAGAAGATACTGTACGAATGAATGGAACCTCTATGGAAAGAGTATACATTAAAATCAAAGTGCACCTTGCACCAAACCACAAAGAATTTATTGTGTAAAATTCAGATCCAGGAAGACAATGTCAAGAGGAAGGAGAAGGAGGAGTTGGAGAAGGGGATGGAAGTCTTAATTTTCAGGGAGCTGGGCATAATAAAATGAATACAAGCAAAGTCAGGCAGATCATGAAGTGTCCTTTAAGTTTAATGACACAGAGTTCATTAGCTAGAGCAAGCCAGTGGAGTGGACGGAAGTGGCTGGGACAGAAGCCAGATGGGAGTGGACAGGAAGTAAATGAGGGTGAGAAGCAGAAAAGGAAGTTAAGTCTTTTAAGATGCAAGGCCAAGGGAAAGAGAAGTATCTGGAGGGAGACACTGAAATCAATGATCTGTGTTATCTATCTATCTATCTATCTATCTATTTATCTATCTATCTCTTTAAAGAAGAAAACACAGTGGATACAGTGGATACTGTGGATATCCACTATTATGGATATTGTGGATACTGACAGAAAGGAGTCAGGAAAAGTCTCAAGATGATGGAGAAAAATTAGTAGTCCACCCAGGAAGTCTCATGAAACACAGAAAGAAATGGTACCCAGAGCCCAGGAGAGTAGAGTTTGGGGGTTACATATCAACCTAGGGCAGGTACGGCATTGTTATTTCAGAGAATTGGTCCAGCTAGATAAGCAATTTCAGAATGGTCAACTGGTCTTTCAAGTATTTACAGCAACAATCCATTAGTTAGCTATTATAAGACATAAATCCTAAAAGCATTATCCCCTCACTTATATTTAGTTCCTCTTAACCATGTTATGTGGAACCTAATCAATTTAAATGCAGTTCTTTGTCTCATTTGTAACCCTTCACAATTCATATCTTTTGGCTTTGGTATGGTACATTTTGAACTTGCATTTCATTTCTTTAAATGGAAAATATTTAATTGGAAGAAATGAAAATTGCAGAAAAAAATGTTAGCTGGGTGTGGTGGTACATGCCTGGCTGAAGCAGAAAGAATGACAAGTTTGAGGCCAGCCTGGGCAATTTACAGAGATCCTGTCTCAAAAAGGAAAAAGTAATAGCAGGGCATGCAGTTCAGTGCAAAGGCCCTACATTCAATCCCCAGTAACACACACATACACACACAACCACATGTTAAACACGCATATGTGCTGCAGGCCAAGCAGTATGCTTCACATACCTGCTTCTTTTCTATGTGTTTTTCACTACTCTTTTTGGTTGCTTTCTTATTCTTGTAGCACCTAGCCCTGGACTCACAGTGGGTATTCATAAGATTAACATACCGTCTATCCCGCCACCATGAAGAGAAGTGAGTCTTCTACTCTTTCAATCTTCAGACATAGGTTTGGACTAGACATATGTTTTTTATTTATACCCGCCCTTTGCAAAAACTCTGAAAACTGCAAATTGGAGACCAAAGTAATCACTGACAAAATGTTCACTCTCTTCTTGTCTCTTGCTGTGCTCTTCTGTCCGACACACATAGAGGCTTACTTAGCTGTGTGAGGGAGGTTTTTGCTCTGTACATTAAGGACTTGAAGAAGAAAGGAGCCCCGCTGGGTTCTACTTAACATTTTGTTGCGCTCCGTGTATATGTGCAACTCCAATTCAGTCATGGGATCTCAAGACTTCAAAGTTGAAAAGGATCTTCGAGAGCACTTTATCTTACTGCCTTCCTGGACCACACTCAGTTTATGGATGAGAAAACCTACAATGGTTAAGTGGTCACCCAGGGAGTCCACTCTGACAGTGGGTGACCTTGGAGTTGGAATGACACAGAAATAACGCATGTGGATCTTCCTGGGATGATGTCTGCATGTATCATTGTTTAATAAATGCTTGATAATTTGAATTTGTTTAGAAACTTTAGTAGAGAAAATGATGAATACACATCTTTGAATAAGTGGAAGTTACCAAGTCATGATGTGAATAAGGTCTAGATCTTAGTGTAACTTCCTTCCCTCAGTTTAGAATTAAAATATTTTAGAAGGATAGGTGAAATAAAATCAGCAAATGTGGTAATAAATTTCTGACAGATGACATGCAATCCATGAGGGCATTTCTTCACTTGGTACTACTTTTTGGGGAATAATGGAGTGGAAAATGAAATTAAATAAGCTTTTATTATTCTATGGCTCCACTGTAAAAGGTACCATCAAATACTTTTAAAAACTTATCTTCTGAAATACAACCTTGGAAAAGTTTTTGGACATAATAGAATTGTGAAAAAGCCCTCTTCTCATCTACTTTATATTTTTCTTTTGTTTTCCTTTTGCCTTTGGTAGCATAAAATCCTTGGTAACCTACTTTGGGTTGCATTAGAAATACACAGAACCGCAAGCCTGGGAGGTAAAACCTGAAAGCATAGTTTCTAAATTAAACCAGCAAAAGAAATAAGGTAATACTTCTATTGTTTTCACCTTATTGTCCTCACTTTTCTATGAAGGCTTATATGCCTTAGATGCTGTAAATATTTCTAGGGATACTAAGTTCTTTATTAAATATATGTCTATCACAAAGTGAAAATTTTCATTTCAACATGTCTGCAGACAAATTAGTTTTTCCTCTTTATATGAAGTAAACTTAGCAACGGACATCTATCACCTAGCATTTTGGCACTGGTAGAACAATCTCAAGGGGTATGGGGACTGGAGAGTTTGACAATCTCTAGTACGTATTTGATTGGGAATTTCCCGATAGGGACTGTCCTGAAAGAGAATAGGATGCCAGCTCAGGAATTATGGCAAACAGTCCTCAGAAGGGCAAGCAGGGAAGGGAAGAGAGGAAGCCAAACACACTGAGGAGTCTTGCAGTGAGGGGGCAGCCACCGAAGAGTGCTGGTTTACGAAGCATGGGCTCTTGAGTAACACCCAGGTGCTCATAGTTTGTCATGAGCCCAGGTGACTTTTAATATCAGCCAAGTTTGTGAAGCTCAGGTGTGGAGTGAGGTAGACAAGGGGTGGGGAGCAAGGCTAATTTGTTCCTCAGCCCTTTGGGTTAATTATTGGTATAAAATATGGGTTCAGTTCTGCAGTAATAAAGAAGATACAACAACAACGTAATAAGTGTATAATCACTTGCATTAATATAAGTTCTTTCACTAAAACAATTTTTAGTATATAGAATTAAGCTTTTGAGAGGCTGACCAACTTGCCCAAGGCCATACAATGGGTGAGGACTTGAATCCAGTTCTCTCTGGCTTTAGAACGTAGGGCTTATCATGCCCAAGGGAGAGGAAGGGGCCAGGATCAAGCACCAAATCACAGGAGGAAGGTTGCTGGTGTCAAAAAAAGAAATAAACTTACACATTGTCCATCTTCCACCCCCATATGCTTCTTCACAGTGAAGAACTTTATGCAGAAGTATGCAGTTATTATGCATGGGCTATGGGAAGGGCAAGGAATGACACAACAGGATCTCATGGTGCAGTTTCTTGACTCCTCTGGGAAGTTAAACCATCATGGAACAACTACATGCCAAGTAACTTGGCATTGAACAGCTAATGGTGCAGACAAACGAGAGCCCAGAGTGGACTACTGTTCACAGGGAGCTCTGTGGAAGTCTGCTGCTGCAGTGTTGGGGCTTGCGGTGCACCCTGGAGGGTGCAGAATGATTGCAGCACAGCGGAGTGATCACTGGTGTAGCACAGGCAGCTTTAAGAGATGCAGTGAGGCAGCCCTGCAGGGCCTGGGCAGAGGTCTGGGGTGAGAGAGTGGAGGCTAGGGACGGAGTTCAGGAGGATCTGGAAAGCCTGGACCCTCTGATCAACTCTAGGAAAGCCACCATCAACCTGACAATGAAGAGGTCCAGAGCTGTCCCGAATTCCATCCTTGGAGGAAGGCAAACCGGCCAGCCAAGTGCAGGCTGCTGGGAGTAGGAGATCCCCTAGGTAGACTGAACAGCTGCCCTGTATAGGGGGTAGTACAGGAAAGGGGAAATCCTTTAAGAGAACAAGCTAAAAGTAAACTTGGGGTGCCTTGAAACTCAGACTGCTGAACTATCCACTGTATTTACTTCCCTTATTTAAAAGTTTCCACACTTTCAGTCTTGAGGAGCCTGGAAGCTAGAGTGAGGTCCTGGCCCTGGGGGACTCTCTAGGGTGGAAGGGGGTTCCACTGCCCAGTTCTTCCCAATCCCCTTGGTTCCAAATTCCTACCAGGCCTATAGATGTCACCAGCTGTATTTCCCAATTCCTCACATGCTTCCCAGATTCTAATTTAGACTGCCTGCCTTCCACTCACAAGGTCCTGTGGCCCCTTGCCTTTGGCCATTAGAATGGCAACAATGTGAAGAGGGGTAAAGTCCCCTTGCCTTAATGCCCTGGCCTACATGGGTCTGGTTGTGCCTTGGCTGATTTTCAGTGCTACACACTCAGAATGTACTGTTCATTGCAAAGTTCGGCATCGCATGAATTACTGAGTACTTCACCCTCCTAATATCCAGGGAAAAGTTGTTAATTTGTAAGTGTTTTATAATATGATTCCTTGTTTGGCATGAAAAAATTAATAAAAATGATAAAACAAGAGAACCATAGCTTGAGCATGAGGCCTTGATATATGACAAGAAATTTAAATACACTTACAAGTATTTCAGCATATTTTAACCCTTCATACAACCATTAAAGATGTAACCTAAAAAAGGATTCCTTGGTTTACAAATTAGCAAAAATCTTTCCTTGAGGTCCTATAGAATTAAAATTATTACTCAAATTTTCCTAGTTGCCTCCTCCTGCATATGTTAGTAGCAGGTGTTGCTTGGTGTTTGATTTATTATATACACTTTATTATGATCACTGAAGACCCAAATATCATTTAAAATTTTCGATTATCTAGAATTAAAACATTAAAATCTAGGCAACTTTAAATGATGTTTGTTTTTTTTAAAAATTAATCTCTTAGCACAATTCCTCTCAAATAAGACATGTAGAAAATGTTAGCTAACTTGGATTTATTTAATTGGCTGTCAAATCTTTTTATGCAAAAATAAGTCAGACACATCCTTAGTAAGATCAATTCCTTGGTAACACTGATGAACAGAATTTTAAAGTTCAATTGTGTTCATAAAATTAAAGGGCTATGATTGTGGTATTTTGTAAATAAAATATGTTAAGTGCAGGAAGTATTAAATAACAAGATTTAAGGACTCTGCAACCAGGCTGTCACTCACAAGCCTGCAAGAACATGTACACTTCATTAAAGTCAATGGAGTATACCCACTCATCTTGGCATTATTCGTAATTGAAACATTTCAATTTTAGTTAACACACACAAAACTAATTTAAAAGTCAAATGAGGAAATTAGCTCTATGCTCCTATGTTCAAATTCCACTGTGATATCAACTAGCCAAATTTAGCCTCGGGAGGTATGATAAAATACCTAATACAATGAACCTTTATAAGTAGTCAAAGATCTGGTAAGGCTAATGATTCTGTAACCAACACACACAAATATGTTTAGTGTTGTAAAGGAACCTATCAAACTATTAGGAAACCCCTGAGCTTATCCACAGATTTACTTTCAGATTTTCAAAACAGTGAGTCGGGAACTGGAGAATTTTTATGAGAAAAACTGTTTATTTCCTGTACAAAAGTGTAAGTTGAACAGTGGTTGACTGACAAATATTTTCTGCATACACATTAGAGAGACCAGGAGGGACCTTTACCTAGTTTATAGCTCCAATTTTGCAGTTGCAGTCAGCACTATTAATAACACATTCCTGACCTTTTCCTGACCTTTATTTCTGTGTTCCATTTTGTTCTTGTTTTCCTGGTTTTTGCCATTTATTTAGCGTATAGCATATGTCTCCTTTTCAGATTTTCCTTTTCTGTTGACTTCTTTATCAGTCCAACTTGGGATGAGGCCTCTCTGGACATCTTCAGCATGGACCTCATGTATGTACTTGGCCAGTATTCTCCTTACTGTGTCACACTTCTACTGGACTTGTGTTTTGACAATTCTGTTTAATAAATATCAGCAAGTGACCCTAGTCACTCCTGGCCATGTGCCACCTGTCACCACTCATAAGTTGATTTTGGGGAACTCTAAATAAGCACAGATTAATACCCCTTGTCTTAGTTACTTTTCTCTCATTGCTGAGACAAAAATGCCCAACACCCAAAATTAAAGAGTGAAAGATTTATTTAGATCACAGTTTGTGGAGGTTTCAGCCCATAATTAGCTAGTTTCAAGGCAGGGTGGTATGGTAGAGGAGCAACAGCTCATGAGAGCAGAAGAAAGCAAAAGTAACAAGAGCAAAAAGGGAGGAGCAAGACAGCAAGCCCCTTTCCCTCCCTGATATTGTATGTAGGCTACCTGCTCCAGGGTGTGTGTAGCACTCACACCCATAATCCCAGCATTGAACCATGTATCAAGCACAAACTCTACAAGCCCACCCCACGACTGCACAAGGCTTTGTGGGGGACATCTAGACACAAACCACAACATTCTGCCCCCGGCCTCCCAAAGACTCATGCACATCCCTTTATGCAAAAGGCATTTTAGTCCATCTTGAAGAGATGCCGAAGTCCTAACAATTTCAGCATTGCTTAAGAGTCCAAGTCTCCTCTGAGACCTAAAGCAAACTCTTATCTGTGAGCCCTGTACAAATGAAATGAAAGTTAAACATTTCCAACATTTAATTGCACAAGATAAACATTACCATTCCAAAAGGTACAAATGGGAGGATACAAAAGAATGGGACCAAAGCAAGTCCAAAATCCAGCAGGGAAAATGGTCCTGTAGTTTCATGTGTAGCATCCAATGCAACCAGTGGCAAGTTGGGAGCTCCAAAGAGCTTGAGTGACTCCACCCCTATGGCACGTCTGGTGATTGTAGCTCTCATGGCTTCTCTCTTGGGCCCACTCTGCTCCCTCCTTGCAGGTTTCCTCAGACAGTCTCCATTCCTGGCTTCTCCAAACTTCTGGGGTCTACACTGCACCTCTGGCTTCACCCTCACAGCTTCACATATTTCCCTCTCAGGAGCACATTGCCTGGCCTCCCAGGCCTTCTTCTGAAATCTATATGGAAGCTTTTTTTTAACTTCAGAGCTACTGCATTCTGCATGCACCTAAAACCAGTGCCACATGGATGCTGTCAAGGTCTGCTGCTAGCTGGAGCAGTAGCCAGGCTTCTTCCCTTCTTGTCTGTAGGGGAGCACTTCAAATCCAATTCTGAGGAACAAATTCTCTATGCTGCCACCATTCTGGAATGTGGTGCAGTCACTGCTGTCATTGTAGAACATAGTGCTCTGCAGCTTTCTCCTCAAAGCAAAGTCTCACTTTTGCAATTTTGAGGCTGCAAAGGGTGGGGTTCTGCTGCTTCTTGTGATGCTCTCAGGCCATCTTTTCTATTCCCCTGTTCCTTCTCAGCAAGGCAGATTTCCTCTGCTCTACCTCTGCAGTCCAGTCCACAGCTTTATGGGAGCTTCCTTTCTGGCAAAACTCGCCTTTTAAATCATCCTGCTGGGCTCTTTGTACTTGGTTCTCAACATAAATCTGGCTAAAAGCCCCCAGCGATAGCCAGGCCACCGCTTCAACATTCGACTGTGTTGCAATTTTTTCTTTCAGTTTAATTAGTCCGCTGCCCTTAATCTTAGTCTCAGGCAAAGTCTCTGGACATGAGCAAAATACTCCAAACTTTCTGTCAAGCCAGAACATATGTCATCTGGATTCCAACAACCAATGCAGTCCTTCTTCCCAGCAGAAGCCTCCAAACCTGGTCTTTAATGGCAGAAATTCCATCAGCCTTCTGGTCTTTTGAGCTCTTTCTAAAATCTCCCATATGGAACAGCCTAATGTGTTCCAGTGCTACTCTTTCAGGGGACATCTCTGAACCTTTCCAAACTCTTCCCACAAGCCATTCCCAAAGGCTCTTGAATCACATGGGCAGGTACAGTGACAGCAACGACCCACTTCTCTGGTACCAAATTCTGTTTTAGTTACTTCTCTCTCACTGCTATGACAAAATACCAATGCCCACAATTAAAGAGGGAAAGGTTTATTTAGCTAACAATTTGTGGAGGTTTCAGCCCATTATCAGACAGCTCCAAGGCAGGGGGACAATAGTTGATGATGGTAGAAGACAGCAAAAGCAACAAGAACAAAAAGGGAGGAGCAAGAGAACAAGCCCCTTTTCCTCCCTTATATTGTATGCAGGCTATTGTATGTGGGTGCAGCACTTACACCTATAATCTTAGCACTGGACCACGAATCATTCACAAACTCTAGAAGCCCACCCCTATGACTGCATGAGGTTATGGGTGGACATATAGATGCAAATCATAACACCCCTTTTCCTAAACACTTCCACTTCTTTTGTAAGGCATGTGACCTTTTCTTCTGTGCTTCTGAAAGATACCAGAGTCTTCCTCAGTTATTCCTGTGTGTGGCTGGTGAGGCCCTGCAGGGATCTTTCTGTAGTCTCCATTTTCTACTCTGCTTTACCTTTGTCTTCCCTCTGCTCCCTGCACCCTACCCCTTGGCCCAGAACATGCTGGCTCTTCCCTGACTAAGACCTCAGCCTTCACACTCCACCTGTACAGAGTGCTCTCCTCCACCTGGCACACAGCTGGGTCCCTCTTAGTGTCTGATTAGCTGCACCTGCTCAAGCAGGCCTCCCTGAGACAGATCTTCCCTGTGACTGTCTCTACAGCTCCTGTAATATTCCTGCTACTATCTGTACAGCACCTGCAATGTCCCTACAGAGCATCAGACACAATTGAAAACAGTGCCTTTGTTTTCAAACAGTACCACTCTTGGTTCCACTACACAGTAAGCCCCTAGAGGTCGTGTACCTGGTCACTGACTCCCCACTGTGGGGCACACAGTTACCTATCAATAAACAAACACTAATCGAAGGAGTAAATATTGTTAGAGCTTTCCTAAGCTTTAGTGATGTTAGGATAGCATCTTAGTAAAGGTGATCAAGGCCTTTTACATATCTTTATATCTGTATCTGTCTATCTATCATCTATCTGTATATCTATACATATTTGAGGATGTGTATTTAAGATATTAAAAATTTCACATACTTAAATGAATATATAGAACAAATGAAATAACTAAGGCAGTTTGATAATTTGTGATCAATTTGTTGCTGCAAAAATGAGGATAGAGACTAGAGATAGCATGATCTAGTTCCCTGGAATTGATATCTTTTGTCAATTCATTACCAGTGAATAACGTTATAAAATCACCTGTGATATAAACATCATTCTCTAAAGTCATTAGCATATGGAGGACATTCAAACTTCACACTGAGCTTTCCTAACACTTCAAAACTGACTAGTCTCAAAACCCCTAAGGTGCCAGTTACCATCATTTAGTTCTTAGAAAAAGGTGGATAAACCAAGAAGACTTCTGAAAATTAAGAAGTAATCACAAATGTATGAAAATGAAGAGGCAATCCCTTGTTTTAGTCATTGTAAACATGCCTCTTTGTCTGTCTGAAAACTGTCCTCACTGTTATTCTCAGTCTTAAAAAGTTGCTCTTTCCAGTAGTAGCAGAATATCTTCACAACCTTGGACAGAAAAACGATTTCTTTGGATGCTAAAAAGCATTAAGCATAAAGGAGAAAAACAACCCATTGTTCTTTACGAAAATTAAAAATTTGTGTTCCTCAAAAGGCACTTTAACAAAAATAATAAGTAAGCCACAAACTGCAGAGCTATTCATATAACACATCTGCCTGACAATGGGCTTATACTCAGAATGCAGGAACTCCTATGAATGACACTAGATAGTTCAGCTATATTTTGTTTTCAATAAAATGTGAAAACATTGCACCAGGAAGATACACAAATGGGCAATAAGAGCACAAGAAGATGAGCATAGCATGAGTAGACCTTAAAAATAGGCAAGTTCAAAACAGAAGCAGGCTCACTTCCCACCCCCTGTTGGTAGAGATGAGGAGGAGTGAGAACTTCTAACCCTGCTGGGGGCTGTTGGTCAGTTTCTTGTACAATTAAACACTTACCTTGTGACCTAAAAACTTTGTTTTTGGTATTTATCCAACAGAAATAAAAACGTATCCACAAATAGACTGTATAAGAATATTCATATAATCTTATTTACTCATAAAAATGCTGTACTAGAAATTACCTAAATGTCCAAAGCAAGCTGGGTGTGGTGGGGCATGCCTGTAATCCCAGCACTTAGAAGGCTGATGTGGGAGGATTGCCATGAGTCTGAGGCCAACCCGGGCTACATAGTAAGTTCAAGGCCAGCCTGAACTACATAGGGAGACCCTGTCTCAGAAACCTCCAAAAACATAAAAGTCCCAAACAAGACAATTAAAAGTCCGAAACAAGTTCAATAGCTTGTGGTATCATATATAATAAAATAGTAGACAGTAATACAAAAGGAATAGGCTATATATATATATATATATATATATATATATATATATAATTACGGCATGAGAAAAAACCCTTTACAAAGCATGTGATGTGTTATTTACATGAAGTCCAAGAATGGGTCAAACTAATGGTGATAAAAATGAGAAAATGGTCATATGGGCAGTGCAAAACAGAGTATGGAAGAAAGATCAAGATGTCTGGGATTGGAAGTGAGTGAAAAGGGGGCGAGAGAAATATTTAAAATGTAAGATTCGGGCTGGGGATGTAGCTCAGCAGCATGAACGCCTGCCTGGCAAGCGAAAGGTCCTCAGTTTGATTCCTGGTACCAAAAAAGAAAACCAAATAAAATGTAAGATTCAATACCTTATTTTGTGTGGCCAGTATAGGTGTATAAATGATCAAAATTCATATTAAACAAATGTGGAAATTTTACTGCATATAAATTGTACCTCAATTGAGAAATTTAGAGGTTTTGTTATTTATTGAAAATCTTAAGCACTAAACACTATTTATCATATGCTTACTTTTTTCACATGAGAAGTATTTAAAAATTCTTGTACAATATTCCATAATTTAGCCTATGTAAAAAAAAAAGTTTAGCCTACATGATTTACAAAGTATTATGACAGCATTAATGTATCAGTTTCTTTAGACTTAGTTTCAGTTTACTGTGAGGACCAAAAATATATAAACAAATACCGCCCCTAAACAAGCAAAACTAAATCGAAATTAAGCCCTTGCTCTGAATCAAGATTAAATTTCCCAAGACGAATGGGCTGTCATTGCCACATTATGCCAGCAAGGGGAGCAGTTACACTTTGAGAAGAATTCCACCTTCATCATCAGCGAATTATTCTGTAGGGCACTTTAATGCTAGGGAAAAGACTTTTGGGTGTAGCTACAATAGAAATGACAGATCGTTTTAATGCAAGACAAAAAATTTGAAAACTTTGACCCTTCAGATTACTTGGAACTTCAATGAGAGGGTGCAAAACACTTGCAGATCAGGTTATTAAAATAATGGACGCAGAATCCAGGTACCAGGAAAATATTTAAGAGAACAGCCAAATTAACTGTGGGATGCCAGTTTTTCCTGGCTGATTATTTTCAAACAAGAATAAAAATGTACAACTTCTTTCCCTCCAAAAGACAAAGACCCAACAACTCCATGGTTTATGGTTATGGGCATGAGAATCACAGTGATGGCTTTTGTAGAATGTGCAGGCTGCAAAGAAGCCTACAGTCTCCTGAGGGTAGGGAAGGGTGGCAGAGTGTGTCTGCCCCCTGCGGTGTAAGGGCTCCCCAGTCAAAACTGTTAGGCGAAGAATCATATGCTTTGTGTTGCATTTTACAAAAATCATATTCATCAATTCTTGTGAGATTTGTGATTTGTAAGGCTTAATTCTCACACACTCAGGAAGGTTGTAGAAGTCTGTAACTATCCCTTCCTACCGGCTTTGGCAATCTATCTGCAGAGAAAGATGTTCGGGCTGATGAGGGGAAAGATGTCTTCTGGTGTGGAAGAAGGAGCCAGGCGGCTACTGTTGAAGCATTAAGATAGGCAGCTGCACCCTGCACACCTTCACCTGAAAACCAACCCCACCTTAATTCCAGCCCTTAGCATCTTTGGGACTGGGGAATCTCATGAACTCCAGCCTGGGAGGCACAGTTCTGCAGCCTGCAGTGCTCATGAATATACAACGTGGCTCCTTCTGTTTGTGCCGAAGGAAGCACCAAGGACAGAGTATAGGTAGACGGCAGTCTTTTCCAGGAACTGTGCCTGAGAGGTCCTTCCTACTGAATGCAAAGCTCCAGGGCGTGGGTCACTCTAAGTAGAGGGACTTTCTATAAAATCAAATCTCCTTCTACTTTGGAAGAATAAAATTCACTATCAGTATGTAGAAAAACATTACCTTTGCATTTGTGGATCCTTTGCCTGGTGTATAAACCCTGCTGAAGATTTTCTTCATGAAATTCTAAGGAACATTTCTCAGTTCAATAACCCTCAAAATGATTTTGAATTACTCTCTGCTCATGAAATCAAGAAAAGCTACCACAGTCTCTAACGTGGGGAAGTATAGGCTCTCAAGTCAAGATTCAAGTTTTAGACTCTTTACTGAGTCATCTCATCAAGGTCCCCACCTCTGACATGGCTTATATCCTTGCTGTCCAGGATTAATGGGACTGGCCCAAACTGAGCATTGCTTCACTACCTGCCAAAGGACTTTTAAAGAACAATGAGGAAAACACATCAATGAAATGCGGCCATCTGTTCCTAATTTGGAGTTTGCCACTGCATGTATGTATTTTGTTTTCTTCCAACTAAATGGGAAATAAACAAAAAGCCTGCATTTCAAGGGCTACTAAAACCTGTGAGCCCTATGGAGGGTACAAAGGAGAATAAAGAAGAAAATAGACAACCTGGAAATAAGAGACATGCCAATTAAGGGAAGAAATAAAAGGAAAATGTGGTTAGGGCTAAAGAAATGAAATGTGCATCTATTTGTCATTGTGTTTATTTGTACAAGAGATGAGACGGTCTCATGAGCAGATATGGAATGAAGACATGCACAAGCCATTCAGGAATGAAATGATAGCTGCAGGGGACACTGGGAGCTGGCTGCAAGGTACCAAGTGATTAAAGCATATTCAAGAAAGATTGAAGCCTGATATGGAGGTGCACACCTGTAATTCCGGTGCTCTGGGAGGCTAAAGCAAGACGATCACACATTTGAGCCCAGTCTTGGCATCTTAGCCAGTTAGGAAGAACTTGTCTCAAAATAAAAAATAAAATGAGCTGAGGATGTAGCTCTGGGTGAAGGAGTTGTGCTTAATCCCCAGGATCACACAGTCACTTACACACACATGCACAGAGAAAGAATTGATGCGCATTTTAGTTCAAGAGAAGCATTGGTGGGTCTCTGCTACCCTGGGGAAGGAAGATATCTGTACTTCTCCAAGACGTAAACTGCGTAGGGAAGTCCCCACACGGGAGGTGGATGTTACATTGTGCTCTGACAAGCCACACACTCGCGGGCCAACAGAAAGTAACACACAAGAAGCCAGGGCCTTGGAGGTGAATTTCAGGTGATTCATATTGGGACAGAAGAGGACAGCTGGCTTTGGGATTAAGGAGAGAGAAGAAAAGGTTCTGGGCTTTCCAAATCTCTAATTAGTCTCTGGGGTAGTAGCAGTTTTAGGAAAACCTAGAACTTTGTCTGAATTTGAGAGTTTTTTTCCCTACTGTTTCAAATATTATTCATAGAAGATATGTACATTCATTGTCTTCAAAGATCTTGAATAGTCGCTAGCAGCTCGTATTCATCCTTAATGAATAATCACTGACCAAGTAAATCCACTGTGTTCCCAAATGAGGAATATATCTTACATTAATTAAAATAGGAGTCGATAATGTGTGAGATTGAGCCCATATTTTCTTTATTACTGCCATTTGGAAAATTGAGGATGAGAGCTCTAGCAATTCAAATTTCCCTCTGAGGAAAGTTCAGTAACTATCAAGATAAATCTTGGAAGCTCTCTCTTGGGGTCCCCAAGGCTCATTAAGCACATGAAGAGGACACTGGACATTTCTGCAGTAGCTGGTGAGATAATACAGTCCAGGTGTGGGCGTGAGTCCAGTCCTAACTACTGCACTCAGCCAACCCTGGGCTGAACTTTAGCATTAGTGTCAGTGGTGTGAGATGGGTTGTGGGCAGCCTGGCACTTTTTGATTTGGCTCAGGTTCTACTTTTCTTTTCTTTCTCTTTTTTTTGTCTTTTTGAGACAGGGTCTCATTACCCAATTCAGGCTGGTCTTGAACTCAGTTTGTAGCCCAGGCTGGCCTCAAACTTGCAATGATCCTCCTGCCTCAGCCTCCTGAGTGCTGGGATTACAGGTGTGTGCCACCACACCCAGCTGACAGATTCTACTTTTCTATTTCAGAGGAGGAAGGAAACTTTTTTTGCTTTCTCTTGTGCTAGAGAAGAGCTAAGAGTCAAGAGGAAGGGAAGGGAGGCTGTGGCCAGACTGCAAGCCAAGGACGTGTAGTGAAAAGACAGGCAGGTCAGACAGGGACCTTGCCAACCACTGACCCACTGACGGTTGAGAGCACCTGACTTTGGGGATATGTGGAAACCCAACCTGTCCCCTGCTTGACAGTGACAAAAGCTTTTGGATCTCAAGATGCTGGTTGATCCAGCAAAGCCAGAGTACATGATAGGATACAACTTGTTAAATTCAAGTCCTTTAAATTTCTGGGTTCTGCACTGACCAACACTGCTAATTGTTCCTCCACAGGCGCTAGCGATTAGCCATGAGTGTACCTGCTTTGATTTTTCCAACACCACATCATCAAATCACCTATTGTGACTGCTTTGGAGCACATAGGTGTGGTTGTACATGCAAAGCCATCTTTGTAAAACGGGCCCTAAATTCTGCTTAAAAACATTTAGACGTACCCCTTTGTATTTTCACAGCTTATTGAGGGTATTTCCTCTTTCACCAGAAACAAACTCCTATTCATAGACAGTAATAATAATCTAGCAGCCCCCAACTCTAGAACACATGTGTGAAGGCATGGAATGTGGCTGGGCTCTTTCACAATCTCAGGAACCTGTGTAAACTACACCATGTTATCCCGGTTTTATATGTCAGACTTCAGCAAGGTTAGCCAGTGTGTTTTGGCTGCATGTCAGGCTGTGTACCTCAGTACACAGTTTTGCAGCCCATGAAGTGCTGTCATATAACTGGAAAGTCCTCCAAATTAGGAATTCATTACTGCCTCCATTTTACAGATGGTACCACTGAAATTTAGAAGAGTTGTGCGACCAGGTTACATCATTCATGGGTGACTTAGCTCACTTTCAAACATGTGTCCTGCTAGGCTACAGCCCGTACTACCCAAGTACTTAGTGGGAGAAAATGTGGAAGCTCTCAAACATAAACACTGTCATATTTCCTTATATCCACCTTTGAATTTATCTTAGAAGAAGCCCCTCTTTTCCTGTGTCTCAAGGAGAAGCTGATTCTGTTCCATGTTCCTCAAAGTTTCCTTTATTCCCAGGGAGTCTTATTTATCCCCAAGTCTTCCCACTTTAACTGTATAGAGAACACTTTCAAATCATTCTCTCTGAAATCCAGTTATTGGTATGAACCACTTAAAGAACATCTTTTTTTCCTTTCAGTGTTGGGAATTGAACCCAGGACTTCATGATACTAGGCAAAAAAAAAAAAAAAAAAAAGGAAAAACAAAAACAAAACTCTACTACTGAGCTACCTCCCCTGCCCCCTTGTTTTAAAAAAATTTTTGAGGAAACTCTTGCTAAGTTGCTCAGGCAAGCCTGGAATTTGTGATTCCCTGCCTTATCGTCCCCAGGTAGCTGAGTTTACAGGCACCATACTTGGCTAAGGAGCATCTTTCCTTGATAGTGGACTTTTAGAGATACTCTCTACCCCATTCCAAGAACTCAGCTTTCTACAACTCATTCCCAGTCTGCCATTTCCCGGGCATTCTCCATGTACTTCTGTATCTCTGTGCTTTTGCTTATACTGCTGAGAAAGTTGTTCTTTTCTTCTATTTGTAGAAATTCTATTCACTTTATTTATCTAACTCAAGCATCATACCCGCTGTTGTGGTTTAGACATAACATATCCCCCCAAGATCTCATGTGTTTGGAAGGCGATTGGATCATGGGGCACAATACTCAACAGTGGATTGATCCGTTGATGATTTCATAGCTGGATGTGCTGTTAGAAGGTGGGTCTGGTTGGAGGTGGGTTACTGGGGGTGACCTGGAAGGGTGTATTCTTATCTCTTGTTTCTCCTTGCTCTGTCTGCTTTCTGCCTGCCACAGATGAATACCTGCCCCCTCCCAGTCCCTTTTACTATGCTATTTCTGCCTTGAGTCCACCAACCATGAACTGAATCATCTGAAACTGTGAGCTAAAACAAAACTTTAAATGTGGGTATTGGTGTTTATTCTGTCTCAGTGGTGGGAAAGCTGACTAATATACCTACTATGAACACTTTCCCACCTCTTCTGTCAGATGATTGTTCTCTGATTTTCCAAAGGACTTTGCTTACTGCAATTTACACATCAATTACCACATGAGAAAAGTTTGTCTCCACCTCTATCTCAACATATAAGTTGCCAGTAGAATGAACACAAGAAGAAAATTATATTTACTGCTACATCCCTTCATAGAATAAGTGTGGCTTAGTATTTGTTTAAAGGAGTAAAAGAATAAGGAAATGAATTATGACTCAGTACAAGTGATCTGTCACCTATCCCAGGAGTTACGTTCCAGAGACCCCTGCGATAGGTGAAAATCCACGAAGTAGAGGTGTTATATTTATTTTATTATTTATATATATTTTAAGGCTTCACAAACCCTTCCCACACTCCTATAAACCTTTCCCACTCTCTTATTAACCTTTTCCACACTCTTATAAACACTTCATAAGCTCTTAAACACTTTCATACTCAAACCTACATAACTTTAACAACATATAAAATTCTGTATGGGTATTTTTTTTTTTTAAATCTCATGATACAGTGAAATGGCATAAGTGAACCGCGATGTAGCGAGGTACAACTTGTACTTCAGTCTTTCAGCACACCCACAGAGGATATGGCCAGATTTCCCTGCCTCACCCCAAATGTTTGTTATCTTGGGAATTTGTCTCGTTTGCTTTGTGAAGATACTGAGTTTTTTTTTAAAGTCTGCTGTATGAAATTATGAAGAAGGAAAGAGAACGATATATTTTTTTTGTAAAGTAAATATGAATGCTACAGAAAAACAAACAAAAATTAAAATTTATTTTTGTTAATTTTAGACTAAGTTAATAGGAATTGATCTTCATTAACAAATGCTTATATTCATATATTAAAACACAGTAAACTTCATTAGATTGAAATAATGAGTTTGGGAAGATGGGGAGGAAAAGCCAGCCTAGATAATGGAAAACAGAATTTATTGAAAGCAATGCAGTTTTGCTACTTTCAACACTATAATCTACAAATAAAGTCTGTCTAAGGAGATATCTACCTAATGATATGGACTGTTATTTTATAGCTGAATTTTTTTTTTTCTGTAAAGATCATATTCTAGATCTGTGAAAACAATGCCTTTACATGGGTTGCAAGTGTCCTATTATGATTAGTAAAGCCATTCCTTATAAATCATTGTAAGGTGAATTTTAGGTTAGTCTAGATAGAGTTGCCACAGACTGTGTATTACCAATGTCTGACTTAATAACGTCTTACTGTACTCATAGTTGGCATTTTGGAAACTAAACAATGTAGTCCAATGTCCCAGAGAAGTGGTAAATACTTTGAAAACAAAAATAGAAGACATGTTTGTCATCTGCGCCTGGGAGGCCGTGCGGTGGGGAGCGCTGGCCTTTGGGCTGGCCCCTAGCCATGGAGGCACCCAGGAGGCAGGCAGTCGGTGCCCGGGAAGCTGTGCGGCGGCATGCGCTGGCACGGGTTGAACCTCAGGTCAGCTGCCGCTGGTCTAGAACTATCATGGCACAGAGAAGCAATGACACAATTGGCCTGCCACGCGCCGGCTGCGGAGGCCTGCCCGGGGACGTGCATGAATCATCCCAACATGGAGAAACCCCTGGGAACACATGCCACACAACAGGTCTCTCTTGCCCCTGCCGTTGAGAACCAGAAAGTTCCAGAGTCAGCAGAGGAGCAGCTACTGAACAAGGACTCGGAGAACATGAGAATACAGACTACAACCAAAGACTCAGAGGTCTAGCTGACCAGGGTCACGAGAGCCGTTCAGAAGCTGGAAACCAGGAGGACCTTGCACAATACCTGGGGAGACCCCCTGGAAGCCATTCTTCCCCTGACAGTACAGGCTGTAGAGGTGGAGCATGTGGAGCTCTGGAGAGGTCTGCACCGAGATTCCTGCTGCCTGTGCTCATGGCTGGGGACAAGACACTAAGTGGTTGTAGGGTCCCAGTACTCTGGGAGGCTGAAGAGAAAAAGCTACAAAAAATGGCTTTTGCCCCAGATGGCTCACTTGAGATGTTAGTACGAATTACCTCCTCGGTATTCTATAGCTGTGATGAGGAGGAGGCCAAGGAGAGAAAACAAAGAGACCGAGAAAAAGCAGCTGCTTTGGTTGCAGCACCAAGAGAAACAGACCCTAAGTCTGATTCTCTGGGCTCCAAGAAGAACTTGATGAATACATTCATCTGCTACCACTGTTAAAAGCCAGGCCACCTCAAGAGGAACTGCCCTAAGAAGCCCCCTGAGCCATGCCCTGGATGCAAAGGAGACCACTGGAGATCGGTCTGCCCTCTGAAGTGGAGGCCCCAGAGCTCAGACCCATTCTAGCAGTTAGTCTAACAGGAATGAGGGGGCCTGGGGCATACTCTGCCTTCTCCCTCTGGCCAGACCGTCATCTCCATCGAGGAGTCCTGGGTAATCATGACTATGGAGGAACAAGAAAACAGCTTGTTGCTAGACACAGGTGCAAGTCTCTCGGTCCTTCTTTTCAATCCTGGCCTTCCTTCCAGCCATCACACCTCAGTGAAAGGAGTCACTGGTGAGGAGGTAATATGCTATTTAGGCTGTAACTACTTGTTAGATCTTTCTTGCATATCTCTGTCTTCCAGGGAAATCACTTTGAAGATATCACCATGTATTACAGCAGCCATTGATATTTTCCTACTAATCTGTCCATAACTGTGTAATGTTTGTATTGTTTCTATGCTATTTTGTAAATGGACGTATGTTTATTACTATGTGTTTCCTACAACAACATTGAGAATAGTCGATGAGTATGCAATTGGTCACTCATGTATAGCTCTATTTATTTTCTTTAGAAACCACTTTGAAGATATCAAAGTATAGTACAACAACCATTGATAATAACCTGCCACTTTTGTCTGTAACTTACTATTGTCTATTTGTTTTCCTGAGAAACTATCTTGTAGATAACAATATGTAAAACAACCACCATTGATAATTTCCTACCACTTTTTCTGTAATTTGGTTAGCCCCCCTATTACTATGTTATCCTTCTTTTACTCTTTAAAATAAAAATAAAAAAAGAAGAAATGTTACTTTTTAAAATAAGAAAAACATTACTTGGTCGTCAAGCTAAATAGGATGGAAATCTATCTTCAGAGCCTTTGATTTTCTCTGTAATGTTCTGCAAGGCATGAACTTTGGTCTGCTTGTTTCTCTCCCTGTCCACAGACTTTCCATACTCCAGGAGGGGTGCCTAGGCTGTGCTTTCTGGTGATCACTATCATCATTAGAACAGTGCTTTGAAGTAACACTCAGGTCTGCTATGGGGGACACAAATATTATGAGAAGGTTACTCACTGGTTCTGAGTGCAGGCTGCAAGTCAATTACTGGCCCCCATCCTGGAAAAGAAGAGGAAAGAAATGCACATATTACCACCACGTCCAAAGACATTTGCACAACTTTCTACACAAAGAGGCCACAAAGTCTGTAATATTTTATTTGTAACAAGAAAAATCAAGGGGATGGGGAAAGTCATGAAATATATATGCCGCCTCTTACGTTTCAGGGCTAGTTAATGGAGAAGGGACAAATCTGCATTCACTGTTAAACTTTGTTTGACAACAGACAGTTTGTGCTTGTGTCCTCTCTGATAGGGAGAGGAAGGTGGGGAAGGGAGATGGGATGGGGATGGAAAATGACCATCAGAGAGAAGGTGAATTTCCCTGATACTTAACGTTCTGCTCTATCACATATCAGTATGTTAGCCTATAATTACATTTTCCACTGAAATACTGGTGTAAAATTGAGTGCTCCAATGTCTTTGTGTAGCATCAATTCTCAGGGTAGCATGCCATGTGCATCACCTGGGACTGAGGGTCACTAGTCTGCAGTAGGATGTCTTAGCTTGGAAGGCTTGGAGGAGTACATGAACTGAAATCCAGAATGAAAGAAAAGGGCTTTCAAGGAAGCAATCGTGGATATTTAAATTACCCGGAACTAATGGTAGTTTACTCTGTAGTAAAGGACAGTGAGAGAGGGTTATTTTTTTAAAATCTTGTTGACCAAGAAGGGCTTCTTTCTGCCAGATGAAGATGGCCAGATGTAATATAGTATATTACTTCTTGTTCAGCCATCTATGGGGAGAGGAGAGCCTTACTCATGCTGTGAATGATTCTTGGAACTGTAAGCAGATAGTTACATGGTTAATATTAAGCTTTTTGAAATTCAGAATTCCAATTCTCTCCTTAAATAGCTCATTATAAATACATAATATAGAATATAATGTCATGTTATACCATACATTTTGTTTAATCATGATGTAATATATCTTATCATATTATTTACTTATATATTATATATTTGATACATAGATAATGTTTTCTCCCTGCATGCTTTTTTTTTTTGCTTTTTAACAGAAAACCTTTTCAAAATATATTAAAACTCAAACTAGTACTCAGAATGATCAGTATTAATTTTCTGTGCTTATATCTTGTTCCATTGCAATAATCCACTATCAGAGAGACTAATTAAGAATATTACTTTTCTAACCCTAATTGAGAGCAAAATCGTCTTGACTTTTGTCTTCTTAATCAGTCTTTCACCAAATTTCATTTGTGCTAAAATGTATCAGGTTCTACTTACATCAATGAAATGCTATTCTGTTTTGAGAATGATCTAAAAAAAATATGTCCAAGAGTATTTTCCAATTGTATTGCTGTGAGTTGCCTAGTATAAAGTATCAGCAGTTCTACTTGATTTAGTAATTTCTGCATTTTGGATGAAGGCATTTATAAGTCATTTATAAAGCTCATCAATAAGTTATAGCTCCTTCAGTACAACTGATCCCCATGGTTGGAACTTGATATGTAATCCACTGCTTCAACCCACTTTAATGTAATTGCAACTCTATATTTACCTGTTCACCCATGTAACAGCAGCATGATTAAGGTCACACTTTCATAGCTTAGTGATAAGAATATTGTTTAGGCTACAACCTAAAACCTTCCTCCATACAAAATTGATTCTATCCAGCACATTATCATTATTTATATAGTCTATCACTTCAACATGGAAGGAAATTAAATTGGTGCAGAAAAATAGCTACTCAGAAGGTAAAATGCAGCTACTTCTTTATCTCTTATGATATTCTGATAAGTTGTTTATGGATTGTATGATGGATTGTTCTCGTCAGGTATTGCTTTTAAGCTATCTGGCTTATAATGATCAAGTCATTTCCTTTAAAAATATGGAAATGGCAGCTTCTTTCCTCCATATTGATCGCTCAAATATAAAGAATATTCAAGGTCAGATGACAATTTCTTTTCTTTTCTTTTCTTTTCTTTTTTTTTTCCGGTACTGGGAATTGAACTCACGACCTTGCACTTGCCAGGCAGGAGTTGTGCCACTGAGCTAAATCCCAGCCCCAGATGCCAATTTCTTAAATGTATCTGGAAACCTGACATTGGGGCATAACAATGAGTGCACTCATGTACTGCATACCCTTCCATGGTCTAGTTTAGCTTTCTACAGCTCCTGGACTGAGGCATTTAATCAGATGCATATCTCCCACATTACGTAGGGAACTTGTTGAACACAGGTCCAACCCAGCTTCATTCTTTTTTGTAACTTCTCTGAACCCAGTGTAGCATCATACACAAATATGTAATGAATTAAATTATTTTTTGAGAGAAATATTTCTTTGGATATCTATAAAAAGATAGGACTTTTCTTTTGAGTTATCTTCTAGGAAAAATGTTCTCATATACCGTCCAATGATAATAAGATAAGAGTGTACCTATAGATACTCTAGAGCTCTTAGAGCTCTTCAAAGGCTTTGCCCATACTCCGTCTCCTAAATTGTTGTTGTCCTCTTTTATATTTTTGTGGAATGACTGCATAGGAAGTTAGGCTCAGTCCTCACAGTCAGTATAGATGGTTTACCCGATCCACGATCTCGTAGTAGGTAACTGTGAAGGTTCATTTATGGTCAACAATGAACATGACTTTAAACATCAACACTGGGGCTTTGCTTTACATAACAGAAATTAATTGTTGCAGTACAGCAGGTAAAATTAGTAAGGGTTTTAAACCACACCTCCAGTATTCATGCTTTTATGTTGTGTTTATAAGACTGAATCCGTAATTAAGACTTATTCAATGGCATAGACAATCTATGGAAACAGGATCTTTCCCTTCATCCCATTACTTTAATCTGAGTCATTTCTGTTTCCTGTGGGGAAGCACGTTTCACCTGTTGAAACTTGATGTAAACACCATAATAAGTGAAGAGGTCTAGAGCTTTGATGGAAAATCAATTTTTTAAAAAATTAGCATGTCAATGATCCTTATCCTGAGGGCTGGGAGCTTCATGCAGCCTAAATAATGTACTGAGCCGGGGACAGCTCACAGGCCAGTGTGAGGACACACAGAAGAACTCAAAGTAATTTTTCTAGCCACATGATATATTAATGACATTGCTTATCATCCTCCTTCCCTACTAGCAGGCACCAAGATAGGAAAAGGTTAGACAGCTTTCTAAGGCCATGGGGTAATTTGTTAAAATTGAAATAGAATTACGTTTGAATTGCCAAAGCCTTGTTCTCAGTAATGAATCAAGTTTTTTGTTCTTTCCGGCTAAATCTTCCAGAAATGTGATTAACAATACTCTCTTCTTTTACATCCAGATATTTGCATGCAAAAAATCAAAACATCGCGGTGAAGTTTAGGTCCTTTGTGGTCTAATATTTGGTTACTGGATTAAAAAATTCATCCC
Organism: Chinchilla lanigera; assembly: GCF_000276665.1. Classification (NCBI taxonomy): domain Eukaryota; kingdom Metazoa; phylum Chordata; class Mammalia; order Rodentia; family Chinchillidae; genus Chinchilla; species Chinchilla lanigera. Next base: position 15,003,506 of record NW_004955402.1, read on the forward strand.
CAAATTTTGTTTTGAAATATCGATTTGATCTAATCTTACTTTTTTTCTGCCTTCTTTAAAAATTCCCTGGATGCACCCTTATTAAATCAATAATAATCACAATAACAGCTAACATGTACTGAATGCTTATTAAATACCAGGCATGGGGCTGAGTGCTTTATGTCAACCTTATCTAATTTAATCTTATAAGAATCTCATAGGAATACAACCTGGATTTCTGCATATGGAACATAACTTCATGTTTCCAGATCTGCACTTTCTTACATAAATCAAAGCCATAATTATCTTCTGTATTTCCCAATTTCAGTTTTATTAAGGTAGATTGAGATCTTAAAGGTGCCAAGCAGAATCTTTTCAGATTTAATATTTTTCCTAATATTTTACCAATATCTTGCCAACCTCTAATTCTACAGCTTTTAGCTACTGAACTTTATTAAAATTTTTCAAGACATTTTCATAGAAACAGCAATTCTTTTATACACCCATATGTTATTGAGTTGCATATTTTATAATTGACTGAATAATTATCTCAACAAGTTGAAGTGGCACAGCAGGTCTGGGAACAAAAACAACTGACTTTTGGTCCACCTCACCTCCAGTGGTGAGGCCAGATGTTCACATGTAGGCTGGAGCACACCTGCTGGTGAGCATGGGTGGGAAGATTTCTCTGAAGGAAGTGAAAGAGGTGCTTAACCAGGCAAATCATTTAAGAGGGCACCAGCACAGAGAAATACTGTGTTTGATACTTTGTGTATGCAGCACTTTGATGAAAAAAAAATTTTTAAAAAATTAAAATGAAGGCAAAGGAAGAAAAGAATGAGTTTAAGTATTTGCCCAAGATTCCAAAACTAGAAATAGAACAAGGAGTGAACTCCAGCCTGACACTGTTTCTCTCCATCTCGCTATGTTCAGGACAGGCATTGCTGGAGGTTGAAGGTGCTGCTGCAGTCCGGAAACCAGACTTGAGGCAGCTACAGAATTGTGCACAAGAAAACAGAGCAACAGAAGATAGAAGCAGAGATTTACAAAGGAGGAGCCCTACAGTTGTGGTTGACTTCAGTTAACCCACGCATTACTTTTTTTTTTTTTTCGGTATTGGGAATCGAACTCAGGACCTTGCGCTTGCCAGGCAGGTGCTTGCACCACTGAGCTATATCCCCGGGCCAACTCATGCATTTCTTCATTTCCTATACCTTGATTTCAAACAGACAGGGTTTCAGCAAACATATTTTGCCTACTGGCATTGCCAAGAGAGCTGGCTTTTGTAGTTCTGAAACTGAAGAAACCTTGAAAGGGCACTGACCCTCTCCAGCAAACAATAAACAACACAGCATGACCTGAAACTCAAGGCCCTCCAGGGAAACGTAGGGTGGGATCAAGCTTAAGGAAATTTGTGATGACAAATGGCAATTCAAAGGAAGTAATGTGAACCTCACTGCCCACTTCCTTCTAATCCTTGCCTTTTACAGGTTCTACTGTGTCAAGTCCTTCGTGGGTAAATTTATTTAATCCCCACAATGAAGAACATTCTAGAAGGGATGGTTTTCTACTAGCTGTTTTAAAAATGCCTCACAATAAGTGATCACGTTTTTCCTTCAAGTATTGATTTCACTTAGGCTAAATGGTTCCTCTGTAGTTTTCCTTGATATTTTGCAAGTCACTTTCTTTCCAGAAGAAAATCAGGAAGATGTTAAGATGTATAGGGCTCCAGAAGGAATTCATAAAAAGGTTAAGGTCTCAAATGACTATCCCTTCAATAAAATTATGTTTGACGGTTCAAAATGTTTGTATAGGGACATCAGTTTTATATAGTTTCAGAAAGAGATGCTAAAAAAATAACCTCCAAATAGCAGTTCAGTTGTTAACTGGTTTTTTTTTTTTTTTTTTTTTAATTACTGCGTTTACTCTATAGAATAATGGGTTCCACTGTTCATACATAGGCACATGGACATTGTACATTGAGCTTCCCTGCCCAGTGTAGCCTGCCATCACCCTCTCCTGCCTCTACTTTTCTCCTCTCTTCTTCTCTAATAATCTTTCTTTCATGTCCTTTCCACTTCTAGATTCCACATGTGAAAGAAAACATGCGGTATTTGTCCTTTTGAATCTGCCTTATTTAACTGATTTAGTTTTAAACATCATTATGTTGCTGTCTATGTGGTTGAGATTTAAGGCCTCCTCCACATAAAACAGACAGCGCTTCCCTCTTTGCTAGAAGGAGATAATACACAATGGATTAATTAATTCGTGTAAGTGAAAAGGTAAAGAGCCCAGGAGTAGATGTCTCATTTTGCTTTGTGAAGATTGCAAATTTAGTTAATCAACTAAAGGAAATACAAATTAAAAAGAAAGAAGCAGTGGGCGATCAAGGAGCAGTGTGGGTGCTCAGAGCTCCTTGGGGAGGAGGGTCCCCGAATAAAGCCATGCTGGGTGATAAGGAGGAAGCCTGCAGTCCTCTGCCAGCTCTCTGTGCAAGGACCTGGGACCCCAGACCCGTTCAAAGCGAATGCTTCCTTAAGAGGGGTAGAGGGACAGGACTAGCCCAAGAGGCAACCTCCAAGTGAGAAAGGCCTCTTGAGGGCCAGAACAGCTGGTTCTCAGTTACCACAAGGGAAAGCCATTGCTTTACTTCTCTGAGCCCTAATTCTCTCATCTGCCTGATATTCTCATGGCCAATTCAGCTGTAAAGTTTTATGAATTAGGGTAAAGGATGGTTCCTCACGATCATGCCGTCACTATGTTTCTCTTATTTATGTTGCATGTACCATCCATCCCCCGGTGCTTTCCTATGTGTGACCTCACGTGGGCCTCACAGCACCCGTCAGTGGGTGTGCCGAACAGCGGGCCTGTCACCTGCCTCCCTTGCTGTGTCCTCTCACAGAACACCCACCTGCTCTGTCATCTCTTTCATGCTCACTTATACTTGATTCTGTTCCAAATATGCATACACTTTGACGTTGACCTCCCTGGAGCCTCAGCTCCTCTGACTTCCAGCTTCTGCATGGGTGTCCACTGTCTGGTCAAGTGCAGCCGGACTTCAGTGGTGCTGTCATCTCTTCCTGCAGCCATCTCTTCCTGTGAGCGAGCTGGCACATGTGTGTCCACGACAGGACACCTCCTGCTGCTGCTCTCAGGCCTGCAGTTTTTCCTCCTGCACCACTTCTGCCCCACGCTTGCTTCCAGATGGCTGCCATTTCTTCTAGATCCCATACTCATTCTTTGCTACATTTTTAAATCCCAGTCCTTAGCTCTTCAAGGCCAGAACTACTGCAGTGATCTCCAAACTGGGATCTTCAATCTCAGACTCCATCCTCATCTTAATTTTATCTAATTAATTGTTTAAAAATTTCGTTGCCTGTGTTAATCTCCTCATCAAAAATTTGTTTACCAGTCCAACCCTGCATTCCACAGTGACCAGTACAGGGCCCTTGATTCTCTGTGAACCTCTGAATGCTCCTGTCCCAAACCTGGGAGTTCCTGGAGGACAGCGGTCTCCTCATGGGAAACCCCTCCACCTAGCTTCTCTGAGCTCTAATTCCCTAATGCCTGATTCAGCTTTAAGTCCAATCGAAAGAGCTAGTTCTCTTCCTTTTGTCTGAAAAGGTCCTCTTTCTTCAGGATCCAAACTTGAAGGGCTCACCTCTGTGTTCAGAGCAATCATGCTAGAAACGCCGGAAGTTGCTCACCCAGAAATTACTCACCTGGGTGAAATGTAGGTGCTGGTTCAGGAGAACCCTGCAATCCAGGCTCAGCCTTTCACCTATAGCAATTCACTCAAGCCTTCACCCAATCATGTGAGTGTCTTCACTGTCCCTGTGTACAGGCCAGAGTGTGGCTGAGTGAGGGCACAGAGCTACTCAGTGCTGGGCACAAACCCAGGCACTCCGGCTGCAGAATGTGCACGGTGAACCCTCACTCCACTCGGCCTAGTCAGCTTCTGTGCTGCAAATCCTTTGTGTTCACTGCCTCTATCACAAGCAAGTTCACAGCAGGAAAGCACCAATCTCAGTCCCCTTTGGAGCCTGTGACTGGATCACAGAGACACCAGCAGGTACCATCTCTGATGTCCAGAGCTGAGCTCTGCAGTGAAAATGCAGCCAACCCCTGAGCTGTCTGTTCTGTCAAGCACACAGAAACACCACTCATTTCCACCTCTCTCACACTCTGGGAAAAGTGCTGGCAGCATATTTCATGCATCAGAAAAGGGATGCTAATAATAATAATAATAATAATAATAATAATAATAATAAAAATACTTGCTACAATTCCACATTTCAGACTGTGAGCCGATGATGGAGAAAGATCTTTCAGTACTAGGATTTCCCTCCTCCTCTCCCTCCTTCCCTTCTCTCTCTCTGTCTCTCTCTCTCTTTTCTTCATTTCTTTGTCACTCATTCACTGATACGTGTTTCAGGCACACTCCATGCCAAAACAATGAACTTCTGGGCTTGTTAGTAATGTTTCCATCCTAGATGCTAAACGACAGAGGCAGGTGATAATCAAGTGGTTGTGAAAAGATTTCTAATTTTTTAAATCTACCATGAACTACACCTTAGGCCCAAAGCTAGTCAGGTATCATCTCAGTTACCCCCTCTAGCTCCATAAAATAAAACTACGATCATCTCCATTTCACAAATGAGGTGTGAAAGTTGACAGAGGTGAAGGTCAGATGCTTTTTCAGACGCTTTAAGGAGCTGAGCAAGGATCCCTATGCTGGCCATTCGGGACAGGAGCCTGCCCCAGTAACCTTTACACTTGACTCCCTCCAGGAATAGACGCAGCTGCATGACATCCAAAGAGAATATGTAAAATTAGCCTCATTTCATTTGGAAAGGGCTTCATACGTGGTATCACAGTGCAAGAGGAATGCCTCCAATATCTTTGCAGACATAACCTAAAGCAGGTGTGTGACCTTTAAAAAGGCAACCTCTCAGAGCTGTATTCACTTCATTTGTAAAATGAAAAATTAGCACCAAATAATCTCCAGATTTCCTCTTAGACACAGACTCCCCAAGAGTCTAAAGGCAGATGTGTGTCAGTGAGCAGTTACTGGCTTTAGAGATGGAGGGCTGAGGTTTCTTGCATCAGCCCAGAACTCTCGCTGTCAGCCCCTGCCATGGTAGTTTACATCTATCCCTTCTGGCTTGTCGTCTGCAGACCTCAAATGCTTGGGAAACAGTCAGCTTATCCAAATGATCATCTGGAGATACAGTGCTCTGCCCTTTTTGCTGTGCTGGCTACAATATGCAAGCTTGCAAGATCAAAGCCTATTTCTGAATTCCTTATCGTACTGATGTATGGCTGTAGATTTCACTCTTCGGCTATGAATCTTGCACTCATGTCTGATATTATTGCAGAAGCTGTTGCTGTAGGTTCTGAAGAGGAGCAGCTGTGTCTGCTAAAATAACCCACTAGATGTGAAAGAGTATCTGCATTATTCCCTGCTTTCAGGATTGCTTCGCTAACAAGTATAATCCACATCGTTTTTTTCTTTTGATCTGAAATCAAATCTCTCTTTTGTTTTTGCACTGCAGCCCTTTCTGGGTAATCCTACTCATTTTGTTGGCTTTGATGAGGATGATGTTAACACCAGTGACTTCCAAATCTTTTAACTGTGTTTCTCGCCTGAGTGCCGCACTCAGATAAGAATGTGCTAGCTGGGTGCCATGGTGCACACAGGTAATTCCAGCACTCCAGGAGGCTTAGGCAGGAGGGTCCCAAATTCCAGACCAGTCTGTGTAACTTAGTGACTCAGCAAGACCTTGTCTCAAAATTAAAAAAAAAAAAAAAATGCCTAGGGGTGTGACTCAGTATGAAAGATCTGAGTTCAACACCCAGTACTGCAAAAACAAAACAAAACGAACAATGAGAAACAAAAACGTTCAGTTCACGCGGCCTTAAATTTCCACAAGGCCCACATCTAGATGTGAACCTCTCCTGATCTCTTCCAACCATGGTCCTGCACCAGCGCTGCCATACAGGAAGTGTACCAGTCACTCAAACCCTCACACTGGGGCTGTAGAATTCCTCTCCCATTCTCCCACATGCCGCCAATGACCAAACTCACCCTCTTCCCTCACCACCACTGATCCTTCCTTGGTTTGCGTCACTGTCATTCCTTAGCTGGATTACTATAGTCAGTTTCCAGAGCGCCTCTGCTTAGTTGAGGAGTACTCATTTCAAATTTCAGATGCGCAAACTGGAAAGCACTTGGGCCCTCAGCTTCCCATCTTGGCCCTCTCGTGTCCTACTCCACCTCAGCTAATAGCGTCACTCACCAACCTGCTCAAGACAAAAGCTTAGTCACCCTTTATCCCTCTTCGCTCAATCCTGCACAGCAGCCCTCTAGTCTGTGCCACGCCAGAGGCGCACTGCAAATGTGGTAGCATCTCCCTGCTTCTACTGCCATCATCCTGGTCCAGGACCCTTCATTTTTCTCCTGGTTACTTTAACAGCTTTTGGAACAGTTTCCGTATCTCTACTTCTTTTATAGAATCTCTTACAAGACAGAATGTTTAAAGAAAAAAAAGTCGTCTTATTTCCTTACTTTAAATTTTCCAGTGATTTTCATTGCACAAATCATGAAACCCACACTCGTTGCCATAGTCTGTATGGTCGAACTTACGGCAGCTAACTGCTGCTGCATGTTTGGTCTGGCTCATCAGACTCCAGCCACACTGACTTCTGTTTCTTCCCTGCTGCAGGGCCTTTGCACTTGCCATTCTCATTTCTCTCAAATCTGCTAAGGCTGCTTCGTTAGCAGCCTTAGGGTTCAGTTCACATGTTACCTCCACAAGAGCACTTCACCCGTAGTTGATGATCTAAAATCCAACAGTCTTTTTCTAATGCTATAATGACCAACCAAATAAACAAATGAGACCACAGAAGCAAGTTATTCAAAATTAAAAACTCCAGTTGAAATGTTTTAAACCTTCCTTTGAGAAATTGATTTCGATTTGTTGGATATATATCCAGTAGAGGGACTGCTGGATCATAAGGTACTTTTAAAAAACTGAGAAATGATGTACTATTTTTCATTATAGCTGCATGAGTTTACAGTCCCACCATGAGCGTAGCAGGGTTCCCTTTCAGCCACATTCTCCTTAGGCTTTGTTATCCTTTGTCCTTTTGATAACTTTTTAACAGGTTGATGTGTCCTTGTGGTTTTGATTTCCATTTCCCCTATGATGCTGATACTGAATGCTTTTTCATATACTTGTGGGTCATTTGTATGCATTCTTTTGAGTACAGATATTTCTTGTTTAATGACCTACCTGTTTAAGGACTGTTCAGACTTAAAATCAAGGCATGCTGTTCGGACTTATGACCTGCCACTGGGACCTATGACTTGTCTTTTTGTGTGTGAAGTCTACCTTTTTATACAGGACTGTAATTCTTGCTGATTGTGCTATACAGTACAGTACTGCAGTTTTATGTTCTGCTATATATTACAGCACGGCACGTAAGAGTGATAAAAAAAGCAAAGTCACCAAGTTGGAGTTTCTTTTGTTCTGAATATTGTAATGTACATATTATATATAATTCCTCATTTAGTGATCAATTCATTTAATGACCCAGTTACCAGAACAGAACATGGTCATTAAATGAGAAATGTTGGTATTGTCTATTTATATTGTTTACCCACTTTTTAATTGGATTACTTGACTTTTTTGCCATTTAGTTTTATGAATTCCTTATATAATCAGACTATTGCAGTATCAAAGATATGAAAACAAACTAAATTTCTGTTGATAGATGGATACACAAAGAAAATGTAACACACACAGTGGAACATTCTTCAGTCTCAAAAATGAAAGAAATTTTGCCATTTGCGAAGGCGGACATGAAACTGAACAATGAAGAAGCTGAAGATGCTGAGTGAAATAAGCCAGGTGCAGAAAAACAAACACCACGTAACTCCAAAAGCAGAGACAGAATGTTGGTCACCCAAGGGTGAGGGGTGTGGGGTGTGGGAGGTATCAGTCAAAGGGTGCAATGTTTCAGTTGTGCAAAACATATACAGCCTAATACAGATCCTGTATGATCCAAAGTGCTGAAAAGAGCACAGCAGTCGGCACCAGCCATCTGATGAATCCTAGAAGAAGCAGGAGTCTTTGTCTGCAATTTTAGGTAGAAAGAAAGATGGGTGATGAAAAAAATCGCTCCTGGTCCCCGCTTGATTGAACTGTTTGGAAGATACAATCTCACTGTCTAATCCAACAAGCATTTCTGGAAATATAAAGAAACTGAGAGTTAAATAATGTAACCTACAGTTACACTAACTTAAAGCGTTCTTATGTGTCTATGATTTTTTTCTCTTAGTTTTCCAAAATCTTACTATGATCATTTTTCAAATATATGAAAACATACAGAAAAGTTGAACAGCTTCATTCTCAAAATCACATTTCTTGCACCAAAACTCTCCACCTACTAGGGGGAACAAGTTCGATACAGCTTAAATATCTAGTTACTAGTTGCTAAAATACTAGACCATTGCACAACAGTTTTGATATTTGGTCACTTTTTTAGTATACTTACACCTGCGACTATTTAATCCCTCTTGCTAGATAAAACTTGGCTACTGATTATATTAAAATTATAGTTTATTGTGCCAAGAACACTGAATACAGAATCTACCCTTTACGGGGATTTTGAGTGGATACTGAGTATGGCTGACTGTAGCTATATGACACTGGACAGCAGATATCTAGAACATACCAGGGTCTGGGAAGGGAGAGATGAAGAGTGTCTAAGCAGTTACTGTATTTTCACTGGCTTTAAAAAAACTCAGAACTGAGGTTCATTTTGGTGTCACCATAGCCTTCTGTTCTGATGAGCCTATAGGGAACAGGGGAATATTACAGAACACATTTGTTCTCTGTCCTTTACATAGATTTGTTAGCACAAAGTAGTCAATGATATAGCACCATTTAGAGAACTATACTGTATTATTTTACTTATAGAAATTCTGAAGTCACATGATTAAAACAGTCTGAATCAGCCACATCTTAGCCTTGCCATTTACATTTCTATCAGAAAACATGAAGTGCTCCCTCATGTCTGTCATCTTCTATGCAAAGATTTTATTTTCACCTAGAACAAAGATCTTCCTCTGACATTTTTCTGATGAGTGGCAATGTTAAATTTCATCATTTAGTAGTGGAGAGAGTATGATGCTTGATTTACACTGTCCTGGATCCTCTGGTGTTTATACTGAACACAAAGCAGCGGTCTTTAAAGAGAAAAGACAAAAATGCAAGCTGAAATATATTTATTGGAAAAAATTGCAATATGATCTGAAGCATCTGATTGCTTTATTTCTGTCACCCACCAATCACAATAATTATTTAAAAACAAAAGATAATGAAGTCCATCATTTGTGTCATTTAGTTTTTGTTTGCTTAATTTTTGCAATCTCTCAAAAGCAATGACTACTGCCAACTTTAAACCAATCCAGGCAATAAAATTCTGCTGCAAAGCATGTTATATGCATCCTGAGAAGTTCAATGAGATTCAGACATTGCAGCTGTAATTAGAATACCAAGAACAGGACATTACATAAAACCAGGATTTTATTCATGTGTCAAGAAGCTGGTGCTTAAAAGCTTCTGCTACGGAGCTAAATTTTTCTTTTTTTGTTTTTTTTGAGACAGGGTCTCATTATGTACTCTAGACTAGCCTTAAACTTGCTTATGTGCCCCAGGCTGGCCTTGAACTCATGGTGATCCCCTTGCTTCAGCTTCCCAAATGCTGGGATTACAACCTTGTATCACCATGCCTAGCTGGAACTAAATTTTTAATTGATTACTTCTCATTTGAATATCTATCCCAAAAGAAGAGAACAATTTTTTTCTTTGGGATAAACATTAGAAAAGTAAATTACATTCTAGAAATGAGTTCATAATTTGCCTTTTAAAATTGCATTGGGTTAAAGTTGAGAGTGTTCTGGTGTAATGTATTCAAAGCCAAAAATAGCAACTGCAAATTATATAGACATAACCTTTTATGTACTGGGGATTTTAGGACTAACAATTACTTGTAGTTAAACCATCATAATGAGTTTTAGTTATGTTTTAATTTTTAAAACAACTAAACTTACACATGGGTTACATATGAAGTACATAATCTTGAATATAAGGGATTTAAAAACTTTATAGCAGAGATTTTACTGACATGTTTGTTAAGGACACTTTGAATGCTATCACTTGATATATTACAAATGCCTTTATAATTCCCAGGAAGTCAGGGCCCAGCTGTTCCTCCAGCAGACAATGACCACCACTGTTCGCTGCTGTGGAGAAGCCCTTGGAAGGGCTTCTTACAGCAAGCCAGGGAAGGCAGGCAAACGCTTACTAGGCTCATTTTGCAATTAAAAAGAAAAAATGGAAAGCCAAATATTCTTTGACAAAGGTGTCCTAAAATTTACAGACCTGTATGCTAATGGCAAATGTGCTACTGATAAATGTGTCTGATTATTATCAAAAGTGATGCAACAAAGAATTGTGTGAAGAGTGTGAGACAAGTCTGAGTGATATCCTGAGATCTCTTTTTAATCCAACTCTCCAAATTACATCTGAATCTAGAGTCCTATTTCCAGTAGCACACAGGTAGGCAGGGCAGGAATTCTGCATGCAGGTAATATTCTTCCTTTGTATTTACACACAGACTTTGAAACAATAGCAGAATACTTCAAACTAGTAAATGTAATGAGAATTATAAAAGAAATGCAGTGATTTCTGTTCTGTGTTTGTTGCAGTGATGCTGAAAAGGTAATATTCATTATTTCTCCAGGCAAAGAGACTCATTCAGGGGGAAACAAAACTGATCAATCATGGAATTAAGGGCAAAAATCCAGAAAATACCATTCCACCTTTCACTTCCTTTAAACAAATAAATCAAAGAAAAAAAAATATGGCTTCTCCTCACCTCCAGTATAACTTTGCTGCTTTGCCCTTGATTTGTAATAGCAAATAATAAACATTCTATTAATAGTTCTTCAATGAATGAATAATTTATCTTCCAAACTGAATTAGGATGAAAAATGAGTAAGTGCATTTTAGTTTATGGATTTCTGGCCCAGGGGTTGGCTGGAGGTAATCCTCTGTATATGTCTTCAAATGCACTGTGATGGGTACTCATGTGCGCTCCTCTCCTTGGCTTTCTCTTGTTCTACTTTGTCTGTCTTTCCTCATTCTTAGGGAATACTTTCCTTAGGGCGCCCTCTGTGCCTTTTTTTGTGCCTGATGATTTGCCAAAGCCACTTGTTCTTTCATTTGCTGAATCAGTGTTTACTGCAGGTAAAAATATTTCTTGAGACTCAAGGGGAGGTATTAGGCCAAAATAGATGCCAAGCAAACAACTTCTTTGTTTTGGGTGTAGTTTTCCATTTCATTTAATATCTAGTTCAGAAACCAAGTGGTTTTCAAGAAGTCCAGTCTTTGAAACAGCATCTCAGGACTAGGCATGTTGCTTACACAGTTCACTTCATGAGGTTCCAATGACAATAGGGTGAATATCCAGCAAATGTGTATTGGATACTTCCCATGTGCCAATGATGAAGCCCAGGTGATGGTATATATGCTATACATGTGCTGGGATGATTGTGGTGTGAGGATGGAGTGCCAAGCTGACTGGCTTTGGGATCCGCTGGGGGATTGGTGGAACACACTTCTGGGTGTGTCTGGGCGGGTCATGAAGGTATGACTTTGGGGTTTACATTTGGCCTCTTGTCCCTTCATCTCTGGCACTATTCCCGTACTCTGCTTCCTGACGGCCTGAATTAGACATTTGCTTCTCCATGCCCTTCTGCCATGACGTTGCTGCCTTGGAGCCACTGACAATGGACTGAATCCACTTAAAATGTGAGGCACATGAACCTCTCCTACGTTAAGTTGTGGGTGCTGGGTTAGGTGTCCCAGTGAGGGAAAGTGCTCTAACGTGGTGACTGATATCCACGTCTTTGCTTTCAGAGACGTGACTGCCGAAGGCAGCACTGTGGAGCTGAGCTTCCAACAATGGAATTCACCTCCCCACTGCCCACTTTTGCAGCTGTTAGCCACATGTGGCTGAGGAGCCTTTGACATGTTGAGAACAGAAGTTAGAAACAATTTTTAATTTTAATTAATTTAAAATTCAATTAAAAACCTGAAAAAGAATAAAATATTTTTCCACAAAACTACTGTTTGATAGAGTACATTTCTCTGTATCATATCATCTACTTTTTAATTATAATACACATATTTAGCATATGTATCATTTCTAGCATCTTATATTCATTACAAATTGCAAAGATAATATTCATAATATACTGGCTTAAAAATGTTACTAAATTACTTTTAAAAATACAGCTACTCAATCATTTAACTTGATACAGTGAGGCTTGTATGATATTTCCATTGGATATGACTGTTCTATACGAAAGCAGGAGGGAGTAAAAACAATGGCCATGAAGATAAAAAATAAGCCAATAAGTAAGTAATAATAAAATCTGGAAAGTCTGCCTGACACAGTGGTGCACGCCTGTAAACACAGAACTCTGGGACCCTCAGGCAAGACGACTGTGAGTTTGAGCTCAGCCTGAGCAACTTAGTAACTTAGTGAGACCTTATCTCAAAAGTTTAGAAAAAGAAATTAAAAAGAGCTTGTGGTGTAGTTCAGTGCACAGACCTTTCATTCAATCTCTGGTACCTAAAAATGATTTTGAGAGTTACAAATTTGATAATTCTGTCAGCATAAGTTAAAATTTTATAAGGCACCATACAACTTAACAATTTACAATAACAACAATTTAATAACCTAACAATTTACTTACTACTTCTGAATGTAAACCAAAGAAACGAAAGCAGAGTCTTGAAGAGACATTTGTACACATGTACCCATGGCAGAAATTTTCATTATCATATGATGGAGACCACTATGAAGCAGACCTGAGCAGGACTTAAATTAATCAATTGGTTTTTCATGTTCACTTGTGAATCTGTCCAAGGCCTAGGCTCCTTATCTAGAAATGGTGGACTCATAGTAAGTGAACCTCTGTGAATTACCAATCCCTACTAAAACCTGTAGTGGTGGATGAAGCCAGAAAGTCTGAAAAGATAAGACAAGATCACAGCCAAGGACACCTGGATCAGATTTCAACTGGATAAATAAAGGCTATAGCCTCAGGAATCTCATTCTTGAGTGGATTAACTTAATACTTTATTTAGAGAGTCCCTGAGTGGTTCTACCCTTCTTGAGCAGATTAATTTAATACCTTACTTGGAGAAGTTCTTGAGTGGTTTCACTCATCTTGAGTACTCCCCTCCCTTCTTCTGATAACCAAATAAATATAGGCGATTCAGAGAAGGTCTTGGTCTTAGTCCTGAGAGAATCTTGAATTCTCTGAGAGGGCTTTGATCCTCTTGGAGCCCTGAAATCATTCCATTTGCCTTTTCTTATTTAGCCTTCACCATACACTCATTCAGGACATTGTGGACCTGATCAGCCTGCTATAACTAAGGGATATTATTAACCCATAATCATAGAAAGTTAGAAGCGTCCCAAGTGTCCATCAAGAGATGAATGAAGTGCTGGGGGTGTAGCTCAATGGCAGAGCACTTGCTTGGCATGGATAAGGCTCTGAGTTCCACCCCCAGCATCACAAAATTAGAAGAACGATGAACAGATAAATGAAAGAAAGAGCACATACACAACACAATACTATTCAACCTAACACAATCCACAACGTGGATGATACTTGAAGATATTGTGAAATGAGACAGTGATAAAAACACAAATATTACATTGTTCTACTTTATGAAGTACTCAGAGACATCAGATTTATAAAGACAGAAATGGAATAGTAGTGGCTACAGGGTGAGGGAAGAACAGAGGAGTGGGGGATTTTACTTAATAGGTATAAATCTTTTGGAGTTTTGCAGAAGAGAGTTCTGTGGCTCGATGGTGGTGAGGTTAGCAAAACAATGTAAATGTGTTCAATGCTGCTAAACCATCTTAACACTTTAAAAAGGGTCTAAGAGTAAATTTTTATTATGTGTACTTTACCATAATTTAAAATATAAATTAAAAATCTTGTACAGAAAATAAACTCTTGTTTAGATTTTGAGAATTTCTAGCTAATATTAGGATCAATGAAACATATTAAATTTAATGCAGTGTATATGTACTTATCTATACATCCTGAATAAACATTTAAGAATGGCAAGGAAGTCAGCACATTAGACAGAAAAATGGCCAAAGAATACAAGAAAAAAGTTCATTAAGCGGAGTCAGGTTCTGAATGTGGTATATTGTTTGCCTCTTTTATGTCTGAGACAGAAAACTGTGTTTTCACAGAAGACAAATAAAATTGAATGTCAGAGACATCCTTGAAGGGAAAAGGACCATACTGGATGAAGAAATACCAGTAGCTTCTGTGCAGTGAGAAATGCATTAAAGATTTACAGTCAAACTAATAAATAGGGGATAGGAAAGATGTAAAAGCAAATGCAGGTGAGGAGGAGAGACAGTGTTAAAGAGACATTTTGTGAGAACTCAAACAAAGAAAGCTATTCAAGAAAAGGCATGGGTTATTGTCAGGATCACCTCCTCCTGCCCATAGTCCTATGAGAAGTCAAGACATTGATGATCATTCTTAAGAGAACTGACATCTGCCTTCTACAACCAACCAATCATGTTGTAAGTAATTCATGGTGATCATTAGCTCTCAGGGTGAATTAGATCACTCAACTGCTTCTCACAAAAGACCCTAGTTCTGGTGTCCCCTACAATGGGTATGTCCACTCTGGAGTCTCTCTGCCTGCTTCTAAGTTTTGGCCTCTCCCAGAGTATCTCCAACTGCAACTCTAGGTAGAATCCCACTACTGGGGTGGGCAGAATCCAGTGTTTCCTATCTCCTTAAACCTCATGGCTTCTCTGTTGTTCTGCAATTCCTCTTATCTGGCATTACCAATGAAATAACAATTTTTTTTTTTTTTTTTTTAAATTTTTTTTTTTGGTTTTTCTCCGGTACCAGGAACCGAAATCACGACCTTGCGCTTGCCAGGCAAGCGCTTTGCCACTGAGCTAAATCCCCAGCCCCTGAAATAACAATTGAATCGTCTGATTGATTTCTGTATTCTGACCTTAAATAACATATACTCACTTTAGAATGTTTAAAGTTATACAGTATACAAATGTATAATTTTCCATTTATTAAAGTTTTGGTGGACATTTCTATTTTTTAAAAAAAGCTGCACATCTGTTTCTTGGTTAGAAATATAACTTAACATTTTCCTTGAGGAACAAGTATGACTTCAGACTCCTTTGACAAAAAACCCTAAGGATCACTGGTATTCCATTTTGGTGTGAGGTTTTCATCTCTGTTTGTGAAAGTGGCACTTTTAACTAGTGAAAATATACATTTTGCTAGGATGTTCTATTCCAAGGCCATGTCAAAAAATGTATAATCATATGTACAGTTTTATATATATTATTACATTATTTTATCTACATTACTATATTGACTGATACCCACATTTTACATATATATATATATAAAACGTAGACTCTGATACCATTTCCACAATAAATTCAAAATAGCATGAGCTATTTTGTTGTGAATTCTTGGTACTATGCTGTCTTAATAAGATTATCTGGCTTCTTGGGGGAACTCGGCAACCAGCCCAGAAAGAATCTAGGTGACTGGTCCCTCCCCCTTACATCGGCAGAACCCAACAACTGGCCCAAGAAGAATCCAAGTAATTGGCTCCTCCTTCCGACATTGGTGGAGCCAGGTGACTGGGGAAATGCCCATTACACAGTAGGGTCAGACTAGTGTGCATATGATGGACAGGCAGGACTAGCAAGGTGGAAAAGTCTGAAGCAACATTAACAACATGAGCCAACAGGTGGTACATTAGGTGAACCAGCATTGTGCTTGGGGCAAAGACACAGAATAGAAGCAGGCAAGTGGAAATGCCCCTTTTCTTGTGCTTTTCTTTCTTTTTAAATTTTATTTTGATCTTTCTTTTCTTTTTTTTCTATTCTTTTTTCTTTCTTTGTTTCTCTTTTCTAAACAGCTGGGGAAAACTCCAGCTACAGAAAACTAATCCTATACCCAAACCTAGAGACCAAGTTCAGATAAGCCCTTGTTTACTCCTTCAGTCTTTCTTTGTTTTTTTTTTTTTTTTTTTTTTGGTTTTTCTCCGGTACCGGGAACCGAACTCACGACCTTGCACTTGCCAGGCAGGCGCTTTTGCCGCTGAGCTAAATCCCCAGCCCCTCCTTCAGTCTTTCTTTTCTGCCCTCTTCTGTAGTTTTTCAAAGCCCACTTGATCATTCTTTGTCCTCCAGTCTTGCTTCTACTTCCTTTTCAGTTATCTTTGTTTTATTCACTATCCTTCTTAAATCCCACCCCCAGGGTAAAACCACTCTACCAAGGGGAAATTCTTTGCACACCAACTGCTAATTTCTGATTGGTTCTGTTATATAACTGTAGATTTTGCCCCTATGACTTAAGGTACAAAATTAATACTTACCACATTCTGTCAGTTTCTAAACTGTGCTTGATGCTATTGTTATTGCTAATTATACTGCTTTAGCTAGGATGTCGTATCTGTTGTAATCAGGTGTTCTCCCTTCTGTAACAATACTGTGAAGCTCTGGGGTGATAACCTCACCACAGCCCAACACCAAAGGACTGAAGACTGAACCAAACAGATACCAATATCTCACTCTTTATTAACTGGGAAAGTAAGATCTTGAGACAGATAAAAACCAAGAACCTCCTACACAGAGAAGACATCCCTGAAGAACAAACTTTTCCTAAAGAGGACTTGATACTAGTGATATAGCTACCTACTACAAAAAATTATTAGGATTAACACAAAAGACAAAATAAATTTTTTTTGAAATAGAAAATGAAAAGATGAATAAGCAAAATCTTAGACTTCCAGCCTACCTTGAACAAGTCCAGGAGACATCAAGACAGAGGAAAATGGAAGACATACACCGGAAATTTCTGAAATGAGAGCAACTGAAGTAAAGAAACAAATCAATGAGGCTATAGAGGAAATCAGATCTGAAATAATCTCTCAGGTAAAAAAAAAAAAAAGAATGAAAACCATAATGAAGAAATTACTCATCAAATCTAGAAAAGATATAGATTAAAAATAGAGCATAGGAAAATGAAGGAAACCTTGAATGAACAATACAGGAAAGAAATAGAATGCATGAAACAGATTCAAGCAGATATTCAGAAAATTAAAATTTCCATTGAAAGCTGGGAAAATGGCTTGAATGAAACTGAAGATAACTTTTAGACCTTAAAGGCAGGATCACAGCTAGCAATCAGGAAAGGAAAGATTTTTAAACAATAACAAGGGATCAGGAAATAACAATTCAACAGCAGCAAGAGGATGCAAAGAAAAATAACTTAAGGTTGATAGATGTCAATTAAAAAGCAGAACATAACAGAAATGATATAAAAAGTCTATTTGCAAAAGTAATAGCACAAAATTTCCCAAGCATCGTAAAAGAATCTGATATACAGTTAAGTGAGGCATATAGAATTCCAAATAGCCACTACCAAAATAAATCTACACCCAGACATATAATAATCAAGATCCCACAAATTTAGAACAAGAACAGAATATTAAAAGCTATTAGAGAAAAGAAACAGATCACCTATAATGAAAGCCCATCAGAATTATGGCCAACTTCTCCACACAAACCCTCAAGTCAAGAAAAGGTTGCAGTGAAGTATTTCAGTTGCTGAATGAAAATAACTTCTAACACAGATTGCTGTACCCTGAAAAATTATCTTCTGAAATTAATGGAGAAATAAGACACTTCCATGAGAACAACTGAAGAAATTCATGAGCATCAAACCAACCCTGAAAAGAGTACTAAAAACATTCTAGACAGAGATAAAAGTGACCACAATTCCAAGAACAACAACGGGAAGAAATCACAAGCAGTGTAAGCAATTAAACAGGGGAAAAGAATGAAACCAATAATAGGAAAATAACATAACAAAGATAAGCCAATACATATCAGTTATAGCCATCAATGTAAATGACTTCAGTTCACCAATCAAAAGAAACAGATGGGCAGAATGGATCAATAAACAAGATCCGGCTGGGTGTGGTGGCACATGCCTGTAATCCCATACTCATAAGTAAAATAAATCAGATTCACGTGTGAACATTGTATTGTCTCACTAGGGTGATAGCAAAAGTATGAATAAAGAATAAAATGCACAATAGATATTGTGAAATGGGAAGAAATTTTTTTAAAAGGAAAAAGGAACTAGGATGGGAAAAAGGAGAAAGGAAAGAAGGGAAAAGGGAGAAAAATGCTAGTTAGCTGTACTATTAGTGTCTTTTAGTTCATTGAAAAGGCAGGTTGGTGCTAATATCAGTTGGAGAATTTTTTCATGCCCATATTTTGTACTTTGAGTAACTACTTTAAAGTTGACAATATGCAATGTATTAACTATTATTATTCTCCAATATTTTGTTATGAAATTCTTTTACATTTTTTACCATAAAAAAGATTACCTGGCTTCTGAAAGCCCTTTTTTTTCCAGTTACTTTCCATTTTAATTGGGAATTCCTTGCGTCTTTAAAAAAGAGAATATTTAATTTAAGATGAAAATCTGAAATAATTTTGGCTAACACCAACTGTGACATTCTTCTTCATTTCCTCTTCTGAGTGCAGGGACACATACATTTTTCTCAAGAATCCACATGGGTGAAAATTTCTTTTTCTCAATTATAAAACTAGCTACACTGCTTTATGTGTAGTATATTGTGATACAGCTGAAGATAATATTTCCCTGCTGCTACCTAAAGAAGCCACATTAATGTTTCAATGGAATATAAATATGTCTGGTTCTGCTTAATATATAGCAATTCAAATTAAATACCAAACATGAGCAGGGGATTTTAGGGAGATATTTTCATATCTGTGCTTTGACTACATAGTATGACATGGCAATTTCTGCTACTTTAGCTACTTATCATTTCAGATTTGTTTGTTTGTATAAATATGCTCCTTAAGAGTAGTGTTACACAATGAACCTTAAGGTATTTTCAAAATAATGTGGCACAGCTCTGTTTTTTTTCATTCTGTATCGTAAATTTGACTGTCTGGAAAATGAAGTTTGAAAATAAACTCTTCAGGACCTCTTTTAATGAACAGCCCAAGTGTAAGTTTTCCATTTTGTGGATGGAGAAATGCATCTAAAAGGTTTTATTTCACTCAACAATAAATATTGTTCTGAAACCATAAGCCAAGAGAAAATTGGTTATTATTTTTCAAAATAGAATTCATTCACACAGTTTGGGGAGCCAATTCCTCAGGAAAGCAAGCATGCAGGGGCTGGATTGCCAGGGAGGCCAAACCAGAACACTGGCAGCTCAGTATGAGAGGATGGATAAATTCCAGACTCTGTTTAGACCAATTCAGGCCATTCAGGCACAGGAAATGAGGAAAAAACTAATTAACCTCTTTTTTACCAAAGCCTCAGGCCTGTGTTAGCCTCGATATGAATCTCAAGTCTGGATTCAGGTTTCCACTCTGCTATCTGCTAGGTAACCAAGCTACCTTTACAGAGCAGTGGGAAACGTCCAGGCTCTCTGAATACATGTTGAAGTTCAGGAGTGTTATGGCCAGTGTCAAAACCCAATAAACCCTGGTTTCTACTGGTTGCTAATTACCATGGTGTAAATATGCCTATCCTGGCCAATTTGAAGCCTCTTTCACGGCCTCCCTGAATGCAGACTTGCAGAGAGTTAGCACACCGGATCTCTCCTGATTCCTTTGCTGATGCTCCTGTAAACCACTATTTGGATTCCGTTTCTGGTTCCTGTAGTTAACATATGAAACCTATAGCAGCTTATTTAAGTTCTCTGCATCTCAATTTTCTAATTGTTAAAGTACTGACTTCTAACAAACCTCACAAGTTAATTTCAAGGGTAAAACCGGAGGCACTGAGCACAGAACCTGAAACGGTAAGTTTTCGATAAATATCAGTCTCTAGATGATTGTGTTTCT
The DNA here is from genome assembly GCF_000276665.1 of Chinchilla lanigera. Taxonomy (NCBI): domain Eukaryota; kingdom Metazoa; phylum Chordata; class Mammalia; order Rodentia; family Chinchillidae; genus Chinchilla; species Chinchilla lanigera. The sequence goes on from NW_004955402.1 coordinate 15,023,543, forward strand.
TTTTTTCCATCTTTCCTTTTTCTCTCTCCCTCTCCCTTCAAAAAGTCTTCAGAAGTCTGCATGCATTCCATACTCCCTTATTCCACATGCTGTCACTTGGTTTTCACTTACAGAACTCCTTAAAAATAACAGATCTCCCCAACTCCAGGGACTATTCCTGTGCTGATTTCACTTGCTTGCAAGGTGGCTCTGGTCATCCCAGAACAGTCCTTCCTCCTCTTACCTCTTCTCTGCTCTTGGATGAAGAGACACAGGAACCTGCTGATCCTCCTGGACAGGTTTGAGTGCTCTTTCTCCAGTCTCTGCTTCTCTTATTGCACTGTTTGTTAGTGTTTGCGCTTTCCCAAGGACCACCCTTGTCTCTTTTGTTCTCCTTTCCCTGACTCCTTTTGGGGGAGTTCATGCATATGTAAGGCTTCAACTCTTACTCAGGTACCCATGACTTAAAAGGCAAAACTCTATTCCAGATATCTTGAAGAGTTCCAGGACACTTTGCTTACTACTTATTTGACATTCTGGACAATTCTGGCTCCAAATCTCATATGTCACACTATCATTAATATACACATAACTCCATTTATCATTCTCTTGCCAGTCTTGTCCTGTTTAGGTTGCACAATCATCTGCTTGTGGAGGCTGGAGACTAGGGAGCCCTCAACCATGACCTCCCACATCTGATCACACAGGCCACTTCACCATGTGGATTACACTGTTTTAGGAGAAACCTCAGAGCTCCATCCCTGTATTCATAGATAATTCACATGGTATGCCACCTGATTTTCTGGGCTCTAATCAATTCCCCTTCCAACACCTACATCTAAATGGAGTTTTAGAAAATGCAAACATATTTGCTTATACTTCATGAGCTTCTAGTATCTATTACTGATAAAGTCCACACTCCATGGCATGACATAGATGGTCCTTTCAGGCTCTGACTCATGGCTACTTTTCTAGCCACATCTCTTGCCTCTTACCTGTTTATAACTATATTCCTGCCTTACTAAATCACTAACTTTTCCCTCAGTAGGGCATGGTTTTGCTTGATTATGTCTGTCTTCATAGCCAGTCCTTTTTTCCTTTTGTATGTGGTAAACTACTTGAATTCTTCTATCAAAGATGGACACAAACCTCACCTCTTTCAGGAAGCCCTCTCAGAAGTCCTCATGATATCATGTGCATAATTCTGCAAAAGGTACTTTTTACACTGTGCTATAATAATATTTGCTTTCCTCTCTGAGCTGAAAGTTAATGAATTGAGTACTTTTATACCATATCTTATTTGCCCTTATACCTCCAAAATGAAACACAAGGTCTGGAACATGAAAAATTTAACAAATTGAATGTATAAATTATCAGATCCTTTTGCTGTACTCTTTGCAGTGTTTAATGAGATGGTGTCTGGAAAACAGCTTTTACAGGATAGAAATAAGTTAGGATGACAACTATTTTCAAACTTGATTTTAACTGAGAGCGAAATACATACATAATATCAACGTTCAAAACATGGGCTTTCCAAACTTGAAAGTTCACTCAAATATATCTGCACTGCTAACTTTGTATGTTTATGCTGGTAACTGATAGTAAACACTAGAACAAATCATGTCTTTCTCACATTTAGCTCTTAATATATTTTTTTTTTTTTTGGTGGTGTATAGGACCTATGGCAAAAAGCACTACAAAATCAGGAATGGCATAGAGAAAAATGCTAAATGTGCATCTACTTGACAATCTGCTCTCACTAGACAGTAACATATAAGAACATAAACATGTTTTTCACACTCAAGTGGAAGATTTTATTCAGTATTTATTCGCTTATTTTTAAAATCTGGAAGGCCTGTATGTTCAATGTGTGTTAAGTTTTTTAAATGGAGGTATTACTGATGTTTTAGAACATTTCTAACAAGCAAAAAGTCCAGTGTAAAAGTAAGAAGCAAGAGACTTAACATGCAAAGCAGATGTTCTACCATGTGCTAGATTTCCAATAATAATTTTCACCTTTCCAGTTGAGAAAAAAAATTGTTCTTCTCTAGTGTTCTCAAATTATGCAAATAAACAAACCATCTTTAAAATTAGTGATGTTCTAATGTCTTGAATTAAAACTATGCAATGCATTTTAGAATACTTATTATCCTCTGCTGATTTTTCCATTCTTTGGTCCACCTGGATGATACTTTACTTAATACTTAACTGAATTTGAAAGGATTCTCCTTGCTGGAAAAATTGGAACAACATCTTCATGACAGATGGTGTCTCCATAGTATACCTTAGTAAACCTAACAGCATTTTCTAAACAACAATTTATGAAGCACTCTTCTTTATAAGAATTCTTCTTTGTATTTTATAAGATGTAGCTTTATAGTATACTAAAGAAGTTCATAGCCTCAAAAAAAGGTCTTTCTTCTGATAAAAGTACTTCAAGTTGACAGAGTTTGTATGTAAAATATTGATGGTCATTTTTTCCTGGGAAGAAATTGGGTCATACAAAATTAGAGACAGATCGATAGTTGATGACACAAAGTACTTTACTTTATATTTTGTCCATTTATCATTTCATTGCGATATTTAAAAATTTTTTTTTTGCTATGTCAAGTAGCCAAATTTAGGTTTTTGGGCCATGTGGTATGAATAGGGTTTCCAAATATAGTGTCAAAGAGCTATGAATTGGATTTTAATCATGAGTTATTCATACCTCACATATGAAGCTACAACCAGGGTTACAATCAGAATGCAGACAAACTCTGAATGCAAGTTACAAAAAGACACTAGATTATTTTTATTCTACACACTTAGCTCTGTGAGAACTATATATACCCTATAAGAAACTCAGTCCAACTAAATTAGCACAGCTTTGTAGCATGATTCCATTCATTAATGAAATATGAGCCATTTAAGATTTCTTGTGTGGACCTAAGTACACATAGTAATTTCAGTTAAATAATAATAGTAAGTAAAATCATAGACACAAAATTGGAAAGTACCTTAGGAATGATCTAACCAAATTTTTCATGAATCTCCTGGCTTCCTTCCTGATAAGGAAGCCTAGTCTCTGTGTATCTCTACTAGCATTCATTCACTCTTTCCAGTCCTGGAGATGTTTCCTGGTGAGGAAGTTATTTCTTATCCTGAGCAAAAACTTACATCTGGCTAGCTCTCATGTTAGTTCAAGAGTCTTTATACAAAAAAATGAAACAAACTTAACAACCAAAACATGAGGGTCTTGGTGGGGTCTTATTTTAAATGGAAATATATTTATGTAGAATATATTTTCTAAATTCTTTCATTTCTATAATAATTAGTTCAATAGGATAGGGGTGGATGGAAAGGATCCAGGACCTAACACTGATCTTCTCAGCTGAGAGACAGACCCAGCTGTAAACAAGAGGGTCTGGGGCACAAAGTCTAATGCAGTAGGCAGGACATGAAAACTGAAGACGATAAACAACAAATAATACACAGATGTCCAGACAGGAAGTCAGAAACAGGAAAGCCCAGGTTATTTTTCTTGGCATCTTAGGTATATATGCTTTGTCTCAAGATACATATATTCAAATTATCATCATAGACTCACTGTGATGAAATTTATAACTATATTGGTAAAATCTATGCCCCAATCTTGAAACCTCTTCTGCTGTCACAGTTGTGTTTTCTGATTGTTTTATTACTTTGTTTATTTTGTGGTACTGGGAATCAAACCCAGGGCTTTTGCACTAAGTTACATGTCCAGCTCTTTTTATTCTTTTATTTCAATATAACCTCTCACTAAGTTGTCCAGGTGGCCCTTGAATTTGGATCCTTTTGCCTCAGTCCACCAGAGTTTTGTGACTGTAGACATTGCGGAGTGATGTGTGTACTTTGAAATGGTGAAAAGCCCCTAAGTTTTCCTCAGTAAGTTGGACCTTAGCCACTTTGCTAATCCTTTGCTTTGTTTTCCCATAGAAATCAGACAGGTTGACATGCTGTGATTCAGATGGGACAAATTAGCACCACAAATACATGGAGTTTCCTCAGAATCCTACTGTGTTCCTTGTAAAAGATGCTGTTCCCTTACAAAGATTTTCCAACTGTTGAAAAATATTTTCTTAAGCAGGAAATGCAACAATATTAAAGTAGTGGCACTTTATTTTGGAACATAAGCTCAGGTGGAGGATAGGTACTAAGAGGACAAGGAATGAAGAAGCCAGAGTTGGAGCTCTTGGCCTGCATTTGTCTCTGTGTCACCTTGGTCACACAGAACTGCAGAATCCATCACTATGAAGGGACTTAAAGAGGTAGGTGGTTTAACACTTTGGCCAACTTAGCTGTCTTCTGAACTAAGGAGTTTCTTTAATTAAGAAGCCAGTACATAGAACAACATAATACTCAAATTTTAGAACCAGTCCAAATAATTTTCCCTCATGGAGCAATAATAGAGGTAATTACAGTTGTGAGGAAACCAGAGACTTTTTCTTTTTTTGCCTTTAACAATTTTTTTTTATGTGTGTGTGTTCATGACTGGGTTTTAAAGAGAATGCAAATAGCAAGATTTAGTAGTGAACTCAGAAGGATAGTAAATTTCCCACTTGTCTGGCATGAATGCTGAAGGTGGGAACAAGAAAAGAGACAGGGATTTACATTGTTTATATACTTGTAGAATAAGGTAGCCTTGTCTTCTCTCTACTATACTGACTGTTTGGAAACACACATAATGCCTTATTACTGGATCCCCGCCCCTCGAAAATAAAAGAAAACTCAAAGAAGATAGTTCTGCTAGTGCTGTGCCTTTACAGTGGTGGCTTCCAGTGATCAGAGGAATGGGAGCTGTTATGGACTTGGGAAGGGTGATGGGCATAGGTGTACCAGATTAGAATTCTCCATGATCACTGGCAATTTCTGGGCATTGTGAGCTGGAATATTGATCCTTTCAGAACATTTACTTGGTAAATGAAACTTATGACTTTAAGTTAAAAGCTGTGTAATGAAAACATAGAAATATAAGGTTTATTTTTGCATCAGTTAGCAAATATTGATCCCTACTATATGCAATGGTATTGTGCCAATGTGTCATTCTTATAGTATTGAAACGTGAAAATATTTTGAGCATTCCTCCCAAAGATTCTTCTCAGTTAAGTAATTAATAGTATAATGAAAAAAGATCAATTAGATGGATGTTTTTAAGAAAAACAATTGAGGGAGCTGGGGATTTAGATCAGCCACAAAGCACCTGCCTGGCAAGTGCAAGGTCATGAGTTTGATTCCTGGTACCAGAAGAAAAAAAAGAAAAACAATTGAGATTGATAGACATTTGGGAAAATTAGTCTATGATGATTGGTTATCCTTGTCTGAAAATCATGGACATTTGGGAAAGTAAAGCAGTTGACCCCTATGATAATGTCCACATTTTAATCTTTCTGGTTGTAAGACTTACCTTTAATAATCATTGAAAAATTAAACATTCCATCTCTTTTATTTTGAACAGAAAGAGAATGAAAAGGACAGCTGATTAATGTGAAAGTAAAAAGCTAAATGTACTAATTTATTTTAAATTAATTTGATATTGTTCAATTCAAGGATCATAAGTGATTATTTTTATGTGAAACTCTGAATACTAAATTGTAACCACATTTCTATTAAAAGTGGAAATGAAAGCAGGAAACAAAGCTAGAGTCAATTAGACACAATCTTACCTGAAGTTGGTTTTTGTTCTCTTTTCTTCTCCATTCTCCCTGCAATGAGAAGTGGCAGGTAAGTTGTAGTGTGGGGTCAGAATATGATGTGACTAACATGAAAGCCTAGTTTAGGACAACTGCACTCTATCACTATCTCAGCCACATCTAACCTATGCCTAGAAAAGATGATGCATAGTTCACAGGTATAAGAAAGGTTGTCAAATTATATAAAATTATAAAAATAAAAAAACATGGAAACATAAAGCTTATTTTTGCACTGGTTAGCAAATATTGATCTCTATTATATCTTAATCATGTTTTTGGGTTTTAAAAATCTTGTTAGTGCGAGTCATTGACTGAATCTTACAGTCAAATCCCCATAGAAAGCACTGCATGGGGAAAAGAGCCAACTGAAATAAGGCTGTGACTTCTCACGACCTACTTGAAAGAAAGGCCAGACAATATCAAAGGAAGTGAGACATACAGCAAAAAGTGCAGGATGTTTAAAAAGATGAGACTACGAAGCAATTATTTAGTGAAAAGAGGCATTGCCCATGAAGCTTGCAGGAAGTGGTATTTGGTTTAGATCCTGAGACATTCACGGGAATTTAAAACAGGGAAAAAGGCTGCGTGTTGGCAATGGAACTGGAATGGACTGAGTGGGCAAGAGAAATTTAGTGAGAAGACATTTTTAGGGCTTCTTTTAGGAACTCAAACTGTAAGAGAAGTGCATAAAAGGAAGAATATTCTAGAATTCAGGCAGGAGGTGATGGAAGTGTGGACTGGTCATGACGGTGGAGCACAGAGGAGGGCCCTAGGGGATGAAAGAGACAGAGGGGAGGTGACAGGGTCTGAGGAGTTACAAAATGTGAGTAGCAAGTGGGGAGGAGAGGTAGCGGTTACCTAGAGGCTTTGGGCATAGTGTGCACTTCGGGGAAATGATAAAATGTGATGTGGTGTGGGAAGGAGGAGTTCTGTTTAAACTTACTGAGTCTGAGGTGCTATGGACTCAGGGATCTCCAGATAGAACTGAAAGTACAGACGCAGTAAATACTGATCTTGAGAAGATGGCTGGACTAAGAAGTTGAAGGAGGCATACAGGCAGACAGCACAGAGGGGATAGGCTGAGGTCCATAACCAAGACACTAAAACACTACTTTCGTTTTGTGATATAAGACCATGAGGACACAGAAGAAGACCTAGGGGGATCCACAGACACACTGTCACAAACCACTGTGAAGTTTCAGGAGGTTTGGGGGAGGGAGTTCAACAGCCTCCCCTGGTGTCAAGTTCTTGCAGGGGTTGACAGGTCATGCATGAGGCAGTAATCTGAGCAGAGAGGAGACAGGGAACACACAAGAGATTGCAAAGACTGAAGAGGAAGTGGGTGATGAGGCAGACGAGGGTGACATTTCTCCTTCTTCATGAAATTCAGAGAATCCAAATGGGCAAGACTGGGCAACAGCTTAAGCAGAGACAAATCCAGATTCTGCTAATCTGTGGGGCACTTTGCACCAAGGCAGCATGTACAGCTCCACTGGGCTGTGAATCTTGGTGTGGCATGGGTCAGACAGGACCCTCCTTCCAGATGTCACTTCCTTGTCATGTGCCAATGTTTCACAGCTGGAGCCAGTTACTGAGAGCTTACAAAGCACATGGAATCAACATGTGGACTTCACACAAGTGTTTGTACAAGCCCTTCATGTTTTTAAAAAATCCTAAAGTATAAGGTAGAAAGTGTGACGTTTTCCCTCCTGAAGCTGCCAAATGTATAACATTCATTTACCTGGCACCTTGACTAATGGTATATTCTGTTCTCTTGGATGATTTCTAGCTGACTTGCTGGTTGCAATTTACTTCTATGAGTCAAACAGATAAATGACATCGATTGTTCATTTAAAGGCCTCATTCATTACCAAGTGTGATGGGAGCGTCCTGATGTCCTATTGGTCAAGCCAGTGTTTATTATTTGATTATCTACCTGTGAGAACTAGCAGCCTCAAAACGTGTTCATGAACTTTTCAAAATGGCATGCAAAGCTTGACTTACAAAATGTTTACTGGAAAACATCTTTTTAGAGAATACTACTTTGTATCAGACTGAAATAATAAACACTTAAAAGTAGATGGATGTACTTGTGATGAATAAGATATCGAGTGATCACAGTGTCCCTGAGGACCCCTGGGGCAGAGTCCTTTTCCTTAGCCTGATTCATGTAACCCACAGGACTGCAAAACTGATGCAGTCCCTCGATGCACAGGCGCCCGGGGAGGCGGGTGGTGGTGCCCGCTGGTGCGCACTGGCCTTCAGGCCAGCCGCTGCCACGCAGTCGAGAACTATCATGGCACAGAGAAGCATTGACACAATTGGCTTGCCATGCACTGACCGAGGAGGCCTGCCCGGGGATGTGCATGAATCATCCCGATATGGAGAAACCCCTGGGAATACATGCCACACAACGGGTCTCTCTTGTCCCTGTGTTGAGAACTAGAAAGATCCAGAGTCCGCGGAGGAGCAGCTGCTGAACAAAGACTCAGAGAACACGAGAATATAGGTTACGCCCAAAGACTCAGAGGTCAAGTTGACCGGGGTCACGAGAGCCGTTCAGAAGCTAGAAATCAGGAGGACCTTGTGCAGTACCTGGGGAGACCCTCTGGAAGCCATTCTTCCCCTGACAGTACAGGCTGTGGTGGAGGAGCGCTTGGAGCTCTGGAGAGGTCTACACTGAGATTTCTGCTGCCCGTGCTCACGGTTGGGGAGACGACACTAAGTGGTTGCCGGGTCCCAATGCACTGGGAGGCTGGAGAGAAAAAGCTACAAAAAATGGCTTTTGCCCCAGAAGGCTCTCTTGAGATGTTAGCAAGAATTGCCTCCTCAGTATTCTATACCCGTGACGAGGAGGAGACCAAAGAGAGAAAACAAAGAGACCAAGAAAAAGAAGCTGCTTTTGTTGCAGTACTAAGAGAAACAGACCCTAAGTCTGATTCTCTGGGCTCCAAGAAGAATCGATGACTGCATTCATCTGCTACCACTGTTAAAAGCTAGGCCACCTCAAGAAGGCCCCAGAGCTCAGATCCATTGTACCAGTTAGTCTAACAGGAATGAGGGCACCCAGGGCAGACTCTGCCTTCTCCCTCTGGCCAGACTATCATCTCCATGGAGGAGCCCCAGGTAATCATGATTACAGAGGAAAAAGGAAAGAGCCTGTTGTTAGACACAGGTGCAAGTCTCTCGGTCCTTCTTTTCAATCCTGGCCTTCCTTCCAGCCATCACACCTCAGTGAAAGGAGTCACTGGTGAGGAGGTAATACGCTATTTTTCACAACCATTAGGCTGTAACTACTTGTTAGATCTTTCTTGCATATCTCTGTCATGAGAAACCACTTTGAAGATACCACCATGTATTACAGCAGCCATTGATATTTTCCTGCTAATCTGTCCATAACTCTGTAACGTTTGTATTGTTCCTATGCTATTTTGTAAATGGATGTATGTTTATTACTATGTGTTTCCTACAACAACCATTGAGAATAGTCAATGAACAATGAATTGGTCACTCATGTATAGCTCTATTTATTTTCTTTAGAAACCACTTTGAAGATATCAAAGTATAGTACAACAATCATTCATAGTAATCTACCACTTTTGTCTGTAACTCACTATTATTTGTCTATTTGTTTTCCTGAGAAACTATCTTGTAGATAACAATATGTAAAACAACAACCATTGATAATTTCCTACCACTTTGTCTATAATTCGGTAAGCCCCTCATTAGTATGTTATCCTTCTTTTACTCTTTAAAATTTAAAAAAAAAAGAACAAAACTGATGCAGCGTGACTTTGGAGGTCCAACTGGACCTTAAAAAAATTTATAGCTTTTATTTTGCTTGCCCCTGTATCCCTCTCTCTGAAGGAGGCCAGACAGTGTGTTTGAGGGCACACAACCAGCCCTAAGGGGAGATCCTCACAGTGTGGAACTGAGGCCTTGGGTCAACAGCCAATGAGGAGCAAAGGCCTCTTGCTGGCAGTTGTGATCAACCTGCTAGACCCAGTCATGAACTATTCAGCAGCTGTGGTCAAGTCTATAGGTAAGGGTAGCTCTCGCCCACATTCACCTTGCCTGCTACTTCCTGGAAGAGGTGGGCCCAGGACCATCCACTCAGTACCTGGGGAATTCCCCATAGAAAATGTATGAGATGGCAAGAGTTTATTGTTGTTTTCAGCTGGTATAACCTGGGAAAATTGTTATGCCTATTATAAAGCTCTGTCAATTCATGACTTACATAATATGTATTTACAATGGTGAGAATTAATTGTAGGCAAGTAAATCAGTCTCCCTGAGTTTCTCATTGTCTTTTCCACACTTGCAGCCCAGTCTCTGTGAACAATTAAAATCCATGTTCCCTCAGTTGCCTCTGAATGATTTAGCCACAACCCACCTTCCTTACCTGCATCCACCCCTCGAGCACCATTCCCAACCCCTGTCCACTATACCAAAGCATACAGCCCCCACACCAGCTCTGCACTACGCTGCATCTACTGCTGAGAATTTCTCACTAGTTTCTCCCACTTAGCAAAACCCTGTTCATCCTGAAACCTGAGGGGAAAGGACAGCTCTCCATGGAGGCTTTTGCTCTGCACCTGCTCCCCAGCACCCATTTCTCTGAAGAATTTAGCACCTTCTCCTGTGCCCTTTTAACCCTTTATTTATAGCACTAACCTTCAGAGCATTAACTCCAGCTCTGGTCCCTACTGAGTTGTGGGGAGCCCTGAGCCTTCTGTCTCCTGATGTTCAGCACCAAGCCTTGAGCACAGCTGCCCGGTTCCCAGCAGGCAAGCAGAGAGCTGTATCATGCTCCAACCCTTGCTAAAATGCTAGGCAACAGGAAGCAAATTTGAGTCCTGTTGAAAGTTCAGAGAAAGCACAACCAGAACAGAGCTTTTAGGAGGTGTTTATATTACAACTGACAGCCTAGAAAACTATTATATTAGAAAAGAGGGTGATAAAATAACAGAGAGCCTTTCAGAATAATGAACATGCATTCTACCCTCGTTATGCTTTATTTTATCACACATTCAAATTTAAAAGCAAAACATTAAAGTATAGTTTGCATCTTATTTCTGTTAAACCTAGATGCAGTACTCTACCTGTGAGGAATAAAAATGGACCATAATTTCATAAAAATTGAATTTGCAGGGTATATTTTACTTGTATGAGAAAATGTATTTAATTGAACACCAAAATTCCAAGTCTCATGACTATTTATATAAACTGAATCTTGATATTTTAAAAAGCTATTTTAGACTTAAAATTGTTGATATTGTTCCACAGAGGAACATTAAATATGAATCAATTTATAGTAGAGTTCAGTACTTCAGTTTGGAAGTCTCTTAATTGCAGTGGCTGTTTCTGATGTTTTAAAACCACTCACATATAAATGCAAATCAAGGATATCTCACCAATAACCAGTAGGAGCATTTGTATCAGCTCCTCTTATAGCTTCTAATGGAAAAGGAAATTACAGTATACGTTTATGTACACATATACATACACATATATGGATATGTAGTAAACAGTGGATTTTCATGCTCAGATATAGTCTGTCCTCTAAAATATATTCTGGTTTCTACTTGCTTCATCGTTGTATAATAAAGTCTGTCATGGAATCTTATCAAGCTTCTCTCACTGCACTACCAATTTCTCAGTAGCCAATTCTGAGTTTTCGTTCACTCTCAGGCATTTTATCTGCCCTGCTCTGAGAGGTATTATTAATCACATCCTGTTGCTAGGATACCTGAGAATGTTCATTTATGTCCGATGTTTCTTTGGCAAAATGCACTATGAAGAAGGCATAGAATCACGACAAGGAAAATTACTGTGCACATGTTACTTATTTTAAAAATAAAAGGGTGATAACAATTCCCAGATAACACAGTGCTGATTCCCATGAAGTTTTAAATGCCACTTTGTTTCATCTAGAATTAAAATGGAAAAATACTGAGAGTATTTTTGTAGAATCTGTAGTATTTACACACTTCTGCGTTCAATGGGGGAAAGTGGAATGAGGTAGGATTTTAACTCTGGTTCTTTTATAGAAACTCAGAGAGTAGGGGACTTTGAGATTTACTGGCTTCAAATGCTTCATCTCACAATCAGAGGAAGTAGTTTTGATGTTGGATGATTTCTGGAGCTAGCCCTAAAATCCTGCTTGTCACTGTTGCCATGTTTATCTACTATAATGCAATATTTGTAAGAAAAATCACATTCAGAATGTGAATCTGGGTAATTAGAGCTTAAAAAGCCTTTTTCAGTATTTTAAAATAATTTCAGCAATATTTCTGCTTTGGTTATTATTATACCAAGGAGTCCTGCTTCTTGGTTGTAATGAAAGAAGACCCAAACATATAAAATCCACCTAAACACAAGATTTTCTTAGTTAATCTCTTCCCGATGGAAACAGCTCAATATAGAAAGAACACAGACTTTGGGGTTAGACTTCTCATCCAAACAGTGGGTCTCTGTGAGTTGCGTGACTGTGGCAAAGAAGCATAAAGTAGCTTCTCAGTATCTGTTCCTTTCTGTTCTCTCCTCTCTCTCTCAAAAACACAGCTATCTATCTATCTATCTATCTATCTATCTATCTATCTATCTATCCTTGATCATCATCTATCATCTTCACTCTGGTATCTCCACTGCAAATAGAACCAAATTTTTACTTCCTTCCTATTTCTAAATATTAGTCTCTGCAGTATGCCATTATTATAATCACACAAGTAGCAGTGTTTAATGTTTATACAGTACTGTCCATGTGCCCATCATTTTTACTGGCATATTATACAAATTAATGTCTTTTAGCTCCACATTGTTATGAGACTTTACAAATATTATATCTATTTACAGGTTAAGAAAACTGAGTCACAAAGAGATTTAACTTTGCCAAACCATCAAACTACCAAGTGGCAAATAAATAAGGGGGAAAAATAGGGTGAGAGTCTAGGAAGATATGAAGTAGGAGTTGAAATATCAATGGGGCAAACACAACCAGTCCCTAGTCTGTGAGAGCTGCCTGTATAAATTATTTTATTAAAATATTTCTACAGGTTACCTTTTTATTATCCACTTATTCTCTATCAAATCATTTGTTTGGATAAACCAACCACTCATTTTAATTGCTAAGTATCAAATCACAATGTTGTGGGAGTACAGTGGTAGAAAAGATCTTCAGATGGAAATTGTACAAATGGTTTAGTACTTAGTAACTGCTATGAATTGAACACTTTATTGATATTTAAATGTCCCCTGTAACTTAATGCTTCTAATAACTCATAGTGTAGATAATTACATTCTTTTTCCAGTGGTGAAAGTGAGCTCAGAGTTTTTTTTTTTTTGGTACTAGACATGACGCTCAGTTAGTGAATGACAGGATGAAAATATGAGCCCAGAGACTTACCTTGTCTGAGAGTCAGCTATGGTGATTAAGGATAATTCTATAGAGTGGGCAAGAGTTTAGGCTTGTAGCTCGGCTGCTTAATCACACTGGACATTGGGCTCATCACTTAACCTGTCTAGGCTGATGTGTGGTCAGGTGAAAAGGGATAATGTGAGTACCTACTTTACAGCATCATTTAATGATACCCTGCAATGATGCCTTTAACAATTCCCACATGTACTGAGTCATGAAACACTAGTGTGTGTAAAACGCTGGTGCATGGAGCACAGAAAACAGTGTATTTCTAGCTGTTTCTCTTTATGGATATCCCATATCAGATGGCACCCAGTAATGTATGATGTCCTGATTCTTTGAAAGCTTTTTCTGGAGGAAGCCAGAAACAGTCAGTGATTGCTTTTATTATATTATGAAATTCTGCTTTCAGAAGTTCCTTGACATCACTGCTATCAGTCCTCTCTCCCTTAGTTTCTATGGGAAAGGTTGCTTTATATTTTAGTGGATTACTTTCCTCTTCTCCTCATGTCCTCACTATTTCCAAATACAAATAGGTTTGATGAGACTCACACTGAGATGTCAAAACTCCCCGAACTGTGTGCTGACAGCACATGGTTTTAGGACTTACGGTTTGAATCCTCCCCCACATTTTGGCGTGACCAACAGCTGTCGAGCTTTCAATCATTAGATAGGGTTTAAATGTAACGAGGAGCTGCTCAGAAGATTCAGAAGACTTCTCTGCCTGCTCCTTACAATAAACAGTAGGATGTGGGACAAGTAACTTGATTTTTGGCAAGATTCAATAGTCTTCATAAAGCTTAATACTGTCCTTCAATAATTTCAAAGGATGCTGCGCTACATGGATGGGAGAGGATTTTAAGTAATACTCTGTAAGAGGAGGAACAGAGATGCTTAACAGGACCAATTTAAAGGCCAGCTGCTCTAAAAGGGCCTACGTCAGATGGCAGAAATTGCATAGCTTCTGTGTGGTCAACAGTACAAAAAGACCAAAGGGCTTATTTTCTTACTTATGATTGGACTTGTGCTGGGGTTGAAATGCCACTGGCCTCGGCAGACACTGAGGATGAGCTCTGGATGGCGGTGGATACTCATTCTCCCCTGTGGGTTTAGATAAACTCCACTTGCTCTGCTGTCTTTTCTATCTGGGTGGTTGATGTGTTGCTAGGATGTTTAGGCAGAGAGAGCCACTCTGAGCATACTCAGTACTGGGACCTCCACGCAGCGAGTATAGAGACACAGAAACTGACCCTTCAGAAACACATTGACAGAGATAGATCTGGGCTTCTGAGGGTGACCATCTGCGTTGGCAGAGCTGGCTCTCCATCTGCACTCCCCAGCCCTAGGGTCTGGTCTGCCATCCTCCATGGCACAGAGAAAGAACTGAATGCTCAACGAATTTTCTTGGGCTTACCCCTCTGCAAAGGAATAGCAAGATCAGAATGAGGAACAATTGATTTGGTTGTCTTGGAAATTCTCAACTACAGAATTTCTTCCCATTTTGATCCATCTGACAAGCACATAATTAATGTGACAATCAGCAGTCCCTTTCAGATTCCTAATATTGGCCTGAGAGAACTAAATCTCAAAGTAAATCTTTTGATATTCAGGATCTCAGTCTGAGGCAGTCATTTCTTGGCAAAGAGAATTTTTGGAAGACCTTTAGATGTTGAAGTCAGATTGGCAAAAGTAAATACCCAGTTATTGCCAGGTCTTAAATAGCTCTGCAAACTGGGAATGCCAGTTTTAATCATTCAAGTTTCAGCTACTAAAACAGAATGTGCACACTTGTACTTTCCTTTGTGTAATAAAATGTTTCTACAATGTTAGGTGTGAATAGTCACTTTTAAAGAATATAATATTTGGAATACTTTTAGAGTATTCATTGTATAAAAAACTAGAATGAATTAATTTATAAAGAATCTATGTGTAATATATTTATTCATTCCTTTGCTAGAATAAAAATTACTATATATTAAGAATCAAGATTCTCCTTGAATCTCTCCAGGTCTAGTAAGTTGTTTAACCAGTAGTATATAGTAGAAATAATACTTGGCAAATTGCGAGGCTTGGATTTTGAGAATTTGGTAGCTTTTACTTTATGAGTCTTTGAAAAACTTCCTCTGGGGTAAGCCAGACACAGGGTAAGAAGTTGGACTACCCTGAGAACACCATGCTGCAGGGAAGCTCAACCTGACCACACCTGTCAGTCTCACTGACAGACAGATGCTTAAACATGACATGACTAACTCCCAGCTGTTCCAGTCATCCCAGATGTCAGAGATGTAATAAGGAAGCTGTCCCGGATGCTATAGTTGCACCTGGAATATCCTTCAAAGGCCTATATGTTAAAGATTTGGTCCCTGGTTAAATCAGGATATAACCCTTTAAAAGGTTAAGGCCTCATGGGAGATTTTATTTCACTGAGGGCATGTCCTCGAAGGGATTTGGGGATGTTGATCATTCTGTGCCTCTCTGTCTCTCTGTCTCTGTCTCCCTCCTGCCATGAGATGAGTGCTTAGCTGTACCCCAGCCCCCTGGCATAGTGTACTGTCTTGTCCAATTTCAAGGGAACCAATCAACCATGAACTGACACCTTTGAATTCATGAGCCAAAATAAATGCTTCTTTTTATAAGCTGAGTATTTCAGTTATTCTGATACAGTGATTGAAAGCTGAGTAACACATTAGAAGGAGATTCTTTGGCTCCAGCCACTGCATGGGATGCCAAGTGGATTCCAGACAAACTGTCCAGTAAAACTCTTCCTAAATTCTTGATCCACAAAACTATGAGCAAAATAATTCTTTAGAAAAGTGCTGCAACAATTTGGCAGACTTTTAAATGTAGCCGTGAGTATTCAAAACAAGTCCTTTTCTGCTTTTACAATGAGACCATTTATTGATATACATATTAATTGAAGACTCACCTAGATTCTTTCTATTATCCAGCCTTTTGGCATCTAAACTTTAGTCTTTCAATTAAAGATAATAAAGCTTGTTATAAATAAGAGTTCAGTTAAAGCACCATCTATGCAGATTAATACATATTTTGGTTTTACATAAGTATTATAATATTATCCTGTGTTAAGATTATCAGTCAAAACCCAAGTGGAGGCTTGCTAGTGATCTAACTCCTTAGGATTTGTAAGCTATCAACTGAAGTCGCCATTTGAGCCAACAATATTTAAATATTCACTGAGGTTTCAAAAACTTTACCATTTATGCTTAGTATTATAAACTCCCTGAACTGAAACACTCAAAAGAGCCAACAACCATTTTTGCTAAATAATTAATAATATTATTTTCATTGGGTAGAGTTACTTTTAAAGGATAAATTAGTGAAATCTATATTAAATTAAGAGCTGTATTATTGAGGGTTAATTTTCTGTGGGAAGGCAACAAGGGAATCATTTCACTAGGAAAAGTAATGACATGGGTCCAAGCAGAATCCACGCTTGTGATGTCTGTTTGTTCACTTTAAATTGCAATGTATTTGGCTAATGAACACACAATCCTGCCCAGCTTTCCATCTGGAGGAAACAAGAGCATTCATTGCTCTTCCCTTATGCTCTTCATCATCACCTCATTAGCTTGGAGAAAGCTGGTGGAGGCCAGAGGTGATCCTCATTTTATTCTTTGAGATGTCAGCACAGTTTTATTCCCAGTAGCCTTGAGTTTACCCCTTTTCATCTTAAAAGTCCTCATCACACTCATCTTTCCCTTCACATTGACCCACATCAAAGATCTGGGCCTTAGATATTCAGGGAAGCTCATCTTTCATGGACCAAAGGAAGAAAATAAGGAAAGAGGGCTTACAGCACTGGTTATTGATTTACTGCTTTCAGGGTTGCAGTGTGCTTTGTAATCTTGTAAAAACTCCCCTCTGCAAACTTCATTGATGACTTGAGTTTACTAGAAAAACTATTAATTGCCTAATGCACTTTATGTGTAAGAGAAGAGGCTAAGCAACTCTTCGACCCGTAGGAGAATACAAAATGCAAACACTGCTGAGCACTGATTATCTGAGAAACGGAGAAAAGCACTTGCTATACTAAAGAGTAAAGAAGAAGCCCATGGTCTAGGGCTCAGGGAGGGTCCTCAGGCAAGTCTGCGCATTGACTGAACTGATCTGGCCTGTCATGGGGGCTGGACTTTTCCTGGCAATAGAGACCCAGAGTGAGAGGCACTGCAGGAGGAAAGAGAAATACATATCGCCTTAATGCCTAAGGCAACACATTCTATTTTCTGATCATTTTGTTGGAAAACACTGTTATTGGTGTTCAGTGTGAGTGTGAAGGGCTGATTTCCAAAGCAGCAGGTGACATGGTACAGAGTACAACGCCTCTGTTGCCGCCTACCAGAAAGACAGGAAGCAGCACAGCCTGGGGATGGGTACAGGTGAGCACCAGGATGGGCACTGCAATGTTGCAAAAAGTATCCCAACCTCTGGAAGCTTATACTTGCACAGGAAGACTAAGCATTTGGTATTCCCAGGGAGGGGCAGGAACTTCTTAGCTGTAGTTGGGTATCTACCAACAGTTATTTCTCTTCTTTTTCCATGCTGGGACCTGACACTTTTCTCACATAGAACACATACTAGGTTTCTCTGAAAATAAGACCTACCTGGAAAATAATCAGCTTGGCAAACTAGAGATAAAAAATGCCAGGCTGAACCATCCCTTTCCTGCCTTCTTCCCATTGCCATTCTCTTGCTTGGTGGCTGCTCTGTAAGGCAGAGAAGGCGAGGATAGGCTGATTGGGGCTGGCATTTTTTGATCGCTAGTTTTTAAGGCTGATTATTTTCTAGCGAGGTCTTATTTTCTGAGAAAGAGGGTAGCACTTGTGAGCAAATCATTGTCGTTTCAGCCCCTTGGTTTAGATGGTATTTGACATTTCTGGCCAATGATCTGTAAATTGCAGAAGTTCATTAGGAGGTCTTTCATACCAGTAAGACAAGACGTGGTAGAAGTCATCATTTTTCCTGTTAGCAGATAGTGTCATATCTACATATTATTTCTAGCTCTTTCCAAGGATGACAGAAGGGTCTATACCCTCAGGAGTATGACACTGAGCTTCTGAATTCCCCATCATGAGACCTTCTTCCTGTGGGCCACTTTATCTTTTGTTGTTTTTGTTAAAAGTTTTTATTCCTTGCAGCAATGGCATCCCATAGTCTACACAGGCCACCTGCAAAATCATATTCCATGCTAATCAGCTAGGGCTAGAACTGGAAGGAAAGAGCATCGTGTTTAAGACAGTCCTGGGAATCTGGGGTGGGACTGCCCCCTCAAGCCAGGGACTACACCTGCCTTTTTTCACAAGTGTCACCTTCACAAGCGAGGAAGGCCAAGATGTTTGCCTGCAAAGTCCACACCCTACTTAGACCATGCGCAAAGAAGCTGAGGTGCCAGGGTTCTCTGGTTAAACTCTGCACAGATCAGATCTCCAGGGCTTTGGACCAGACTGTGCCACTGATGTGTGGGCCCCAGGCCCAAAGGATCCTTAGGACTTGGGTGGGTGTAAGACCCAGATCCTCTGCTCTAATGCTGGAGGCATGTGATGAAGTAGAAGAAAAAGTGAGCCTGCGCAGCTCTTGTTGCCCCTGGCACAGCAAGGGCAGGAGCTGGTATATCACGACACACACAGGCAGGCTAGTTCCTGGAAGTGTGAGGGGGATGAGCAGTGCACACACTCTCAATCATCTGTCACAGGGGATTCAAGGGTGGGGATTTGGTCAACAGTTTATGAATGGGGCAGTAGAAAATCAGAGAGGTGAACTTGCCCAAGATACTCAGTAAGTATTCAGCAAATTTGATTTGAATCTAGGACTTTCAAAAAAAAATTGCACAGTTTACCACATATAGTTCCTCACGTGTTTGTAACCGGTCTAATTTTTGTATAAAATTGAGAGACACAAGTTGATTTACATTATCTATTTTATTTGCCTATTTTCTAGTTGTCTACCTCAAAAAACACTTAGCGATGGTTATTCTAAGATTCAAATGAATTAATTTTAAATAAATGAATCATTAATAAATTTACTGCATATTTAAAACATTGAAGAAATCTTTTAAAACATCTTACCTTGGTATAAAATAAAGTAGGGGAGACGTAGGCCTTCCTGCTAGCATGATACTGTAAGACACAGACGATCCACTGTTTGTATAAAATGTTCTCCAAAATCTTGTGGAAATGGGTCAGTTCTATTCTTTTTCCTTTGTAGTGCAAAATATGTAAACATTTTTTAAGCGAAAAAATTATCTGAATTTGCTGCTTACGTAGCCTCAATCTGTCAGTTTGATTTTAAACTTACAATTCACTGTTTGCTACAGATTGAAAGCAATGGGTATGAGGTTCTTTACGTCTTATGTTTGATTGTTTTGAAAGCTGGGTTTTTATCCTTCAGTTGAATCAATTATATTAGACCTGAGTGAGGGTGGTGGAGATAAGAGGCGAGAAGACTGAAGCTTCTGCAGTGCTGCTTTCTGTCTTCACTGCGGGGCCCGTAGAGGGAGGAGAGTCCCATCCCAGAGGCACGTACTCCAGCACCTTCCCAGGGACACCTGAGAGATTTATCCCAGGACCCTAAGTGTCTATAAAATGTATGAGGTGCAATCACAAGATACAGGGGATGTTTAAATTTAAGAATAATTACTATAGTACTTATAGACACCTTGCCAGTAATCTCCCTTCAAACACGCCCCTTCCTGCCACTTTGTGAAACTGTTCAGGAATTCCTCTCCTGTGAGTGTCCTCAGTGGTGCTGTTGTGTCTGCTTCCATGTCCTAAACCAAACTCAGAATGTTTACCTTTCACGGTCGTTTTGAGTTTGGGGAAAAGCCAGAAGTCCATGGTGCCAGACCCAGTTAAAAAGGTGCACGAGAACACACTAATGTCTTATGAGCCTGCTTTTCTGTTAGACAGCACCAGGCAGCAGTATCCACTGTATTTTTATCACACCCACTAGACACTCACAAAAGAGAACTTCCAGAACTGCTTTAGAAAAAGGCAAGAACCATGGGATAACTCTGTTGTAAGCAAAGGGGAGTATTTTGCGGGGGATTAATGGCAGTGTGTCTTTTACTGTAATGAAATGTTTTATTTAACACACACCATATGTTTTGATCAGCCGTTGTACTTTGACCGTTTTTGGAAACTCTATTATGACATTGCTACATATTTTTCGGAAAAAATCAGCTCAGTCTGAGTATTACTCAGCAGGCTGATCACAGTCATTGACAAGGTGGGTGGAAACCTGGGGAAGTGATCATAGGCAGCTATAAAAAAGAAACATTTCAGATGATGAATGGAAAAGTTACAGAACTCAGATCATATGTTTACAAATACCGAAGACTTACACCGGGGGGGAAATCATTGTGACTGCTGCCGATATTGCCCCAGAGCCAGCACAAGGCAGCCCAGGCTGCAGTTTCTCGCTGCCAAGCACCCTCAGCCATGTGGTAGCCCCCAGGACTGACGCAGGCAGAGCACAGAACTCTCTGGCCCACGGGATTCACAGCTGGGACATTTCTGTACCGGAAAGTCCTCTTTAAACTTTAAACAAAAACAGTAAGCTTAGTTTACTCTCAAGATAATTCAAAATCAAGACATTCAAATGAGACCTCCATTGGGTGAACTACTCATCTAAAGAAATGTGTTAGACACATTTTTGGGGAGTCCTTTAAGAAATATCTGACAGAATTCTTTAAGATACCTTAAACATTTGAAGGAAGCGTGGAATGTAGTAGTTGCGTCTGTTCAGCTGCTTGTGACTCTGGTGATGTTACACACTTTCTTTCTCTGGTGCCTGCCTGGACAGACTCGTACCTAGTCCCACATTCAAGAGGACACTGTGTGGGGTGGGGTTGGCACTCCTTGGTATCCACTCCATCCTACAGTGCACACGGAATTTGAAATAGATCACCAGGAGCTTGGGGCAGGAGGGAAGAGGCCAGACCTGCTGGGTTATTCGTCATCTCCAGCATTTCAAGCTTCACACGCCACCTCTTCAGCAGGGCACATGGGGATATGTATCCCCTGGCAAGATGTTTAGATTTGGTGCATACAAATAGGGCTCTAATGTGTGAAGTGGAAGGGACAGAAAGAACAGTCACTGCCTGGAGCTTTTCTTCCTGCACTGAAGCGGCAGAAAACGCTTCTACAAACATCTTCATATTTCATCTTTGAGATTGGATAAAGTCACAAAATGCAGTTAAAATACATACTAAGGAAGTCTGGTGAGTATAAGGAAGTTGACTGATACAGAACAACTCACAACCTTTAGTCTGATTATGACCTACTTTCAAAGGTTCTGGAAAACTAAGAATCTTCAACTTTATTATTATTATTTTTGGAGTATGCAATCTTTTATAATCTGTGTGAAAATGGATATATATTAAAAACAGTAATGAAAAGGCAAGTTTGCTATACCAAACCAAGCACAACTCCTTGGTGCCACCTCGGGCAGTGGCAGAATGACATTTCACAGAAATTTTTTTAAGAAAATTCCCTGGTGCCTCAAAAATCTATTTTGTTTGTGAAAGTGGGATTTCTGGGATAGTTCAGCTGGAGAGAGTGGGAAAAAGAAGGAAGATGGATTTTTTTTGTATAAAGAAACTGAAGGAATGTGAGAGTTCTTTTGGAGAGACAGGTAGACAGTTCCAGAGATAGAGAAATTGATTTAGCGACCTTGAAAATGGTGAAGGTTTGGTAAAGGGAGAAATAGTCTGAAAAGGGAGGGTCCAGTGAATATATATAAAAAAAGTAGTGAGCTGGAATCTAAAGAAAGTCCTACAAATAGGAAATTTCTCTTTTAGGGAAGAGATGGCAGATATCTGGAACCACAATAACTACTTTCCTTACTATGTTGTTTCCAATCAGTGTTATGGCGAACCCCGCTGTATTTATCTGCTAAACAACAAAAATTAGCTACGTATTACAGTGTTACGTGAAGGCAGTCAAGGGCTATACGATGTATTTGGGCTGACATTGGCTGAAAAGTGTTCCATTCTAAAAGATAAAATGTGGAATGGCATCAAGAATTTGCCATAAACATAAATGGAACAGATGATTTGCAGATGAAATTGTGAGGCCCCCTGGGGGGGCGTAGATGACACTGGATGTCACGGCTCATTCGGGTATTAAAAGAATGGGTGAATGGAGAAGCTGCAAGGCCTTTGGATCTGGGCAACAAAATCGAACAGAAAAGAGCATGCTGGGTCATGGTTATTGCTCATTTGCATATTTTGAGTCTTAATTACTAAGAGGTTAAGGATCAGTAGCAGAAGGCCTGCATTTGGATCCTTGCTGGCCCACCTAATAGATCTGTAACATCGGCCCATTCCTCTCTGAATTAACATTGCCCCAAGCTCAAGATGGAAGCAGTAATACTACACAATTTGAGTTATTATAAAAATTAAAGGAAATGCTGACTATTACACTTTCAACAAATGGTGCATTTAAATTCACAACTTTCAAAGCACAGTAAAATAGAAATTAATGTGGTTCTGATACTTGCCCAGTGATATTAACCCATAAAGCCTAAATCATTTATATTCCACCCACATTCTTATTTAATGAAGTGCCTTAATTAGTTGCTGGTATTTTACCTACAATTTTATGTAAACTTAGTTGTCTTTTTTCATTAAGTGTGCTTCACTATATATTCCAAATTATTTTAATTTCTTACATGTATTCATTTGATTATTAAAAATATAATAAAAGTTATTTCCAGAAAGATTAACTAAATAGGTTTCATTAAATTTTCATAAATATCAAGACTTCCAGGAAATCATGTTCAGTAAATATCTTTGAGTCGTGTTAGTAATTATTTTTAATAAAATCTTACATTTTGGTAGTAGTTAAGTATAATGAACATGATCTCACTTGGTCATGATCTTGCTGATCTTTTTTTTATCAGGATGGAATTATCTACATAGAAAATGTTAAATTCCAACAGTATGACCCAAGTTTCTAATTGCCTTCTTGACAATAAAATGGCACCATTTATCATTGCCCCATCCAATCAATATCTTCATAGTTGAGCCAAAGTTTTGGATTCATCCATTCACCTATGGGGATGTCTCCAGTTGGTTATTTGGCTACTACACTGGACTGACACTTTACCATCACAGACAGCTTTTGGAATCCACTCAGTTCAATTTTGTTTAGAAGATTAAGCATCTCTTTGGAGAGCAAAACACTTAGATCAAAACTGACATTGCATTAAACTTACAGGGCAATGCTTTCTGGCTTGGTAGTTATGCTTTAATAATATTTTGTGGCAGTAACAACACACTGCTGTCTGACATTTTCCTTTTCTTTGCAAAAAAGAAAAAAAAAAGAAAGAAAAGTAAAGTCAAAGAAAATAAAAGGCTTTCCCCTAGTAGGTCAAAAGTCACCTACTAACTCAATTCTGTGAATTTCAATGAATGGATAGTACCCAGGGTATTTCCTTTTCATTGATCCTTTTTTCTTTTTATAAAGAAGTATATTGTATTGAGCATGTATAGTGCCTCTACACTTCTCAGCATTTTCCTATAGGTCCTATGTACCCTTTTGTAAAGGAGAAATTAGAAAGGAGTAGCTACTGTGAGATTGAGAGTGTTAAACCTCATGTATTTAGATTGACAGGCCAGCTGATCATTCTGGGAATGCCTACCCAGTTTAGTTTATTATGCCCCTCTGTCCCTCAATTATTTTATTGCAGCAACACTAGGGCACAGTCTGGGGAAAGGGTTCTGGAATTCAAAGCAGATGTTTTTATAGTCTGTGAGAAAAGAAGGAGGCTACAGCTATTGCATATTATATTACTTGGGGGATTATTTTGAAATGGCCCATTTTCCTCTTTCCCATGCACAGAACGCTCATAAGCATTCCTTTCCCCAAGTTTCACTGCTTCCTCCTCTCTCTCCCGATGGTAATCATGCTCCTAACCCTCTTATTCTCCTGAATTCCTTACATTTAGAAGATCTTATGTATAATACAAATATCCAAGTGGAACTTGATGTGGAGAAAATACAGGAGGAAGAAATTTGTTGATGAAATTCAATTCCAATCATTTACTCTTAAAAATGCTTTCGGCCATTGAATAAAGTTATGGGAGTGATACCATATAAAACATTGTTTGCTCTTGTTAAAAGTGAGAAAAATGTTTAAGAACTTGGTGAAAGGTTTTTTATCCTTTCTAGGTCTATAAATACCAAAGATGTAGATTAGTGCCATTTCCCCAATACTCCATGATTTCAAACTCTCTCTCTCTCTCTCTCTCTCTCTCTCTCTCTCTCTCTCTCTCTCTCTTTCTCTCTCTCTCATTTTTGTTCTCTTTTTGAGACAGGGTCTTGCTCTTCAGTCCAGGCTGGTCTTGAGCTCACTTTGTAGCCCAGGCTGGCCTCAAATTTGCAAGGATCCTCCTGCCTCAGCCTCCCGAGTGCTGGGATTACAGGTGTGTGCCACCACGCCAAGCTTTATTTTGGTCTAAACTCTCTAATCATAGTTGCAAAATCCCTGTTCCCTTGCCTTCTGTTCGACCTTCTGATAAAATCATATCCTAGGATGAGTTTCACCCTATACCTTTCTATTTGACCAATATGTGAAGATGTAATAAGGTACTCAATTGCATATATTTCTCAAATGAGATACACACTGTCACCATTATACAATGGATTCCCAACCCTGAATAGACCCTCAGGGTGTCTGAAACATAGTTCTTCTGTGTTTCTTTAGCTAGATCTCTTTCTTGTCCTTGCTCATTAGCATTTCACACTCTCTCCTTTCTCTACAGACTTCCAAGTTCCCTATGTACATGCTCAGCACATCACATCATTTCTTACTTCTCATATAAAGGCAGATACCATCAAACAGGCTTCCCACTCAAATTTCTGCCAACACCTCCATAGCCTCTCTACTATTATTTCATCCTCTTTGTTACAATGGAAAAGATATCTCTTCCTTCTTTAAGGCTGCTCAAGATCTCACATCCTGTAGGCTCCCCAAATTATTTTCTTTCTCTCTTATTTATTCACCACTGAGTTTCTCCCATCAGTAGTTAAATATGACCAAGAATCTGCTTTATGATGGGAACAAGGCAAAGCCTACCTCTCCTGTACTTTTCACCCCGTGATCGTCCTCCTTCTGTCATCCGTTCACAACCAGGATTTCGGAGAGTTGCACTCATCACTATATTCCTGCTTATTCACTTCCATTCAATGCTCAGTGCATCGTGTCTCTGTGTTCCTCCAAACACGTGACTCTCTTCTTGCCTAGATCATCAACAATCTCCTTTTTGGTAAATCCAGTGTAATGGTTTTCCGTTTTTATTTTATGAATGACATTGACAACACCTTTGACATCCTTAACACTGACGCACTAATGTCCATTCTGAAACGTGAACATTAGGTAATTCTCTCTCTGCAGGACCACAGCCATTCTCACATCTTCAAATATCTTTAAAATGTTGGTGACTCACAACTGTTTCTCCATCAAAAAGATTAGCTTAATGAACTACTGAACATCTCCATTTATATATTCTAAAGTAGGTAAAACTGAACCTGCTCTGACTGTGTTCCTCTCTCATACACAGCAATGGTATCTACTCAGCTGCCTGTGCCAGAAAGGTGGCAGCTATCCTGGTTCTCAGTCTTCTACTGGCGTCTTTGGAGAGAAAACTCTGTCTTTTATACTTAAGAATGTATTGATTTTGTCATCTAAACTGATGTTTCAGCTAGATAAGCAATTCTAGATTGACCGTTATTTCTCTTAACACTATGAGGATGTTACTTTATTGTCTTCTAACAGCTATTGTGGTTGAGGTTGCACAGTTTAAATCTGTTCTTTTATTTATAGGAGTGCTCACAGCTTTCTTCTTGGCCCTCTGTAGTACTATTTTGCTATTTCTAGATGTAAAATTATTTATCTCTATTGTGTTTGGAATTTGACATACTTATCTACTGAGAATCTTTAACGCTGGAAAATTCATAGTAATTATTGTTTTATTTTCTTTATGTTTTCTCTGAATTTTTGCATACACAGGTTGGACTTTTTTGTCCTTTTCTTTCAGTTAACAGACTTCTAAAATTTTCTTCATTTCTTTTTGTTTCATTCTATATTATTTGCTCAAAACTGAATTATAAATTAGTAATTTGGAAAAAAGACTAGTTTTCTGTCCAACTCATTTATATTTTATTTTCATAGTTATGTTTTCTAGACTTTCATTCCATTTTTACTTTTAAATGCATGCTCGTTTCCATACATATTTTCTATAGTTTTCAGTATTTCATTTGTTTCTTTGATTATTTGAGATACACTTTAAGGCCTTTCCTTTCATGTCCTGGTTTTTTATTATTTCTATTCTTAGAGTAAAATCTCTCCCTTGTGCTACAGGTGCTGATCCTTCTTCAGAAAATTCACAGCTCCTATGATTTCAAATCTTTGACTACAAGCTCGTGTTCGATGAGGGCAGCCTCTGTGGACATTCACGTGTCCTTGATGGAAATACTTCCACAGAGTAGTTTTGGAGCTGCCTCTGATGATATCCAGGTCTTTCCTCAATTTTGGCCAGGTGCCATTATAATTGATCAAACTGCCCTTAACAAACCTACCCTCCACTCACATAAGGTGTGAGTCAGAGACTCGAGTTTCTCTTGGGCTACTCATTTTTCCCATGGCCTCTGGCTTTCTTGCTGGTGGCACACCTTTGAATCTCCCACGCCCTTTCACGTCTCTGCGGTCAGGGTTTCATGTTGCTGCTTGTGAGATGCCTGTGGTTTGATTTCTTTTCAAATGTGGTTTAAGAATGTTATCAGCTTCAGCTCCTCCTCACATTCCTTACTTTGAATTCATAGTTTTTGTAACACATAACCTATCTCCACTGCTGTCTCCTGCTGAGTTTGAGACCTGCTGTATTGCGCCTGGCGTTGTCCGTGTTTGCCACTGGGGAGGGAGTTCACACTCACCACCCAGGCTGTCATGTGGACTGGAAAGCCTGCCATAACGTCTTCACTTAGTTTTCTCCTCTGCTAGATCGTGAGCTCTTCGTAACAGGGACAATCTAAATGTATAATGCTGTAGGGTAAAAGAACTACTTGTTGTATGGACAAATGGTTGAAAATGAATGAATTAATTGATGGAATTGGTCCTTTTACTTACTGTTGCCTTTTTGACCACCAGTTTCCTCCACAACCCTTAAGTGAGGGCTATTTCTGCACTTCAATGTACCTTACAGTTCCCTCATGTATTTTCACAGTTCACAAAAGCAATGATCCACATGTGACACGGTCTCTTTCCTCCCTTCCTCTGGCTTAACGTGTCTATGAGACAACTGTAAGGATTTTTAGGAATTTCTTTTTTCTTTTATTAAGTCTTCAACTCAGAAAAATGAAATGCATGATTTTAAAAACTGAATGATAAAAATTTTTTTCTTCAAAAAGCCAATAGTTTTCCTACACTCTTACTAATTACAAAGCCAACAGTCTTTCCTCCTGGGTACGAAGCCTTGCTAGATGGTCGAAGGCAACCATTACACCACATGGCAAGTCTGCTGTCAGTGCCTGAGCACACACTACAACTTGTGTAGAACTCACAGGTGCTATCTGCAGTCTGACTCCAGTTTCTGAGCCCCTGCTATATCAATGCACTTTGATTTTTTTAAAACAGTAGATCTGTTTTAGCTGCTAAAAGAATGAAGATTAAATAGATAACATGAAAGGCAATTTCAGGGACTAGCTAAATTGAAGTAAGCGCTGTCAGACATAAATTGCAATAAATGGATACAATTCAAACTTAAATATAAGTAATTCTAACAGTAGTGTACTAGTTCCTATTTGAGCCCAGACAGAGAAATAAAATAAACTATTTTAAGGACAATGAATAATGTAGTGAGAATACAGGTTAATATTTAAGCAATAGCTCCTTTAACATCATGCATGATTTCAAAACTAAGGAAGAAATTTTTATCTAAAACATCCTATCTGCTACTGTTTGACACATAGACAGAAAATATCAGGAGAATGTCCACTCCAGAATAAATAATGATCCTTGTCTTA
This sequence comes from Chinchilla lanigera, assembly GCF_000276665.1. Taxonomy (NCBI): domain Eukaryota; kingdom Metazoa; phylum Chordata; class Mammalia; order Rodentia; family Chinchillidae; genus Chinchilla; species Chinchilla lanigera. The sequence goes on from NW_004955402.1 coordinate 15,051,690, forward strand.
ACTTATATTTAAAATTCTCTTGTAGCTGCTTTATGCTCTAAGTCTGACAATTGATATTGATCTTAGTAAATTTCTTTCTCAGAAGCTTCTAATACAATGTGTAGGGCTTAGGTCAGCTTCAAGCGTTCTTTACTTCACATGCTGCTGTTGCCATCTTGAAAATCTTAATATTCCCACAAGAAGAGCCCCTACTTTTCTATATAGACCATATGATAGGCTGATCGGACTAAGTATAATAGGGTTATTACTGTATCTGTTCAATAGAAGGCTTAATTTTGATCATGTTTCTAAGTATAACGGTCTTAAATGGCTTTCCATTGCCCTCCATGTAAATGTCAGTCTTCTTAGCCTGACATGCAAGACCTTCACTGACTTTCCCAGGTTCTGATCTATGTTTCTGTATTTAGCTGACATGACTTCACTCACTTCTGCATTCTTGCCCTGATTCAACAGAGACTCAATTGTCAAGACTCACTGCAAGCCAGGTGCTCTGCTGTGAGTCCCCCAGGATTATGAAGCAAAGAGCTATGAATTTATCTTACCTCTGTGTGAGAGGTAAACTGAGGCACTTGCCACATCCCAGACATCTCTCCCCACCCTTCTTGCTTTTGCCAGTAATTTTGGTCTACTGCTTCCATATTCTCAGACTTATCTGTACCCCTTCCTGCTTTACTCTGTTACCAAAATTTACAGGTTTCCTTATACTCTGGTAGGGCTGGCTGATAGCAGGTATTGATAAAAATTTGGAGGACAAAAGCTGGAAGGTGACCAGGTTATCTATCATTACCCCCATACCAATGCAGGGTCCTGTGCAACCCCGTGTATCCGTTCCCCAGCTGGCAGCTCCTGCCTCCATGACTCATCTCCTGCCAGCCAGCCTCTGCCAACTGGCCCTGGCTTCCCTGCTGCAGGGAAGCTCTGCGATTTCCTTCTGGGTCTTTCCATGCCCAGCAGGGGGCAATGGCCTTCTATGCTTGTTCATCCTGGGCTGCCTCAGCCTGGTTTGTGCTTTCAGCTCTCCAGCACCTGTACAACCAGAGTAGTTTCTCTTTTTCTGACTGGACCCCGTTCTTCTGAAATACATCTTTTCCCTACCTGGTCTTCCGTCACTGATATACGTCAGTATTTCATTCACCCTTCAGGGCACAAGTCCAATCTACCCTGGAATGTTTTCACAGGCTTTTTCTCCATCCCTGAACTATAAAACTGGAAATGATCTTTACTTAACCTTTGAAATCCCCAACATGTTGCTTGTAGTTCTTGTGATACTTGCACTATTCTGTCTCACTTGACTGATATGTGAATGTGTCTACTGCCCGTAAGCACAGGGATATGCTCTAGAATGACTGAGTCATCCCACTAGCAGTGCAAGATTTATCCTAAGACAATGCCTCACCTAAAGATGCTCAGTGCATAGATCATACTCCCTTAAATATATTGGTAAATATTGTCTCCTGTTCCTTTTAGAGTATCATTGAAATAACTGTACTATCCTTACAACCACAGTGCTGAGAAATCAATTTGCAAGACAAAATAGACTGCACATTATACATACAAAGGTGACATTATTGCTAGAAGACAAAGAAATAATGAGCAAGCATTACTACAATACCAAACATCCTGAAGGTTCATATTTTCATGATCTGAGACACTGTCGATGATAGACCTCTTCACAATGAAATAGTGTAAGTAATCTCTCAATTTGTCTTTTTTACCGCCAGACATATATCTATTTACAACGTTTTATCATCATTTGGCCTTCTGCATATTTACAGTTGTTATTCCTACTTAGTGTGACGTGTAAGTGTGGCTGTCAAGATGAATGCCAACTCAATAGCTATTTCTCTATTTCCCAGTGTGAAAATTGTTCTTTGATTGGGCTCCGCCCGGGCTTTGGAGAGACTGTGATCATTTATAACTCTGGTGTCTGAATGAGTAGCAAGCTTGTGAAGATTTTGTTCAGAAAAAAACCCAAACTCTTCCATTGTGAATTCCAATGCGCCAGCATCATCTCGCCATGCCTGACACTTTGTAGCAGTGCACAGTGATGCTCTGCTGTTGGAAGCCAGGCTGCAGCACATCCTTCTGGTATACCAGTGTGCAGGCCTCTCCCTTCAGGATTCTCTATAGCCAGAGTTGTCAACAACAATTTCATGACTTTTTGCTTCCAGTGGGCTTCTGGTGAACATTGAAGTAGATCATTTAAATTCTAAAGGGCTTCTTATCAACTTATCAACAGTAATTACAGTGCTAATAAAATGTCTTTTTTTTTTTTTTTTTTTTTTTTTGAGACAGGCCCTCACTATGCAGTTCAGGCTGGCCTTGAACTCACTTTGTAGCCCAGGCTGGCCTCAAACTCACAGCGATCCTCCTGCCTCAGCCTCCCAAGGGCTGGGATTACAGGTATGTGCCACCATGCCTGGCCTATAAAATGTCTGAAGTGACAAGAGGAATGTATGATGTGCCAGTGGTTGAAATTATAGGACTGAGTGTTCACAAATGTGACTTGTAAATGTGATATATCTGGCTCACAGCTAACACCAATTTTCTTTGGCCAAATTTTTAGCCTTATTTGGACCAAAATCTACAGTCCTGAAACTCAGGAAGTCAGGTTAGACCATGCTAACAGAGAGGACGGCCCCTTTCATCACAGATACTAAAAGCTCTGTCGCTCCAACCCAAGCCTTGGCAGAAGAGCCTGGTCCTGTTTATGTCTTACAGCAACTGCTGGAATTAGAGATGGGAAGCTTACCACAGAGGCTGGAAGCTTGCAGGACAGGCACACTTATTGCTCCAGCAGGGGTCTCTGTTTCAGGGGTCTGAACCAACTCTGGGCAGATCCTTGCAACTCAAAATATGGGGGCAGGAAGCATTATCTTTGTCTAGAAGCCCATGAGATAAAAAAAGTCACAGCTGGCACCCCAGGATCTACTGAACCAGTATCTGTATTTAGGCAACATTTAAGTAATTTGCTTGCCCACTGAAGTTTGAGATACATTGGACTAAGTAAATTACAGGTGACTACATTATAATTATCACCTGTCCCTTCCCTAACTGTCAATGGGAACTTTGTGCTTGTAGTAAATATACAGTTGGATAAAGAAGCTAAATTCACACTGATCTGTCTCAGAATCTGACTCCAACAAGGAGGGAGGGCAGGCGAAGTCAGAGCAGGAAGATTTGAGGGACACTGTTCTATTAGTTCCACAGGGAATGGTTATCTTGTCAGAGTGATGATTTGGTTGGGAGATTTTCCATGATCTTCTCTGAAGACTAGTACAGTGTAAGAAGGATGTCACCGCTGGGTTGACAAGTTAGGATAGTATATGGGTAACATCCAGGTGATGGGCAGGTCATTGCCTGGGTCAAAGTAGGAAGGCAAAATCCTTAGACTGAGTAGCCCAACTCTGTGAAAAGCTTTCATGGCACACTAACATGGCATCATCAGCAAATATATAGCCAGAAAAGTGTGTCCCAGAGAGGAAACTCTGGATGCAGCATTGACACGAGTGGTCCAGGAGCTGATGCTGAGAGTTCACTTTAAGAAGGGAATCCCTGGGATTGGTGTATTCAGTTCCTATTGCGATTCCCCCCACAGGAAGTTACTTGTGGCTTGTGATATTCAGAATACCCTTAAACAGAATTGTATTCATTTTTTTTGTGGCTAAATATATACTTTTTGTACACTGAGCAGTCCATCACACTTTCTGTTTGTGAGTTCACATTTATTATTTAATCTCTTCTTTATTTTTGTTATCTTAGTTGTTCTCCACAACTCTATAAGGAGGACGAGGTATCTTGTCTTAGATAAATAGCAACAGAGTTCTGACTGACACAGAACAACTTGTCTCACTGAAGATAGCATATGTGCTGACAACATTAAGAGCAGAACACCGATATCCCTATTTTATTGTAGCACTTCTGAATATGACACGTCGTTGTTTTATCATGCACTTCAAATGTGTGGAAGTTGAGATTGACATATTTACGAAGAATGGAAGCAACTTTTCCCCACGATATATGTTTTTTTGAAACCTGTAATTCATTTTAGTCAGCTCAGCATGAAGGATCTTTTCCCAAATTCACTTCCTTTTCTCTTTTACTATTTACCCCAAATATCTGAATCCATATGCATACTATTTAGCAACCGATAGAGCTTTCAATGGCTGATACAAATTCTGAAACAAAGATAAAACTTTAAAAATGTACTGAAGTTCATGAGAGTGACTTAAAACATCATCATCATTTAAAATAGCCTGGGGGTAAAAGTTTTACGTTTTTTTCAAGTTGAATAAAATGAAATCTACTAATATCCTTTCTCAAGCCATCTGGCAAAACGTGACTTTCTCTGGAAGATGAGGATGGTAAAAGATTCCTGTTCTTCTGAACACCACAAACCTGCTACACCCAAGTCTTGGCATTGAGACAGTGCCATTCACCAGTATATTGTAATAGGAGGATTTGAGGTTTGATGTTGGTATACTGCTTGTACACAATACAGACGATATTTATGTTTATAGCTTTCAGAAGCTACAATGATTATACTTTAATTTTTAATATATTTCTGCAGTTAAAAAACATCAATATGTAAGATTTATATATTACATCTTTAAAAATATTAGTTTTTTGAAGGTTAATTTTAAGCTTATAATTTAATTTTATTTTAAAGATAATAGAACCCAAACATAGTAACAAACACACAGGCATAAACAAAACAACATAAAAACAATAAAAGCAGTACAAAATTTCAGACAAGGTGATAGGAAATTAACAATGGTTGTTGTATTACATATTGTTATCTTCAAATTGATTACTCAGATAAACAAATATAGGCAAGTAAAATTGAATGAACAATTAAACATTAACTGTTCTTTTCAATAAATAGAAATTAATAGTACAATTATCTTAGCTATCTTGTATAGCTATCTATCTGTCCCTCTCTCTATATATGCATATTTTCCCCTTCTTTCTTTCTTTTCTCTTTTCCCTCATCCCAGTCATTTTGTCAATAAGTGTGTGAGATATAATTTATACATAATTGTTGGAATAAACATTGTATAGCATTACTATACACATCTCCTATGTTTATATATTGAAAGAACAGCAATATGTAAGATTTAATATCTATTTATAAACATCAACTAGGAGCAATAAAAATAATGCCTTGAAGGCACCTTTTCCCCCACCATGTATTTCTCCTTTTCTTAAAATTTCTAAAAGTTAGGAAGTGGAGACTGTAGAACACTGATAAAGGAAAACGAAGAGCTCCCTTTCTGGTGTGGCCATGGCCACTTTGATAAACATACTGCATGTGATAGAAAATATGGTAAATGTTCAAATTGTATTATTTTTATTACAGTAACAGACACATTGCCATGAGTCCCCCTCAAAATACTCTTCCTTCCTCAAACATACTTATCTCATCATTCTTGCCATTTTCTGAAGCAGTTCTGCAAGTCTTCTATGAGTGTTTTTAGTGTGCTTTGCCTTAATGCTCTGAATCAATTCAAAACCTTCTATCTTTCATGGCCATCTTGACTCTGGAGGAGAGCCAGGGGTTCATAGTGCCAGACCCTGTGATAAAGGTGGATGAGGACACACCGTGTTTTTTTCCATTTGTTATCACTGGAAATTTCTTATGTTATACAGATGTGTCATAAAGATCCAACATTCCCATTTGTTTCAGATTTCTGAGTAGCTGCTCTTTTTTGTACTTTGTTATTTTTATTTTGTTTTTTATTAGTAAATATCTGCAGTGATAATGATTACATTTATCTAGGGGGAGTTTGTACAGGTGCACAGCACACCCTAATTCTTTTTCATCCTCTTCCCTTCCCATGCCTCTCTGCTCCCTCCCATGCTTGTTCCCTTTCCCACTATATTTTTCTTTTCTTTTTTATTTTAAAGAGAATAGTAAAATAAAAAGAGAACAATAGCAAAATACCAACATCACAGACAAAAACAAAACAAAGCAAAAATATTAAAAATGATACGGGGTTTTAAAACAAAATGATAGGAATTAACAGTGGTTGTTATATTACATATTGTTATCTTCCATGAAGTTGCTGAGATTGCCAGATGTATGAATGCATGATTGATCAAACCATTAAAGAGAATAAAAAAAATTAAAAAATTAGAGATGATATAGAGTTTTGCTAGACAAGATGGTAGGAATTCACCAATGGTTGTTATACTGCATATTGTTGTCTTCAAGTCAGTGGCTCAGATTACCAGATATAAGTATGCAAAATTAGTTAAAATAAAAAAAAAATTAAGCATTAACTGTTTCTTTCAATAAACCACCAGATATCAGCAGTACAGTTATCCCAGCTATCCATATATATATATATCCTTCCTTCTTTTTCTTCTTTCCCTCATCCTAGGTTTCCCTTCCTTTGAGCAATTTCTTTTCCTTTCATATTATCTATTATATGTTTTGGGTTTTATTTACTCTTTCAGGTTCTTACACTAGGGGGACAATATGTTTACACACGTGGGTCTGATTTATTTCACTTATGAGTATGGTCTCAAGTTACACCATTTACCTATAAAAGTCTCAAGTTTATCTTTTTTAATCGCTGAGTAATACTCCATTGTATAAAAATATCACATCTTTTTTTTTATTTTAAAGAGAGTAGTAAATGAGAAACAAAGAAATAGAACAGTAGCAGCATACCAATATCACAAACAAACAAATCAAAGGAAGAACATTTAAAGTGATACAGAGTCTCAAGACAAAATAATACGAATCAACAGTGGTTGTTACATTACATATCCTATCCTCAACTACACTGCTCAGCTTACCAGATGTAAGAATGAAAGACTGCTCAAACCATTATATGGAATAAGAAAATAATTCTTTGATAAAACAGTAGAGATAATACAGAGTTTCACTAGACAACATGGTAGGAGTTCACCATTGTAATTCCATTGCATATTGTTACCTTCAAATCAGTTGCTCAGACCACCAGACACAAGCATGCACAATCGATCAGAACATAAAAAATTGTAATTATCAGCTGTTCATTTCAATCCACCATCAGGCATCAGCAATACAGTTATCACAGCAATGGGCAACCACATCTTTTTTATCCATTCCAGTGGATGGGCATTTGGGTTTTTCCAAGATTTAGCTATGACAAATTGTGCTGCTATAAATATGGCACATATATCGCTGTGGTATGATGTTTTTAGTTCTTCTGGGAAAATACCCAGAAGAGGAATAGCTGGGTTAAGTGGGACTCTAATCCTAGTTTATTTTATTATTTTATTTTACTTTATTTTATTTTATTTTTGGTACTGGGAATCGAACTCACGACCTCACGCTTCCTGGGCAGGCGCTGTGCCGCTGAGCTACATCCCCCGCCCTCTAATCCTAGTTTAACACACCATGTTTTTATGAGTCTGCCTTTCTGCTGCACAGCACTCCACAACAGCATGTGCTGCACTTTTTATTACACCTTGTAAAGACACAAAAGAAGCTCTCCAGAACTGCTTCAGAAAGTGGTGAGGATGATGGCATAAGTGTATTCAAAGTGAAGGGAAGTTTTCTGAAAGGGATTAATAACGTGTCCTTTATTGTAATAAATTTTTTAAAAAATTAAACAGATACCATATGTTTCAATCATCCCTTGTATTCAGGAGCTTCTCCAGGAGGTTGTTTTGGGTTTTTGTGGATGCATTTCACTTGTTACAATGCACTCCAATGGCAGACTGATGTTAGTTACACTCACTTTACAAACTTGCCCAACCAGATGCCAAGTATAGTAAATTTCCATTGCTTACAAAAGTGAAGTACTACACACACACACACACACACACACACACAGACACACACACATACACACACACACACACCAAAGAGAAAAGAAAGTCTTAATCCCAGAAAGATGCCAAAGAAGGAAGGTTACAAAAACACACTCTGGCTCCCAACCATCCTTACCTAAGAGTCTCATTCATTCTTACTTAGGCCCTGATTCAATGTTGAGAAAGTACATTCTAACTCCAAAGAGTATGCCAGGCCTACAGAAATGACTTCACGTATTGACTGGGATGTACAATTCACATGAACATGGCTTACGGGTCATGACAACTGGTAAAATCAGACTATATAGGAAATGCTTTTTAAAAACACTAAAATTTCACTCGCTACATATCAACTACCTATAATGAAATACCTCTTCTACACAGGTATACTCACACGTACAAAGCTTCTTTTTTGTGGGGAGGGTACTGGGAATTGAACGCAGGACCGTGCACTTGCCAGGCAGATGCTGTGCCCCTGGGCTATATCCTCAGCCCCTATAAAACTTCTTAGGCCGCCTGTTAGAATAACGGAAAACACTCACTCTTCTTAAGGGTGCAGCATGAGAATGGTTAACATTGCCTATAAAACACTTCAACATGAAAATACCTGTCGGATTTAGGAATTTTATTTTTAATTTAAAACATGGTCAAGGATGCTGGGATCCAAGAAGCAAACTGTTAAATTCTAGATGATCAAGCAATTTTAGCAGACATCTGATTGCCTTGTCCCTTTGCCTCAGGTCTTGATAAAGGTGCCAAGCCCAGGGGGTGAAATCCGAGCAGCCAGGGGGGGCTGTCTCACCATCAGAGCATAATTTCCCATGTCATTACCAGTGCTACCCTGCCCTCAACTTCAAAGTAGCCGTAGACAGGTGATAAATTATTGAATCTGACATTTCACAACACTCACCAAGTGCTTTGGTAAAAGAACTCCATCCCTTTATCTAAATGGGTAATTTCAAGACAATAAGCTCTGTTTGAAGAGGATTAAATTCCTGAGAGGTTGGTTAAATGAGACCCAATTAAAAATTTTAGGCTCTTTCTCATATTGAACAATTGCAGAAGCAGTAGCAGTAACTCTATCCTGTTTAATTTAATTTAAATGGCTGACTTGTTATTAATGAGTGTGAGCGTGTGTGTGCATGTTTGCTCCTCTGGGTTCCTGCAGTAGGCTCAGCTCTTTTTAGGTCTTGAAGCTTTCATTTAAAAAATATTTTCAAAAGGGAACCCTCAAGGATGCTTAGAAATGCTTTTGTGCCTGACCCACAAGTGAACAGATGTGGGCCTGTGTGACATCTAAAAGTCAAATAACCAAGAAGTTCACAGTGAACATATGTAGTCCCCAAGATGTCAGTCCTGCAGGACTTCTTATTTAAAGCCAGTTCGGTTTCTGTTTATCCTTACCAGAAAAACCCAGAATAGACGTGCTGGTTGCAGTCAAGAGATGAGACACAGTTAGTTCTGTTCGGCTTCGAATCCTTTGGGCAAGGAATGTTGTATACCCCCTGCTCATCCACATAAAGGCCAATAAAGTGCTTGACGGAAACCAGTATAGGGCTGCTCCACATTCTTTCTGTCTACAGGATGGGAAGAAGGATGGTGCTCCACAAGGGAAGAGGAGATGGATCGGACAATGACCACACATTTCACTCCCCAAGAGGTGATTTGTCAAAAGGGCTCAACTGGCTTTAACACACAACACAGCTGCAAATTGATCAGGGAGTTCTCACTCTACTAGAAAAGGCAGCACATCTGTGCTTTGTACTGTGTTCTTATAAGGAGCATAAAATTCTGAATTTATAGCTTTACATGGTTCATTTAATCAACCAAGGTAGTTTATTGGCTCTGTGTGGAAAGTCCTGAACCATTTTTCTTACATTCATTGGTGGCAGCAGTGTGTTTTCTTTTTTATGTTTTCTTTACCAATGTTTAGAATCAATCAACTGGTAGAAGACAAGAATTAAGAATTAATACAAGAATGGAATGGAAATCAAGGAAAATCTAAAAAGGCTAAAGGTATGATTTGAGGATTCCTCAAAAGTGTGGTCATTGTCCAATTCCCTTGAAATGCTTTAAGTGGATGATTAAGTGGATAAGTTACAATGCACTTGCATGTATTTGATCATATTGGTTTCCTTTTTGTTTTCTGAACGTTCACTTCATTTCCACAAAAGCAGTTTAAGTGCAACGTGAAAAGGAACATACACTGAATATCTGTAACTATGTCTATCTGAAATTTTCGCCACCCTCAGTGCAGTGCTTAATAAAACCTTGTTTTATGCAAGAGGTTTGCCACAGTAGATCCATTTCTGTGGAGTGTAATGGGACTTTTTATATTTTCTTTCTTCAACTAAGTTATAAACTTTGGGGAGGTAGGGAACTAATACAGTGATTACATATCTACGAATTCTTTTTATTTTTAAGTCTACATCTCTGAAATGCAATACTGTAAGGAAAGTTTGTAACTTGATAAAAATAAGTATGTAAGTAATGTATCTTGTTTATATAAAGACAGAAAAATATACAACACAGTGGCAGGAATTTATTATTATTTCTACAAGGGAAAAACAAGGTAATAGAGTGTGGAACCCAGATATTTTCTACCACTAATGAGTTCAGTTTATTTATTTTCAACTAAGGCTCATTATTAACATTTTCTAGATATTACCATGGCCAACTCTAGTTACTACATAAAGCACTTGACACTGAAATGTACAGTTGATTCTTGTTACTTATGATTTTTGTTCTATAAAGTTTCTGTAAACACTGAATTTATGAATACCAAACCTTGTGCTTGTAGGGGAAATATATATTTGTATATATATTTTATATGTGTGTATATAAAAAATATGTATATAAAAATATAGTCTTTCTATCTATCTATCTATCTATATCAGGTTATAATCTGAAATCATCTTGGAAATTCTATTTATTTCATAAGAGAAAAAGAGGTTCAATAGCATTGTCTTGCCTCATGAAGAGGGGCCACAGACAGGACTCAGGTCCTATCTGAGAATCCCAGGGCACAACTTCATACAGCGTGTGGGACTGTCCCTGTCTCCTGCCCTTCTCGGTATGACAGCTAAAACAAGAGGACAGAACATGGTTGTGTTCAACCCCTACTAGGAATGGGTGAATGAGCAACAGATATGTTTTTACTGCTCTACACATGTCCATATATGATTGTCAAGATACGAGTATTGATTTTGATGTTACAAATAATGATTCTGATGTTACAAACAATGTCTTTTACTGTAATAATTTTTAAAAATTTAAATATTCACTGTATTAAATAAATATTCACTGTAAATAAAGTTTAACAAATAGATGAAGTTTTAAATATAGACTATGAATAAAACTTACTGTATTTGTAAATCTTGCAAGGGTCAGTGAAGTTAGGACTCACTTCTGGGTAGCTTCACTCCTAACCAATGTCCCTTGCAGGTTTGAGGAGACCAGGTGAGTGTTGCTCTTGCTTGCTGGTGGCAATGACTGCAGGTTCTCTGAAGCCCCTGACAGTTTGGGCACTGTGGCACTTCTGACTTCTCTCCCTGTCGCATCTTCATTCTCTATGACACCTGTCAAAGGGGGCTACCGATTTTCTTCTTTGAAAGATGGAGCATCTTGCAATGCATATGAAATGTTGTCTTTTTTGTATAAATTACAGAGCTAAAGATAGATATGATGGAATTTTGTGGGAACTTTATTGAAAATTCAGATTCTAATAATTGCCCCCCAAATAAAGATTTGGGAATGGTATTCCAAAGTAAAGGATATCATTAGCTGAAAAAATAAGCTGTACCACAATATCTGGAAGTTCTCATGAGCTATCTTGAAAAAGCCTATTTCAGGAGTAAAATGTATAATGACCACTTTCTGTTTGCTTTACTTTAACAAAGGAGCACAATCTAGTGGTTGTTACATTACGATTCTGTAGATACCAATGAAAAGTGGTTGTGTACCTGCCATGCTAACATAGAAGAAAATATTGAAAATCACATCATGAATCCATGCTGTTTATGAATAGTAAACACTATGCTAGTGTTCTACTTTATCTGTAGAGCCTACCACAAGCTAGTGAGAAGTACAAAATTATTGTCTTTGTTTTGAGGTCAGAAATCTAAAATGTATGAGCTGGGTTGTGCTGCTTCTGCAGGTTCTCAGGGTGACCCTTCCAATCCTGGGCTTTTGTAGCTCGGTCAGGCTGCTACAGTCCTCAGCTCATGGTCCTCTTTCATGTTCAAAGCTAACTGCTCCAATTTCCATTTCCACCTCCACATCTCCTCTGCCTGGCTCTTCTGCCTATGACTCCTCTCCTATGAGGATGCCTGTCACGACAACGAACCCACCCAGAAAATTCAAAATAACCTCCTTATCTGAAATCCTTAATTTAATCATACTTGCAAATTCCTGTTTGCTGTTTAAGGTGCCATAGTCACAGGTTTGGGGATTTAGGGTGCAGACATCTTTCAAGGCCATTGTTCATCCTACCACAAGCATATAATGGATACAATTTCTACTGTGAACGCAAAGACAACTGATGGGTAGTCAGGCTAGGAAGGAGCTCTTCTACAGACCTATCTTCCAACTTTGGAGTTCCTCACATCATCTAAAAATATGGCAAACACTGCTACCAAGGGCCACTGAAGGAAAGGCAGCCTCCTGAAAACAACACAGTGTGTCATCCACCTTTTTCACAAAATGACCATGAAAAATGAATGTTTTAAATTGATTTATGATATTGAGGCATCAATGACAGTGTAGCTAAAGATGCTCACAGATTTCTAGAACTACTTCATGAAGTAGCAAGTACAATGAGATAAGTATTTTCAAATCAAAGGGGATAACTTTGAGGGGGATTACTGTCAATGTCTTTTACTGCAATAATTTTTAAAAATTTAAATATTCACTGTATTTTCCAGTTACACTTTGTACTTTATCTGGCTTTCTCATTAAGATGAGGTCTTTTCTTCTAAGAAACCATTATAGTTTTTTTTCTTTCATTTTGTAACCTCAGCATCTCATGGTGATTTTTGTATGATAGACATACAGGTAATACTGATGAATGCACTGATGTAGGTAGGCACTGTGCATAAAAGGCATGGATATCTGACTACAGTAGGCAGTGGGGAAGTCATGTAGTGTGGGAAAATAAACCACAGGTGGGAGCTGAGGTCAAGAGGGCCTTTTCAACTAACTTCATTGTGGAGAGAGCTCAGGAGAATTTGGGAGAAGGATCCACAGGTCAGTCCAGGATAAAGTCCAGCTATCAGGATTATCAGGCCCACGGTCATGAGGACAAGAGGAATTGTACATACATATCTATGGGGTTGTAGATGTTGTGTGTGAGTGATCATGAATTCCCTTTGGGCTTCCAAATCTAAAGAATTTAAGGCAACAGCCAACTGAGATGAGTAAGAAGTAAACAGATGGAATTTAGGAGGAAAATTCAGTTAGTGTTTGATATTTAGGTGCTTAGAAGGGATCCTTCCTGACATCACATGCATGTCAGGAAGGGAAAGATTTGTCAAGAAGAAAAAAGAGAAAAGAAAATAATCAGGGACAGAAGGTTGGTAAATATATTCAGAGGGATGCAGCTAGAAGAGTACTTTTTAATGAATCAAATCAACCTTAGATGAAGGAAGGAGCATTTCTCTCCGATGACTCTCTGATCATAGAACAGCAAGTGACTGCTTCCCTCTCTGGGCTGCTGGGTGGTACAGAGCAATACTGTCAACTGGCATTGTTGTTATTTGAGCTCAGCATTTCTTTCCCTGCCCGAGGGGCTGGGCTTCATGAGGGCAAGGTTTTATCTTTTCATCTCTGCATCTCCTGGGTATTGAACTGGCCTTTTCACATTTAGTATATCAGTCAATAGAGCAATAAATTGATGGAATTCAGATGTTATGTGAGTTCTTTGCTTCATAGGATAGGATATCCCGTTTCTCCTAAAGTTTGCCTAAGGTCCTGGAATGAAGGAAATGTTACAGTGTAGCTTAAAAATATGTGCACAAGCAGAAGCCTAGAAGCACACCTTGTGTCAATTCTGTCTTGTTTGGAAAGGGAAAGTGGGCAAAAATAGCCAGTATGCTACTCAACTGAAACTTCCTGCTACGTGATACCTCTCAGGTTCAAGCAAAGGACAGAAGCCTGAACTTAATTAAAAATATAAGCAGGCGCTTTCTGTCTCCAAGATGAGACTTAATCCTAAGGTCACTTACAACATGTTTACCAGTCAGTCTGACCCAATGCTCCTGCCAGCAATAATGGGCTCTCAAGTTACCAGAAATACAGCTCTAAAAGAAAGATATACAAAAGTATGTGTCACAAAATAGGTAAGTATGAGTGTAGGTCACACAACAGGATTTCAAAAAACTTAAGACTGAGGACCTTCACATGAATGAAATCATTTAGAGAATGAAATTTTTCTTTTTAGTTTATCTCCAATAGATATTCTCAAATAGATATTCTTAAATATCACCAATAGATATTTGAGAAACTGATGAATATGTTTGTGTTTTATAGTCAAGCAGGAAAGAAAGGATAATATGTTAACTTCCAAGAGTTTTCCTTCTATCAGATGATTCTCAGATTTAGCATTGATTTGCACAAAGGAAAAGACTAGAGAGACACAATGTACAGACTGTTTCTTCCCCACCCTGGGGATGGTATATTCCTTCACCGATGTGCATCCATCTTTCCAAAGTCTGTGATGGTGACCATCCAACAGAGCTATGAGCCTTTTTAGCTGATTGTCCTATTCTCAATATAGCACTCACCCTGCTTCAATACTGGGAATGATGATAAAACTGAAAAATATAATTAATGGCTGAATCACACTATTCAGGAAGGGGGATAAATTTTTTAAAGCAAGCCAATTTCTAAGTGAAACTTTTGGACCAAAATTTCAAAAGCTTTTCACAGCTGGTCCCCACCGTCATTTTCCTTGAAGTTGTATCAATACACAGAGGAAAGACAACCTCAGGCATCCTCCTGCCTGAGGGAGCAAGATGACAGTAGAAGAGGAACACACTGAGGCTTTGATATGCCGGGTTGAAAGGGCATGCAAGTGCTGGAGAACTTTCTCTAAATGCTTATTTTGTTTTCCATGTGTCATTTGTTAGGTTTAAATCCCTAAAGGAACCAGGCAATCTTTTAGGGAATAGATTTTTTTTTTTTCAGGTGAGACAACATCATGTTTTGTAGGTGTATTGTATCTTATCACTCATTTTAACCCAAATGATGAAAGATTCATAAAGAAATACAGAACCAGTATGCAGAGACAGCTGCATCAACTCCCATCCGGCTCAATAATAAGTGTATTTAAAGAGGGACTAGGAGAGAGTGAGTGCAATGTTCTTCTTACTCACCACTTATCCTCACAGGTAGGATTGTGAAGAGCTTGCTACGAGTTATTAAAACTTAGTATCAACTGCAATTTATTTTTTCATGACCTATTCAAAGCACATTCTGAGCAAGATCCAAGCCAATGCCATCTTTAGGTGCTATAAAAGTTTACCTTTGTATTACCAGGTTGATGTTTGATTGCCTCTGAATAACAGAAGGTTTGATTGCCTCTGAATATGTATTCTTGCAAGATAAATATATTAGTTTCCTCCCACTTATAAAAATGGGCCTCATGGAGAAATAAACCAATTTGTGAAGTGACTACTTTATACAAAGCCAATTCACCAAAAATCAGTTTGCCAAATGACTGATGTGGTACTTTGTTCAAATTATCTTCAGTGTTAATTTCACCACATCTTTCTGTGTCTATTTCCACGGATGCAGCAGACAGCTTGAGTGAATGTTTACTTGGCACTTTTTAACATTTAGATGTCAGGAACTTTGAGGAGCATCACTGCTGGTCCTCTCACGTGTTGCCCCTCTCCTCCCTTCCCCTCACTCTTTCCTCTAACCTGGGCCTGCCACAGTCCCTTCCTCTGGCAACAGTCACCTATCCCGGATCTAGTTGAAAGTTTATAATTTGCATATACTATGAAGTCCTTTGATGAATTACCATTTCAGGGGACTGGAAATTTGGTGAACTGGTCCTCACCAATTAACATGGAAAACTGATTTTCAGCAAGCTGATTTGGAATTCCCTAAAAGTATCCAAGGGAATCTACGAATAAGAGCTCTGCTTTATGGAGTGCTTCTTGTATGCCTGATATGACATATAAGTACTTACAAGTATATGCCGTAAGTATCATCTATAAATTCTAACAGTAATTGAGAGTTTTCTAAGGGTAAGAGAACTGGGATAAGAATGACTAATCTATCCAAGGTCACAGAATTATTAAATAGGAGAACTAGGATTTTAAAGCAGTCTAAAAGACTCTAACTTGGTGTGATTCATAGTAGACTAAAGCACAACTTGAAACAAGACTTTTTAAAAAGATAATGTTTACTTACAACACACACAAATAAAACAAAATCTCATTGGTTTCCTAATGGAAAGTCTTAAAGAAACCTAGCATTGGGTGAAGAATGTATACTGGACATAAGTTTCAGCATCTCAAAGCCTTAGTGAATACCCACATGAATAAGATAAGATTCTAATTAGCTTCTGCAAGAGCTTCTGTAAAGTAAAGGAAGGTGTCAAAATATGTGTGTTACCCCATCCTGAATACCAGTCTGTAAGAGTGTGGAATCCTCCTGTGCTCTTTATTGTGTAAATATGATTTCACAACACTCACACTGCAGAATAGTTCTTGGAATATCTGCAAGTTGGTTTCTTGGATTGGCCTGCATTCTCTTCTCCAGAGTCTATTCTAAAAATGTATATTTGCTGACATCAGAGATGTCAGCACAGAGCTAGTAGGAGAGAGAGAAAAACAATACATGATGAAGTGTCAGGAAGCTAGTTGGTGTCTTGCCATCCCTGCTGACAGTACTTGTCACTTTCAGTGCTCATCTGGACCCAACATGAGCAGAAACACTGGGAAAATCAGTGTCTTCAATTGAGCTTCTTTGCCCTTTTGTTGAATCTCTGCCCTTTTGGGGGTGCTGATTTCAACAGCAGACTGTGGCAAGTGAGCCAATCACTCATCCTTCTAATATTTACCCCATGCCTCCTGTGCTCAAGGAAATTGCACCAAGCATATTTCAGTTCAATGTTCCTAGTAGATACACCACTGTCCAAATTTATAAGAATTTTAAATGTGCAGAACTGTAGCTCACCTGACTATATCTTCATAAATACCTGCCCCCAAGACCTCATTAACATGCTACGGACATTAGCCCTACAAGCCAGGACTATCAGTAATCTTATTAGCTAACAAGAGATAACCTTACCAGCAGTCTAGCCCACTAGATAACCAGATAAGCCTGCCAGCAATCTACTCTTTGGAGACAGATAAAGTACTCACCAGTCTCCCAGAGAATGGCCTTTGGGAAAAGGCTGTCTGTAGGGGAAACATAGCCTGTCTACACCCTGAAGGACCCACACATAGCCCAAAGAGATCTTCATGTTAATAAGTAATAGCCTGACAAGTCCAGGCACTACAAAAGTATCATGTTAGAGATCCTTTATCTCTTTCATTCCTCCCACTTTTGACTCTTCAAAAGGAAAAATGCTCCTCTCCCAAGACTTGTGAAGCTTTCGGAAACTTATTACAAATATTACACCTCAGGCTCCCACTTCCCACTTGTGGTAATTCTCCCATCATCTCAGCATCGGTGATACCCATGATCTTGTTCAATATTATCTATACAGCTTTGGACTCCATAGTACATAAAAGCAGGGAGGCATCTGCATATGGTCATAGAAGAACCAAACTAACCGTTAGGAATTGGAAAGCTAAAGGACACAGGACTGACTAAGAAAAATCTTTACATTCCAGTTACATTTCCCCAAATGTACCCCTATTCCCTCACCTACCCAGTTTCCCATGTTGCCAATTTATTGAGTGGCAAACATTTGCAATGCATTTCTACCTAGTGTAAGCTTATTTGCTGGGAAAATTCCCATAGGAATAGACAGTGATCTAAGGAAGCTGTTAACGTATTTAAGGGCATTTTTGAGATGCACAGGTTTTAGGATATTCTATAGACAAGAGCTGCAGGCAGGGTTTCATTGACCTGGTACCCAGTTAGAATCTGTCTGCAGAGCACCTAGGACAGCAGTAGTGAACCTATGGTACACGTGCTGCTGTGGGCTACCTATTATCAATGAAAGCTCTGAAAGTTCACCATCACTAGCCTAGGACAATAAGCTGGTACCTATGCCCAGCTGACCCAGACAATCCCTGTACACTGTTTGAAAGGACAGCTACTCTCTAGCTACTGTTTGGGATAAAGTATTTTTATTTCCTTTGACATTAGAAGCTATAAGTTAATAGGCCAATTAATTTTCCATAATTTCCAACTTCCCACACTATGAAATACTTACATCAGTATTCCATGCAATTCTTTTCTTTCTTTTATTCTTTTATTTTGTTTTTTATCAAAGAGGTTAAGAGACAAATGATACACTTCAAAACATAAAAAGGTAATGTCAGTTTTTTATATTGTCCAAATTAAAGATAAAGTATATCACTGAGCAAGTAGATTTTACATTAAATATATGAACAAAAATTATTTTCACACTGGAAAAAAAGCATGGTGTAGAAACTAATTTTCTCCACTTTTATTTGTGTGTTTTACAAGGGATCTATATATACACAGTAGCAACTCTTACTTGTTGCAGAAGATAAGAGTGAATTGGGGGTTATAATCATAAAAACTGATGTCCCTGACAGATTTGGGATGGTTGTCACCTTCTTTAGGGGTAGGCAGCAGGGGACAAAGCTACTATCACTTACTAAAGAAAATATAAAATTTTATTCAAAGTAAATCTTCAGTTGTTCTTTTTTGTTTATTTGTTGACATCAAACATAGGTCAATGAATTTTATTTCAAGATTTGAGTAAATTTTCACATTTAAAACTTTAGAAGTCTTTTCTCCATGATAACATTGAAGCCTATGACTCAATTCTGTTTTATTTACAAAAGCATTAAGTGGCTTTAGCAATCTCCTCTTAACTATAGCTATTTTTGTGTTGCAATAGCTACGTATCAATAGATAGGTAAGTGGAATGTAAACACAGGAAATTATGGATGACATTTCATTTTAAGTACATTGGATATTGATTCTATTTTGTTTTGTTTTTTTTTTTGTTTTTTTTTTTTTTTGTTTGTTTTTCTCCGGTACCAGGAACCGAACTCACGACCTTGCGCTTGCCACGCAGGCGCTTTTGCCGCTGAGCTAAATCCCCAGCCCCTGGATATTGATTCTAGAAACTTCAGAATAAAGGGACAGGCAGAAAAGATTTGTCAAGTCTTATATTCAAACTATGGGACAGACACAATGGTCGAATTTTTTTGTTTTAATTTTAGTTAACCTTCATGGCAACTTGCTGAAGTCCAAACCAGAACCCCAAATGTATGCATGAGCAGAATAAGGCTCCAGGAAGATGGGCGACTAATTCAAGGCCACACAGGTAGCAAATGTCTAAGACAGGACTCATACTTCTGTCTTTGTGATTTCAAGGCCTGTGATACTCTCCATATGCAAACAGATGAGATAGTTACACTCTCATCAAATAATTTGTACAATTTTTATAATAGGACAAAAACTCAGGTTTTCTATTTCCAGGATCTCCAATCTATCCACTACATTAACAAATAGGGGTTAATTTCATATTAGAAAATATTCTTTGGGGAAGAGTTCCTTTTAAAGTGAGTTATACAAAACATCTACTACCTCACAACTTTAAAGGACACATGAAATGGCCAAATTTCTGTTTTTTTGGATATATGAAATGTGCAAATCTTGGTTTCAATTTTGAATCACCACAATGTAAAACTAGGGCCTTCTGAATTGTATATCTCTTATTTAAAGTTATAAGACAAGAGCTACTCTGAAAAAAAGGTAACATATGTTGAATAATTCATCATTATTGACAAGGTGCATGCAGGCTGATAAAATAATAAAATTAATAAGTTAAACTGAACAGAGCTCAATTGTGAGTGCAGTAGCCTCAAATATACTTGCCATACTTTTAGATTTTAAATAATTTCAGATAAAATTAACAGGAAGAAACTATGGCATCCAAGCCATGGGCTTGACAGCAACCAATATATATACCCCCTTGCTATGGTGCAGAATTCATCCTGATGGACTTCAGTGTCTCCTGTTGGTTTCCAGGGGAAATTGTTGCAGCCGACCTTTATCAGTCAGCTGCACTGTGGCTTCCTATCTGTGAGGAACACTGCTTGCTTTAATTCTCCACTATTAAGACCAGTTCGCAGACCTGTCAAGAGAGCCACAGGAAAGCTTGGGTCCCAGGCCACAGATAAGCTCTTGCTCTGCATGGCCTAATCTCCGGTGATTTATTCATGGAGGAACTTAAATCCCTGAAAAAACAAAATTGATTTTCTTTGCTTTCAAGTAATTAGAAAATAGTAATCTTCAAATTACTGTTAAATCTGATGTACGTCACAGTGGAAGGTATAATCCATCCAAAAAAACTTGTAATAAAAATATTTTCTTAGTATCTGGAGAAATGTTAAAACACAATTAAACTGTTAATAGTAAAGAGGAATCTGTGCTGAAAATTCAAGAAATCATCGGATTTAACATGCATCAATTATTTTTAAATACCGTAGAGTAAAGCTTACTTTTACACAGAGGTAAAAAATAAAATATTTTTCTGTCTTCAAACATTCTCTTCTGAAATATCTATTTCAGATATTTAAAAGCTATTACTGTCACGAGTAATAACTATATGATAAATGCCACTGAGTGTTCTCATTGCCACTATAGATACTTTACCTTTCTAAGAAGCTCTGCCTCCTAATGTATTACTACAAAAATATACTGGCTGTGGATACTCTTAGCTGGAGGTAGCAAATGTTCCTAGTTTCTCCGTCAACCCTGAATGGATCTGAACTGTCAAATCTTAAGTGATTAGGTGAGATTGTGTCCAGAAATCAGATTGCATGTTGCTCTCTCATAATTTTTTATTAGTTATATAAGAAATCATGAGAAATCACAGATGGCTTCCTGAAGAAAACTTCACACACCATAGTGAGCTACAGCACAGCTTATGCCTCATTCACATTAACTGAAGAACTCTGTACCATTAGCATGTGTCTGTATTTGTGCCTGGGGGCATGCAGCAGAGCCATTGTTTCCCAGAGTTTGGTATCTATGATGATGCATGCTGTACAAGTGACCAAGTTTTATTTAGGTAGGTATGTATTCATTTTAAAAGATAATTAAACAACATAAGTGGCATGTTAAAACTTGTACCAACTCATGGATACCTTAGGATGAATTTAAGTGAGCGACTTTTAAATTAATTTAAAAAAGTATTAGTACTTAGTGGAACAGATTGTACAAAGGTACAATAAAATTGATGAAGGTGTTCTGATGATATAAATAGAACTGAGGACTATGGTTTTTCCCTATTTGGGGTTTCAGTCTCCTTTGGTCCAGTGGCTTGAATTGTTGGCAACTGAGTATTCACAAAACATAGCGAGCTATAAATCACTATGGGTGTAAGATTACAGTACCATGGGAGGTTGGTATTTGCACCATGGAAGGGTGTAAGATTACAGTACCATTTTCCTCCTTACCCTAAAGAATGGGTTTTCTACAGATATATGGTATTCTTCATTGATGAACTACAGAATATTATTCAGTTAATAATATTAACTTCTTGGGAAAACTTAATGTCACTTCAACATTAGTTGGGTAAGCTTTGGACAAATCTATTCATATGAAGGCATGGCTTTCTCCTTGCATGAGATTAGGTTGCCCTAGGATATCCTTAGGTAGTACTGGGAATTTCTCCCTCATAGAAACTGTCTCAACTGTAGCATTTATGGGATGATCAATTTAATGTCTGTTTCCTGCAGACAACTCATGGCTGCATTGAGGGAAGGCACTCTTTCTGTTTGAGCCAAAGCCATGTCCTCAGTGCTAACAATGACACATAGCTGGGTCCCAGCACGCTGCTTTTATATATAGTAGAGTTTAAAGCACTGTTTGTGACTACATTTAAATATGATGAGGTAAAGCATAGCCACTGTCAGCTCATATAATGGGTTCGTATCTGTCTCTCTTTGAAAAGGAGAATCATCAGTCACGCTCATGTGGTCGGAGCCAAATGTATTCTTGTTGCTTGCCAAGTCTTCAAATGATGTCCACTGAGAAAAACCCCATGAATGAATGAATGAATAGACTCTCAGAATGCTTTGGCTAGAATGGATTTTAGGGTTAGTTACCTTCTCTACTCTTCTCTCTTTGTGGCAAATAGTGGCAAATTGAAGGATAAGAAAGGTAAGTGATTTATGTAATACAAGATAGTGGAAGCAGAGCCAGAGACAAATTACGGTCTTTTCAGCGGATGCCTCTCAGCCATGTGTTCCCTTATTTGTTACACCTCGTCAGTTCCTGCTAACTTCTACCCAGGACCAGGCAGCACCACTGTCCCTTCTGGGTGGAGAGGTACTAGGTAAAGGACCAGTCAGCACCCTTCCACATCTACTCCTGAAACTCAATCCATGTGAACGGAGATGAGAAGACGTGGTGCTGGACCACGCCCACAAAGGCAGGAGATCCAATGAGGAGGCCTATAAAGGGAGTTTACCAAGGCAGAATTCATCCTCTGAGATGATCACTTACAATCAATAAGTGCTGTTGAAACATCTCAGACTCCTTGGGAATATATAGACTCCTTTGGTGAGTTCAGCCAAGTACCCTTTCCCATTATAGATTTCTTTAATTATCAACTGCTGCCCATTAACGGACTCCAAGGAAGTTAATTAATAGTAACCACTGACCACATCATCAGAATTAATGTCTTTGTTGCTCTCATGTGGCTGTTTGTAAGAATTACAGTGAAAAACACAGAGACGTTTGAAGCTCGTTACTGGGAGCAATATCCCATGATTTCTAGGGCTTACTAATAAGTTATGCATAATAGTACCCGATGCAAAGGATGGGAATTTGATTTGTTTTAATAAACTCTGACTGTATGCTATGTGAAATGCTCATTAAATAATATAATGTGACATTTAACATGTCCCTTCAGACTTTGAATAACTATCATTTTTTAAAAAGTCAATATGCATTACTTCACCACTACGCTTGTCACCAAAACCTCTGTGCATGGAGTGTGGCAAGGAAGCAAGCACCGCCTTGAAATTCCATTAAAATGTTTTGGGACTTGTAAGCATATTCTATATCATGCCAAGGTAAGCTTTTGAACTGTAGAAGCTGGGTTGCAGATATAAATATGCTGTCAGGACACTGCTATGGTTTTTTGTATCTACAGAAGGAGTATATGGAACTGATACTCAGATGGAAAATTTCCTGTGCTCTGCTAACCTCATTGGTAGGGACTCTTTGCCTGCTTTTCTGGGCCAGACATTTATATCAGAAGTTGTTACTTTTATTTTTTGAGATGGGAAATAAATCTGTCTTAATGAAGATACTTTCCTTAGGTTACTAGAAGAGTCAAGTCTTGCTCAAGCAAGACTTGCTACTGAGTCAATACTCAGCATAGAAGGGGTGATTCATGGAACCTATCATGTAGATAATCCCCAGTAGCTACACAGTTACTGAATGACATGACACACCTCTGCAATGTATGCAATGCCTTTGGCTAAACTGTTAATTTTTGGTGATTAAATTTTAACAAGTGATTGATGGCACTGTGCAGAGACGTGCACTTTATGTAAACTTTCAAATCAAATTTTGTAAAGGAAGATGGTGCAAGAGTAGAGTGATCATATTGGGACAAATAATTTCATCCCACAAATTAGCTAGAATCTGGCATTCTTCATATCTATGCTTTCATTTTGTTTTCTTGAAGAAAAAGAAAATCTGCCCAGTGTGTGAATCTCAAAAACCAAGGTGCCTACTCTGTAAGAACCACAGAAGGCACTCAACATGTGGTTGTTAAATTAACAAAAGAAGCAAATGCTGGATGTTGCAAGCGTAGCAATTTGTGGAAATGAGGGTTTTAAGCTTTTGTGTTCAGGGTTCCTTTTGCTCACTTCCTCCTCGGCTCTGTCTTCCTTTTTTTGGTTAGTAACATCTAAAAAGGAGGCACCACTTGCGATAGTAAAATAACTGAATGTTTTAAGGGAGAAAATGAACAGCCACTCCTCTCAATCATCAACATTTATATATAAACATGTTTATTAATTTTGAATATTTTCCAGGTCCTTTCTTCTTCCTCTGGTGAAATCACACTACTTGCTTTAAAGAAGAGAAGACAGAATGTCGTTTTTGAAACACAACAAGTTTCTTCCCCTAAGAAGAGTTCTGTTTTTGCTAAAGTAACTAGAATTCTCCAGGACTCAGAATTTGGAGGTGTGCTGGGAGGCCTCATAGTAAACACCGTGAGAATGGAAGGTGGCTCTCGGAAAAGTTACGCATGTTGCTTTGTCATGCAAAACCTGGTGTATGTGCAATAATATATAGTGTTCTAGAAACTTCTAAAAGTCTGATTATTTAGACCAAAACTCTGCTTTAGTCCTCAACTCCTCACACACACAAACAATCTGCTTTTCCAAGTTTATGGTGCTAGCCAAAGGGGACAATGTAAAGTTAGAAGAAAATCTTAACATGCTAAAGAAATAGTCTTTAAATCTAGGAAGTCTGGAAAACACTAACAGATACAATTTATTAGAGCTGTGCCTCCAGTTTTCAGCATTTGAACTCATTTTATAAATTTTCTATATTACTTCTGAAGAAGCAGGCTACCTTACTCAGGACAATATGACCATAAAATATTTATTTTAATGTTTAGAGGGAAAAAATCAACACCTATAGCCAGAAAACCAAGTACATTTTTTAATGGACTCATCCATGCATAAGCAGACAAGAAACCCAGTTAGACATCATTTTTAGTAATTAGTTAACACTGTCATTCCAATGATCAATCCGGTGAACTGTGTGGTTTTTCAACTGGCTTTGCTTACCTCTAAGGATATGGGGATAGGCCATACTAAGTATAGAATTAGCTGAGACTAAACTTTAAACAAAATCACTAGGTAAGCGTTGGGAGCGGCTGACGCTGGAAAGTAATTACAAGTGCAGGATGAAGTCAGCCTGAAAACACGGGAACTCTTTGAAGCATGTAAACAAGCCATTGTAGCTTGTTAACTGATTGCTGGGCAGCAAGGCTGAAATTAATCAGCCTCTCCAAGGTTTAAATAAATGCTCTACTGTTCTTGGTCAGTTCCCCTTCTCTGCTCAGGAGAGAGGGGATCTCCACCTCACCCCAGCTTTTTGTCTCTTGTCTGTTTTTCCTCATTCTTGCTGCTGTTCCTTTCCAGGGAACAGCAAGAGTCCAACGGATCCATACAATTGGTGACCATGAAGGGACGCCAGTAAGAATAAGTGGGCGATGAGAACACTTCCAAAAAACCGTGCTGGGGGGCGGCATGAATTGGTGAGCTAGAATTCAGCACTTGAGTATGTAATACTACTGGCACATCAGGTATAAAGCATGGGAATATGGGTTCTCTAGGGCCAGAAAATACATAGGCTTCCAAGAAGCCAAAAAGAGAATGGTTTATTGAATTACTGTCAGTTAAAAATGAGGCAAGTACAGTCTCAAGAATCACAGGAGTGTATGTGTACAGAAGTGTTTTTTGCATGCTTGACTCCTGTAGTTATTTTCTTTTTGGATGCTCTTTAGAAGGGGTTTTAGAACCATAAAGGATCTGACTCAGAACATTATGTTAATATGAAGTCCCCAGTTTGAGTGGGTCAAGGAGAGCAGAGCAACAGTGCTGCCGATAGAGCTTGAGCCCTCTAGCCTTGCTCAATTTAATAGGAAAGGAGCGGTGCAGGACAAAAGAGACCTTTCCCCACCAGAGAGGTGTCGTCTCACAAACTCCATTTTTCAACGTATCTACCCTGTCACTAAAGTTCAAACTCCCAATGATTCAAGACAAATAATATGTCTTCAGATTTGTGCAGATACTAGCTTCTCACATGTGCAAGGCATTGCCTTCCCAGCAGCTATCACTTGGGTTGTTCACCCACAGTCTGGAGGAAAGGAAAAAAATGAGACTGTTGTTTTTGTTGCGATAAGGGACATTTACCCAAGGCTGTTCTGTTGCACCTGCAGGGGCAGCATGGCCATTATCTATGTCTTCAACAAAGCTTTCCAGTCCTTGCGCAAAGTGTCAGTGAGGGTATAGTTGGGAAAATGAGTGTAGGTCTAAAATTGATATGAAACTCTGGCCCTTCCTGGGAAACTCCCAGTGGGGCTTGCCTCGGCCCCATCAAATAATAGGGTCACAGACCGGGTGCTATGAAGGCCCTGTGCTGGGGTCCTAAGTGGACTTAGCTGGGATTTCCCAGCCACCTGCATGCCTGCAGGCCCAGGCCAGCCAAGGTGTCCACATGTACACCAACTACAGTCCTGTGTGCCTGTTGCTACATAGGAGGGTCTTGACTGCGGTGCACTCTGACTCGTGTCATCTGTGCTTCTGGCACCGAAAATTCATTCAGCGCAAATACTATTTGTGCTCAAAATCCAGACAAAAGCAAAATAACCAGTGGCCAGAGCAGGCTCGCCCAGTGCCTGGGGTTGACTGGCCAAGACAATGGCTGTGGATCCCTGTTCCCATCCACCCAGCATACTGGATCCAAGAAAAGTGTTTTGGACACTTCCACCTTGCTGCCCACCTGACTAGTAGCTGACCGTGGCTACAGAAAGGGTAATCATCTTGCCACTTGGGGGTGATGTGGGCCTGGGCAGTGGAACCCTTTCCAGAGAGTAAAGCAGGACAATTGATGCCCTGCTAGCAGCTCACCCAGCCCTGAGGCAATAAAATGAAAGCTGCAGCCAGAGGCTGCAAAGAGAACAGGTTTTTGCCCATTGTCACTGATTTGGGCTATACAAAAAATTCAATTACTCAAAACCTTATTTAATCACCCCACACTCTTGTACTGCTCAATTAGTCACTCTTCCCTTGACCAAAAATAATCTAAATAAGAGAAAGGGATCCAAGGGTTTTGGATCTTCTGACACCTACTGGTTTCAACAGTTCAAACAAAATTGCCCTGAGATGGAATTATCTACTAGAGAAAAAATATTTAAAGGGCTTTTAGACACAGGTGTGGATGTTTCAGTTATGGCCCAATACCACTGGCTTAAAGCTTAGTCTCTGGATGTAGCCACTACAGACCCACAGGGAGAGGACAATGTTTCTCACCCTAGAAAGTGTTAAGAAGCTAACCTGGAAAGATGCAAGATAAAAAACAAAGATAAAAAGATGCGACAATGAGCTATGACACTTGCCAAGGAGTGTCCATGTGTGAGTGGTTTTATTCTCCTAACATAATAGTTCTAGCCAGTAGCCAGGTGGGAGAAGATTCCCTCTTGCATCAACCTGATCCTGCAATTAGAGCTCATCTTCGGATAGATGCACATTTCATGTTTTGGAATTTTAGAGGTAATTAATTTAGCTCTAAAGGTGAATGACCTTTTTCAAGTACAAGCCCAGAGTCTCTGTGTGTGTACTCCTAGACATTGCACTGATCCTTTTAAGAGGGATCCTAAAAATGTCCTGATAATTAATTTCTTTGAAAGTGTGCAGAAAATGAAAATTACAGCAGAGCTTATTAGTTTGTGACAGTATTCAGAAATCATGGAAAGAAACAACATTGTCCTGTTGCTTGCTGATGATATGGCCTGCAATCCTAGAAATCTCAAGCTAGCTGCTGTGTTTAGTCACAAGTATATGGAACTAAATGTGTACAGAGATGACCTACAAGTAGATTATAGAAGCTATGAGGTGACCATGAAAAAATTTTTATGAGACTTACCTGGGAGGATTCTACCTAGTACTCCTAGGTCAAAAATATCATCTTTCTGATGATAGAATCAATGTCTATTTATAGGACAGGTCATGATGAAAGTAGTTTCTTGAAATTTCAAGATTCTGAAAAGTTTACCAACACAGAATTTGCAGATGCTTGTGGACAGAGTGGCGATTACCCTAAACTGAGCGACGTATTTGGGTACCAGAGCTTGCTGTCAGGCTGTATCATGAACTCAGATCTGGAGAAGAAGCTGACTCTACCTTTCGGGGAGCTGGTGTGCAGTCCTGTGACAGTGACACCTCAGAGACTGCTCTACAGCTGCTAGGATGAGGCTAAACCCGACCTGGGGCCAACCAAAGAAATTGATCTAGAAGGC
Source organism: Chinchilla lanigera (assembly GCF_000276665.1). Classification (NCBI taxonomy): domain Eukaryota; kingdom Metazoa; phylum Chordata; class Mammalia; order Rodentia; family Chinchillidae; genus Chinchilla; species Chinchilla lanigera. The sequence goes on from NW_004955402.1 coordinate 15,079,711, forward strand.
CCAGCAAATAGTAATCAAAATGGGAATCAAAGATTTGAATAAATGATAGAGTATATAGAGATAGTTGAGCAGAAAGTTATAGGTATTCTTAAAACAGAATAAAATACAAACTATATATATCTATATATATCTATCTCCAAATTTTTTGATGAGCTTTCTGTTAATTGGTGAACAAAATCTGACTAGTCTATATAATTATAAATTTCTAAAAATTATAAGAGACTATAATTCAATTTGATCTAGAATATATTTGAGTGCACTCTAATTTTTTAAGATGTTTGTGTGTTTTGTGTACTTGTTCTGTTTGTTCTTCTGTGAACAGCTGTTCCCCTTTATTTTGAACTCAACCATTTTTAGCATTTATTTATAATACAATTTGGATTATAGATTTAAAAGCATGCTTTCTCCTGAGTTACTAGCTGATTTAAATAATATCAAAATTGGTTTTCTTGCAGCTGATCAAACAATTAAGATATTTAACCACAATTCTTTAGGGTGAGAAGAAATTACTGGGCAGGACTCCAATTGGTGAATAGAGTAGTGGCCAACCTTTATTCATTAATAAGTTGCCCCCAATGATCTCCAAAGTCTCTTGGGAGATACCCCTGATAATTTGGTCATAGTTAAAAGTGTTCCAGAAAAACAAAAAACAAGGTGTTCTCACAAAAGATGCTCTTAGTGTGAAACTAACTTAGTATGTATATGGTAATTCATTATTGTTAATCTCATGGTGTATTAAAATGTATTCATGATTCTTGATGTACAGGCCTTCCAAATGGAAATCAAGGATTGTTTATGATAAGACTTCTTGTTCAGATTCAGACCTTTGCCTTTAAAAACTTCTGCATATCTCATTAAAGGATAACAGATTAGGTAAAAGTTTCTTTATGTATTAGATACAGATGGTTGGTTTAAAGGGGTATGTTATGTCAAAACAAAAATTTAAGTATGTTACAAAATGCCATCATGATTGTCATGCTATGTATGGATTTGGTTTCTAATTGCAATGTAAAAATATATAACTATTACCTCTTAACAGTCTATACGGATTTAAATGATAGGATATCCATAGTTGTTAAGAAAATAACATTTCCATTTTATGTTCTAAAGTGTTTGATATTCAGATAGATGCTAATGTTAAGCTTACTGCCTCTATTACAGTGCAATGTCATTAAGCTTCTCTCCTGGATGTTTAACAACTGAGATTTGGAGACCGAAATATTAAAAAGATAAATGGGCTAAGAGGATACTCAGTATTTTGGCCCTATACCTCCAAGGTCAGTAAACCAAGAGCAGAAGAGAGAACCTCTGGTACAGTGTTCTATAACTTAGTTCAGTCCCTGATTTTCTGATCAAGCAGATTATGGGACCACAGAGGAAAGTGACTGCACAATGTATAGTGTGCCTAAGGAGAGTCACCTGCAGAGAAAAGGTCTCTCAAGCTTTCATAGAAAGCAACTTGGTCAAAGACTGGCTGTGACCCATCCAGATGGCTGACACTCACAGTGGATCTAGAGGTGCTGTGTGTGGTTCCAAAGCAACCCTGAGGAGACTTAACTGACTTGATAGATAGGAGAAAGTGATTAACATGGGTCCCGCCTTAACTTGGTCTTAAACATTCAGCAGAAACACATAACCACTAGATGTATAAAGAAGCACTGTCATAGTAAGATGTTAGCTGTAAGCGGTTCAAATCACCAACAACATTGGACATTTTGCCAACTAGACTGGCAACTGACTACTGTTAGGGATGCTGGGACTGTATTCTCCAAGCACAGCCTTTCCAGCTAGTCTCCCATCATTTACAAAGCAGAGAAGAGAGCGATGTTGGGAGCCGCTGAAGCTGGAAAGTAATTACACGTGCAGGGCAAAGCCAGCCTGAGAACACGGGAGATCCTCAAAGCACGTAAACAAGCCGTTGTAGCTTGTTAACTGATTGCTGGGCAGCGAGGCTGAAATTAATCAACCTCTCCAGGGTATAAATAAATGTTCTACTGTTCTTGGGCTGTTCCTCTTCTCTGCTCAGGAGAGAGGGGACCTCCACCTGACCCCAGCTTTTTGTCTCCTGCCTATTTTTCCTCATTCTCACCACTGTTCCTTTCCAGGGTACAGCAAGAACCCAATGGATCCATAGAGGTAAAGATTATTCCTTTTAGTTCCCCATCTTAATGATTAGCTCCATTTGAAAACTAGCCTGCTAATTTTGTTAATACTATTATTGGAGTTGGACAAATTCACCTGTTAGTGTAATCAATTTGTTATTTGGTTGATATTGTAGCAAAAACTTCTTATTCCTTGAGACTTTGCACATGACTTAAACACATTTAAATCTTGTATATGAAAATATTTTCCCTTCTAGATTTTGCATGTATAATACTTTTTTCTCGACTATGCTGAAATGAGAATTTATATAATATTTATAATTTGGTTTCTGGCTAGTGGTAATAAATGTAGAAATAAAGTCTAAATCAAAACATTCATCATTTATGTAATATATACATCCTCTTACTATGCAAAGTCTATGTAAAAAGTACAGATTATATAATATGAAAATTTCCTTTTTAAATTTGGTAAATTCCATGAAAAATAATTTTCCATTATCTATAGCAGTTAATGAGTTAATGTACCTAATTACTATCATATTTTCATGAAATAATCTTTTCCTTATTTTGATCTTTCTCACAATTCAAAAGAAAAGTATCCCAGGACTTTGGTTACACTTAAATATCTAACTAGATTATGTATTTGAAGACAGTGCTGAAGGGCTAGTGGCAGGTATCGCTCAGAGCTGGTATTAAAGGATAAAAGTGTGGGCAAAGGTAAGAAAGCCCTTGGAGAAGCGAGCGTAGGGGAGTAGAATAGTTGCAGAAGGCCAGAAGCTGCGGGGGCAGTGGAGTAGAGTGGAGCGGTCTTGAAACACTAGCAGTGGCTGTACTCTGAATTGCACTGAATACTAGCTGATGGAGTTAAGAGTTCTATAGGCCACGGAGAGTTAAAGTGTTAGCCAGTGATATGATGGGGACTTATTTTGGGAAGATGACTTCCTTGGTAGTATCAATAGCATATTAGAAAAGACAAGATCTGTGAAGGGTTTCCCTAGCTATGCTTTCTCATTAGTGTTCATTATCTGGTATTGCTGCTTGGATACCATGTTGTTCTCTACTTTTTATATATAAGCAGCAGCAGAGAAGGCTTATGTTGAGGATGATCTGAGGTCTCATTATTTTTGAGCCAATTCTGGCGGTGAATTGCTCTCTGGAAGTATACAGATGCTCAAAGCCTACAGCTGGCAGGCTTGCTTAGGCAATACTCTGAAGCTAGGATGAAAGGGCTGAGTGATTTTGTATTCATGGTGTATTTCTCAAACAAGCAATGGATTTGGAGTGTACACGGTCCTGAGCCACACTTCTCCTAATGCTGGTGACAAGGAAAGATAGTTTCCATTTCATCATAGAGGACACTAACAGCTTTCCTGCTGTTATTTCAGGATAAACTTACCAGGACTTCAGAAACATTCCCAGAGCTTTATAGTCCTGACATGTTTTCCCTCCAGATGCACTGCAGTATGGGGTAAGAGTTGGAGTGAAGGGAATCACGGGCAAGAAGTACCAGGTAGAGCCTGGAGAAGCCCCACCACTTGCATTTCTGCTTACTGTCCCGCTTACACTCAAATTGCTTGTTCCTAGCATCCCTTTTTGACCTACTCTAGTCCGTCCACCCCAGGAAAGCCAATTCTTGCTTACTAAATCTGTAGGACTCCAGTGATCATGGCCCATCTGCTTGTTCAGATCTCTCCTCTTAACTGTGGCTGGACTGACTTCTAAATATATATCTACCTACGTAGGTGTCTCGTTGAATTTCTGAATTCTTTGGTTTAGCATTTTGTTTTTAATCATCAAAGTTCTTTAGAATTATTGAGTATAAAATGATGCCAAGAGGTGCATTATATTATAGAAATACACAAATGAGTCTGTCCTAGTTGAGCAAGTATTTAAATTATATATAATCAACTGATTAAATCATGTTTCATGGTGACAGACTTTTATATCATAAATGCTGACAATATTTTTTATGGTAAATATAATCTTTTTAAGAGACTGAAGGTTTAGATTGCACATTTACAAATATTGGAAAGTGTATTAGGGAGAAGGGTAATGAAAGGAAAACATACATCTAAATTTAAGTGTTATTTTTGTTTCTGCTCCAAGGAATACTTTTTTTTTTTAGTGTAGTGCTATTTTCCATTTTACCAAAAACATCTGAATATCTGAGGAAGAGTTGAGAGGAAGCTGTCATGGGAGAGGGAGATAAAATTATGTCTTATTATCACTTCTTATTCTATCATTCAAAAATAATTGTTAATGACAAATATGACATAGTGTAAAAATGAACTTATTTTTATTTTGTTAAATTTATTTGAATGGATACATATAAACATAAAACTGTACCTATTATGGGGCAACCAGTTATGTTTCCATTTGTGTATACACTGCATAATGTTTAAATCAGATGAAATATATATCTCAAACATTTATAATATCCTTATAAAAATTTTCAAAATGCTTTCTCTTAGTTTTTTGAAATGTGTAGTACATTGTAATTATCTATAGTTTCCATACTATATACTAGCATGCCAGAACTTCTTTCCCCTGTGCAATCATAATTTGGTACCCACTGATCAATCTTTTGCTACATTCTCTCCTCCGCTCCTGCTGATCTCTGCTCTCCACTCAACTTGTCTGAAGTCAGATGTTTTATATTCTTCACAGAAGTGAGATCATGAGGCTCTTGTCTTTCTGTGTCTGGCTTATTTCACTTAAATTAATGATGTCCAGTTCTATTCAAATTGTTGTAGATGAGTTGGGGTTTTTATGGCTGAACAGAATATAATGTATAGATATACCACAATTTCTTTATCCATTCTTCAGGTGATTGACATTTTGCTTGCTTTATTTTCTGGCTATTGTGAATAGTGCTGCAATGAACATGGGAATTCCGATACATCTTCAACACACTGATTTCATTGCCCAAGATACACTTATTAGTGTATTTCATATTGATATATATGTAAGTATTTTTTCCAATTCTCTTCTTTATATGGCATAGTGGAAGGAATGGCAAATTTTCTTCTCAGAAATTTAAGTCCAGAATAGCTTATATAATTAGCATTGGTGTCATTATATGAGTATTATCCCACTTCTCTATTATGTTCCTTACTACACAGAACTGTACTATCATGCATTTAGTGGCTCGCCAATATACCATGTGATGATTCTCAAGGCTATAAAGGGTACCTTTACATTTCTGAGGTCAGAAGTCTTTAGTTGTATCCAAAATTAGATGCCACTAGTGTTTCTAGCAAATCCCGCTCTACAGCAAGAATTATGTAGAAAATAAAGAGCAGGAAAGCAGATAATATTGCAGTGTCAAGAATTTCCATGCACACCTGGGGGCTGGATCTCATTAAGCCAGTCCTCTATCAAAGGACCAATGCACTTATACTCCTCCTACAAAACTATGGAGGCACAGCATGTTGGTTATCAGAATTTGTCCCTATCTCACCCTGGACACTGGCATTTTCCACTGTCTTACGGACCTTGGGTTGTTTTTGCACATTTCAGTCTTGGATTGAGGCAGCAACATACTAAGTGATATATCTGCTGCACTGACCTTGGATAGAAATGGGCATGTGGCTTCAGCTGAAGATTCTGGAAAGCCTTTGAGTGATCCAACTGAGATCTGTACTTTAGATAATTGTCCTGTCCCAGTGTAGCTACGAGGGCTTGTTTATTCCAACTGAGCACCACGTGCCTGTGTGTGCACCCTGGCTCCTCTAGTACCAGATCTAATTGGAGCTGACACCAGCTGCCCGACTCCCATCACTCTGTATGTGAGTCAGTTCATCACGGCCACTTCATTTGTCTGACAGCAGCTCCTAGCACATTTTAAAAATTGACTCTGACAATTTGTTTTTTAACCTCAAGGCTTTGTCCCAGTTACCTAGGTGAGTTTGACAATTTGATGTTTTTCTTCATAATCAGGGACAGTGCAGGGTAGCTGGCCTCTGAGCCATAGGCCCCTTGGAGAGAAGTTAGGCCTCCATGTCTTACCCATTAGCAGAAGGGGAAGCTCCTGGCAGAGCAGAGAAAGGGGAAAGTCCAATTTCCTTTATTTAGGTATAAGCAGAGTAGAGTCATTTATTACTGGGTAGCCTGGGAAGGGAAATGGAGAAAGACAGAGATTTTGCCTTGGGGTAGAAACACATTAAAATAAATCCTACTGTAAAAGTGTAAATATTCAATGTAGAGTTCCTTATCAAGAGTTTTTCAGCCTATCTTTTTCTTTGGATTGTTTTTCCCATTAGAAAAAAAGTTCTGTTTTCTTCACTTGCTATGAGCCTACTCCCAATGATTTCTTGCCATTTAGACCTACTGGCTTGCTATTTCCTCTTGATGGTGTGAATTTAATACCTCGTCTTTTATCCATGGGATTTTTCTTCTACTTTGTCTTTCTGTTTCCTTTATAGTTTCCATGTTCTTTCACATTTGCATATTAATGCAATACATTTGATTATAAGGAACAGAAATTCTGACTCAAATTGACTAAAATGATAAATTTAATTATTTTCTAACATAACTGAAAACAGAGGCCCCAGGGCAGTTACTATCAGAGCCACCTGTCATGATGGACCCAAATTTCTTGCAGTTCTAAGATGTGGCAAACTCAATCTCAGAGTCGTTATCGAGCTTGTTCCCTTGTGGTCACAGAACTTCTCAAGATGGCCTTGGCTGTTTCTAGTTTACATACCTAGAAATACTCTTCAGGAGAATATAATGGGGAGTAAGGAGAGATCCCAAAAAGGTGTGACATCTCTCTCAAGAGATATTCCTACACGTGTCAAGGGACAATTTTAGATCCTATGCCCTTTCCTTTATAACTGAATAGTTAGGGCAATGAGTCCCATAGACTGTTGCTTGTTAAGTGTGCTTCTAAGGCAGCAACATCAGCTCTTGAAAACTAGTTAGAAACGCAAATTCTCTGGCTCCATCCAAAATGTATGGATTTAAAATGGGGGCAAGACCTAGTAATCTGCTTTAATAAGCCCTTTAGTGATTGTGATTTAAGTTCAAGTTTGATTTCTACTAAAGATCTATAGCAGAATAGATTTAGGGAGTCTACCAAGCAATATGACCTCTACTGCATCTGTTGCAGGAAAATGAGTCATTGAAACCTTAGCAATGTCTACAAAGAACAGAACTCTCTGATGCTCTGTGGCTAATGACCAGAGAGGACAAGTTATGTCTGCAGGTATCTCCTTTAAACATGCAGACGAGTCAGAAGAAACAAACGTGGGACTATTATCGATTGAATCTGCTAGTATCATCAGAAACTACCCTATATCCTCCTTTGTAAAACACAGTGAATTGTAAGAAACATCACTGACAACTGATTTACAGATATTAAATATTCTTGTTGACCGCACACAATTTTAAAATCTGAAAAATTTGGAAGTTATAAGAAAAATAAAACAAATATTTTGTTCTCCATGGTAGAAATAAAATTTGGGTCTGGAAGAAATGGAGCCCAGGCCAGTCACAAGTACACTGCTCATGAGGAACAAGCTCAGAGGGGCACCTTCATGCTTCCAGGATATCTTTTCGATGGCCTGAAAAGAAACAAAGGGTGCCTGACACAGAAGAATTCAAAAGTAAGACATGGGCTTAATTTAGAATCACCTAAGTAGAGTGAATGACTATGTGTGATAGTTAATTTAATAAACCAATTTGACTGGGCCATGGGATATTCAAATAGCTGGTCAAACATTATTTCGGGGTTGTGTCTAATAGGATGTTTCTACAAGAGATTATTGTCATCACTGTGATATGTCCACTTGAGTAGGAACTGTGTATGAGATTAGTAAATTCTGCATGTGAATGGATGATTGACATGTAAGCCAGCAAACCGAAGGGTGAAGACCTACCCAGGATGTGGGTGGCACCAACCAATAGGCTTGAAGCTTTGACAGAATAAAATGGGAAAGAAGCAGGAAGTGTTTCTCTTGTTTTGGAACAGTATGAGACATTGCCCTTGGACATTGATCTCTAGTTCCTTCAGCCTTCCAGTGCAGGCTCTTCTGGCTTTTAATACAGATTTTTGGCGTTTTGACACACACTGGTTCTAGTAACTCTGCAGTGAATCTACAGGCTTTCCACTTTTGAGTACTACTGGGTTCTCTTGCTTTCCAGAACACAGATGGCCATTTTGGGTTCTTCCATAACTGTTTCCCAGACAGCCACTAGGGCTCTTCTATTTCAGATCCTGTAAGCCTAATTAATAAATTCCTTGGAATTTTATGTCGAATCTGTTCTCTTAGGGAACCCTAAGTAACACAGTTAGCATTCATTTACTGTGGACTCAGTAAAATGAATGGCCCTCTCCAGTGTGGTGAGCATCATTCCATCTGTTGACGGTTTTAATAGACTGGAAAGGTCAGGAAGGTTGGCGTCTGCTCTCAAGCATTGACCTTCTGACTTTGACTCCTGGTCCTCCGGCGTTGAGACACAGACTATAATTTACACCATCACCACTCTGGCTCTCAGATATTTGAAATATACCAACAGCTTTCCTGCATTTCCTTCTTTCAGAGGGCAGCTTTTGAGGTGTCTCAGCTTTCAAATGGCATCTTGTGTACATCTATTTATGTACACATACACACTATCTTTTTTTTTTTTTTTTTTTTTTTTTTTTGGTTTTTCTCCGGTACCGGGAACCGAACTCACGACCTTGCGCTTGCCAGGCAGGCGCTTTGCCGCTGAGCTAAATCCCCAGCCCCCTACATACACACTATCAATCACATAATATATCTCATCGTTTTTACTTCATTAGAAAATCCTAATATACTTCATGACAAAATCTCATGAGTCTTGGAATAAAACATTTTGTCAATAATTCAGTCAAGAAGTAAAACCAACTAACCAAAACAAAATAAAACACAAAAGCTTAGATCACAAGGTTTAGTTTTCAAAATAATCACATATCTCTCAAGTGACATTTATATCCTTATAATAATATCCTATCTCTTTTTGGAAATTTGCTGGCTACCACTTTTAAAAAGTCAATTTTTGTATCAATGAGTGCTATTACTGAGCCAGTTTAAATTATTTATCTTAGGGGTTGTAGCTATCACTCAGTGACAGAGTACTTCTTAGCATGTATAAGGCTCTGACTTTGATTTCCAGTATGACAAAAAGTAAAATAAAAATAAAGTTGTATAGAATTTCAGTGTGGTTAATGAAGCTCATCTAGTCTAGCCCAAGGTTTATTTAAAAATTATTTTAGTCAAACAGCTTTTGGTCACTTTCCCCATTCTCCCAATGCTACACAAAAGTCAAATGTTTTCTTCATCCTCAGTATGTTTTTCCACTTTGAAGGGAGAAATTCAGTTATTAATGAGTCTTATTTGATAGTCACTGAAAACATTTTTACACACCACTATGGTCTAAATATCTCAGCTTTTAGAAGTTGTTTGTTGAAATTTCTAACCCTTATGGTGATGACAGGAGGGGAAGACCTCGGCATGTGATTAGCACATGAAGATGGGGCCCTCCAGAATGAGATTAGTGCCTTCCTAAAAGAGGCTCCAGAGAACTCATTTGCCCCTTTCACCATGTGAGAACACAGCAGGAAGATTTCAGCTAGGAACTAGAAAGTAGTCCTCATACTACACTGAATCTGCTGGCATCTTGATCTTGGATTTCATAGCCTCTGGAACTATAAGAAACAAATTTATGTTGTTTACAAGTTACCTAGAGTATGGCATTTTTATTATAGAAGCTCAAACAGAGTAAGACATAACTCTTGTTGGCCTCATATACTAGCACATGATAATTAAATTCAAAGTTTACGTAGGAAGTGACCACAAGCTACAATAAAATGCTGAATCTAAAAAATTTAGCATTTTGCAAATAGAAAAAGTCTTAATTAGATTGTGTAACAGATCTGCATAAAAATTTAAATATTAAGAGTGAACAAAGAGCAGACATTTCCTTGTTTATGCTATATTAGTGTTGTCAATCTAAATAATACTGACTCTGACCTGTAGGATGTTTATATAACTTCAGCAGAGCTTTTAAAGGAATCAATCAGCACCATACAAACTCACTCTGTGAAATGAAGTTTGAAGATGAGTGAAATTCTGGGTGATCTTTTATGATTTTACTGTTATCACCCAACTATTAGGATCCTATAAGAGAGATCCTATAAGAGAGAGAGACTTCACATAGCATCTAAATGTACCCTTCCATCCCTAAACAGGACTGTGCTTTATCCAGAAGAGATGCTCTGTCCTAATTTTAAATCCATCTAAGGATTCAATACCCTTCCTCAACACATTTCAATATTTAGGTGTTTAGTTACATCCAGCTAAGAGGTTTTCCCTTATATCTAAACAAGTTTTCTGTCTTTACTTTTTGAAAAATAACATCTGATTTGAGATCTGATTCACATAGCATAGAATTACTGAATCAACATTTTGAAGAATCATCAGTCTGCATTACAAAGTGGCCAAATCATTTTAAAATTCCACCAAAAGTATGTGCAAGTTCTTATATCTCCACATTTTTGCCAATATATATATTTTTATTTCAGCCATCCATAAGGTGTGAAGTGATAAATTACTGTGATTTGATATACATTTTCCTGATGACAAGCAATGTTGAGAATCTTTTCATAACATTTGTGTTTTGATCATCTGCTTCCCTTCTTAAGAATTATCTATTCAGACCTGTTGGCCATTTAAAAAAATTTGGTTGTATGTATTTTTATTATTGACTTGTATTCTTTATATGTATGTTCTAGATACAAATCTCTTATCAAATGTACTATTTACAAATATTTTTTCCAATCGTTGAGTTGTCATTTCATTTTCTTTATTAATGTGTCTTAAAACACAAAAGCTTTAACTCTGATGAAATCTAATTTACCTATTTTTTTCTTTAGCTGTTTGTAATTTTGGTGTCAAAATTAAGGAACCAATGTCTAATTCAAGTAACAAAGATGTATACTTATGTTTTCTCCTATGAGCTTGATAGTTTTGACACTTATAATTAAGTCTTTAATCAATTCTGAGGGTTTTACTCTGCTGTGAAATAGGGATCCAAATTCACATTTTACATGTGGATAACTGTTTATCTCAGCATCTTTTTTGTTGAAACAATATTCTTTCCCAATTTAATTGTTTTGGTAACTTTATTAAAAATTGATTGATCATAAATATGAAGTTTTATTTTTGAGTTCTCAATTGTAACCATGAACATTTATATCTATCCTATGCTGCTTTCACACTGTATTGATTACTGTCATTTTATAATAAGCTTTGAAATTGAAACATATGGTCCATCTCTATCAATATTTAAACAATTTTCAGTGTCTTGAGTTTCCACATGAATTTTAGAATCAGCTTGTCATTATTATTAAAAGGAAATCTTTTAAGTGGGTGGTTCCTATCTATAAAGGGATTGTGTCAAATTTATAAATTAGTTTGAAGAATTATTGCCATTTAAAAAGAGTAAATGTTCCAATCCACAAACAATGGATATCTTTTTTTGGGGGGGTTTCTTAAATTTCTTTAAATAATGTTTTTAGTTTCACAGTGTAATTATTATATTTCTTTTGCTAAATGTATTCCTAAGTATGCATTTTATTCATTTTAATGCAAGTGTAAATGAGATTATTTTCTTAACTTTATTTTCATTAATTTTATTTATTGCTAGTATATAGAAATACAAATTATTCTGTAATTGGTTATAAGTGACTTGCTAAAGTCAATTATTAATTCTAATAGTTTTTTGGTGGATTCTTTAGAATTTTCTATATACCAGATTATGTTATATGAAAATAGAGATAGTTTTCTTCCTTTCCAACCTGGATGACACACTAATTTTTACCGTATATTTCATATTCCAGTTTTGAGGACTCTTATTATGTATGTGTTCATATTAATTGATAAGTAATAAATTTAAATACTTATGGATCACAATGTGACATTTTGACCTCTGTATGCACACTGTAGAAGGATTCAGTTGAGCCTGTTCACCTATCACCTCATCACCTTGTTTTTTCGTGGAGTGTTAAAAATCTATCATTCTAGCAACGTTGTTTTATCATTATTATAACTGTGATCACTGTAGAGTACAACAATATCATTAAAATATATTCCTCCTGTAATTGAAATTCTGTAGCTTTAATCAACACCTTCTCTTTCCTCAGCTCTCTCCCATCTCTGGTAACTGCATTTCTATTCTTGTCTGTACAAGAAGTTTCTTCTTACCATGGACACAGCATGGGGACTCAAATAATATACAAAAAATTTCTGTTATATTTAAATTATTCAGATACTGGCATAGGAAACATTGTATCTATGTCAGGCCTTGTGCTAGTTAGTTCTTACATAAGTTTTAAATGAATAAATTTAACATTTTAATAGATTCCAGCTCACAGCAAATAATCAGAATTTACAGGGAGACTCCATACATCTCTGTGTCCCCACACTACTCCTGACCCCACCCCACTCACTGTCCCACACTATACAGTACTGTCCCCCATATCATGATGGACAAAACATTTGTTACAATCAATGAACCTACATCAAAATGTAATCATTAAAAAGGGACTCTTGAATTACATTAGGATTTATGTTCTATGGATTTGGGCAAACATATAGTGACATGTATCCACCATTACAGTATCATACAGAGTAGTTTTGCTGCCTTAAAAGGTCTCTGTAAACTCTATCCATCTCTCTCTCTCTTCCCTAATAAATGGTGACCACTGCTCTTTTTACAGTCTCCAAATTAAAAGACATTGTGCCTTTTGCAGAGCGTCACATAGTGAAATCATACAGTATGTAGCCTTTTCAGATTTTCTTTCAGTTATTAATATGGGTTTATATTTCCTGCATGTCTGTTTGTGTTTGACAACTCATGTCTTTCAAGTGCCAAGTAACATTCCATTGATGTACCACAGTTTATTTATCCATTCTTTTACTAAAGGACATCGTGTTTACTTCTAAGTTTTGGTAATTACAAATAAACTACTATCAATATTTGAATGCATATTTTCATGCAGACGGAAGTTTTCAATTCATTTCAGTAAATATCAAAGAACACGATTATGGGATTTTGATTTCTTTTGTGTGTGTGTGTGAGAGAAACTACCAAACTGTCTTCCAAGTGTCTGCACAATTTGCATTCCCAGCTCCATGTCCTCGCCACATCTTCGCCAGTATTCGATGTCATCCGTATTTTACATCTTGGCTATTCTAATAGATGTGTAGTGGTTTTTCACTGTTGTTTTAATCTATATTTCCCTAATGACATATGATATTCATCACCTTTTTATGTGCTTATGTGAATCTGTATATCTTTTTGTGGGCAGTGCCTATTCAGCTCTCTTGCTCATTTTTAAAATTCATTCATTTTCTTACCATGGAACTTAAAGAGTTCTTTGTATATTCTGGAAATAGTTGTTTATCAAATGGATTTCTTTCTTTTCAAATATTTCTCTCCTTGTCTGTGTATGTATTCTCATTCTCTTGACCTTGTCTTTTATTTTTGAAACTAGGAATCAAACTCACGACCTCACACTTGCCAGGCAGGTGCTATGCCTCTATATCCCTGGCCCTTAACATTGTCTTTTGTGAGCTGTTTTTAATTTTAATGACGCCTGCTTTAGGAAATATTTCTTCTTTCTACATTATTTAGTAATTGTACAATAGCCTTGGAAATAAGTAGTAACAATCCTTCCTACAGGTGAGAAAACTGTGGCTCAGAGAGCTCAAATCAGCAAATTAAAAATCCATAGAACAAGTAGAGCTCTGAAGCCAGGCTGATTTAGGAGAGTCAGATTTAAAGTGACTCAAAAATTACTCTGGAAAAGATTTTAATGAAGAGAAAATAATATCAACAACACTGAGTCTGCCATTGGTCCTGGAGACTCGTCCATCATACCTCAACCTCCCTGCTCCTGTTCTGCCGTATATTCTGGTCCTCATCACTGCTGCTGTGAAAACACCTCTCTGCTACGGGCCAGCTTGTATGGCTTGAACCATGCAAGAGGCAGATTCTTCCTGAGAATGTCTTCAGTCTTGTGCAAATGGCCACTACTCCTTTTGATTGTCCTCTCACCCACCCTACCCTACCCAAATCAAAATCTCCTGGATAGACAGTAACACTGGTAGTTTTCAAATGTGAAAAAATTGTTAATGATTTCTCCTCACAATCCATGAAATTGTTTAAAGTGATATTTTATAGGCATTTAAGCTGACATACATTAATTTAAATTTAGCAATTCTCTAGCTTCTCTTCTTTTGGGAGCCAAAACCTTCATCAGCATTTTTTTAAAATTTTTTTTGTTTTTCTCCCAGTACCAGGAATCGAACTCATAACCTCACGCTTGCCAGGCAGGCGCTGGGCCACTGAGCTAAATCCCCAGCCCTAAGTCAACATTTATATATTTTTACAGTTTCATATATCTAAAGAGATCACACACACTCACACTTATCACTAGAAAAAAATCACCCAGTCCATTCTCATTGCCCCTTTGATCAGTATTTTTAAATGACTGACTTACCAAACCGACTACACATACTTTCTCGCTTTAATTAAAAAAGTGCACTCACAACCTCACAGAATTGATGTGACTGGACTCAAATGTACAAGGCTTTTTTTTTCCTGTTAAATCACTCAGACACATCACAGAGAAAGGTGTAACAATCATTGGGCTTTTAGAGGCTTTGAACATAGCTTAATGGATGCCGTGTCTGAGCACCAGAGATAGGTGGACCTTGGCTTGGGGGTCTACTACATAGAGGATATTAAAATTTGTGAAGAAAGAACAAGTAAATACAACCAAGAACTTTATCTCTGCTTTCCTATAATGAGCGCTTGTTTCTCTAGTTAATGGCCTGATAACTTGCCCCTTTCTAGTGGGTCTCTAGCTATTTTCACAGCTTAAGGCTCTGCTTGTTTATGTCTATGCTTACACTGCAGGTGATAATTGCCTCATTATCAGTTTTTTTGCTTCTTACTCTCTAAGACTCCTAAGCTTTTCCCAGGCTTTCTTTCATTCCTTTCTTTTTTATGTGGTTCACATTCCTTAAGAACATACTCTGTTCTAGGCACCAGAGCTTTCTTAAAGGAGTCTCTATTTTCATTCGTTCATCAGAATAACCAAATAAAACGTATCATCTCCTCAGGGTTTTTAAATGCTTGACTTGCCAAACCACCTACATTTACCTTCTTACCTCCTGACTGCATGTCAGGCATGGCGCAGCCTGCTAAGAATACAGCAGTAAATAATCAAAGAAGGCCACTGTGGTAGTGTTGCAGTAGTGGGACAAAAATGCATGTGAGAATCAATATATAAAGAAGAAGGATTTATTTTGTTTCATGGTTTTAGAAGTTTCAGTCCTTGGTCCCTTGGCCCTGTCACTTTGGGCCTGTAGTAAGTCAGAATATTGTGACAGTGAATGGATGGCCAAGTGGTGCTGCTCATCTCATGACAGCCAAGAGGGAAAGAGAGAGAGAGAAGGATCAGGGTCCTCATATCAAACTAAATGCAAGGACAAATCCCAGTGAGCTCACTTCCTTTTGCTAGGCCTTACCTCCTCAAGGTTCTCCCACCAGCCAGCAGTTCCACAGGCTGTGGAGCAAACAGTTAACACTTAAGTCTTTGAAGGATACTTCAGGTCCGAAACAAAACAGTTACTGATTTAGTTTATTGGAAGTGATTGATTGGTATTAGACTACTGGTCACACAAATAATTATGAATTATGATAACTGCTATGAAGGTAAGTACAAGATGCTGTAAGAGTCCTTCTAGGGAGCCTGAACATGAGTAGATGAAGGAATTCCCCAAGGAAGTGGTGACATTGAGTCCAACAATGGAAGTGTTAGTGGGAATTAGGTGAGGAGAATGGCAAGCCTATTCCAAGCAGAAGGAATAGCATTTAGAAGGTCAGTGAGACAAAATGACCAGGAGACAGCACCCTTTTCTACCTCTAGGGTGGTCAAACCGAACCAGGAGTAGAACTACTGACCTCCCACGGAAGAGCCGAGGTACTAACTGCTGATGTCACAGAAACCCAACAAAGAAATCACCAACAGAGGAAAAAGAAAACCCACAAATTGGGAAAATATTTTAGCCAACTGTCCTTCAGACAAAGGACTTCTATCTAGAACATATGAAGAACTAAAAAAATCAGCCCCCCAAATTTAAAGACCCAGTCCAAAAATGGGCATCTGAAATGAACACTTTTCAGATAAAGAAATACAAATGGCAAATAAATACATGAGAAAATGTTCAACATCATTAGTCATTCGGGAAATGCAAATTAAAACAACACTGAGATTCCAATCACCCCAGAGAGAATGGCTGTCATCAAGAAATCAACCAATAACAAATGCTGGTGAGGCTGTGGGGAAAAAGAAACTTATCCACTGCTGGTGGGGGTGTAGACTGATGCAACCACTGTGGAGATCAATCTGGAGATTCCTCAGTAAACCAGGACTAGAGATCCCATTCACCCCAGCTATTTCCCTTTTGGGTAGTTTTTGCAAAAGAACTACAAACATCATACCACAGCCATATATGTGCACCCATGTTTATAACTGCACAATTTGTAATAGCTAAATTGTGGAAGCAACCCAAATGCCCATCCACTGAGGAATGGATAAAAAAGATGTGGCATTTTTACGTAATGGAATATTACTTAGCTATAAAGATAAACTTGAGGCTTTCATAGGTAAATGGATGCAAGTTGAGTCCATACTCATAAGTGAAATAAATTGGATCCACCTGTGCAAATACTCTACATCTCACTAGTGTAAGAACCTGAAAGAGTAATAAAATCTGAAAGATATAATAGATATTGTGAAAGGGAAAGAAATTGCTCAAAGGGAAGGAACAACTGGGATGAGGGATAAGAAAAAGACAGAAGAAAATGTATATATATGTATTATATATATACACACAGGATAGCTGAAAGAGTTGTACTACTGACTTCTATTGCTTTATTGAAAGGAGCAGTTAATGTTTAATTGTTTGTTCAATCTTACATGCCTATATTTGTTTAACTGAGTAAGCAACTTGAAGATAACATGTAATACAATAACCATTGTTAAGTTCCTGTCTCCTTGTCTGAAATTCTGTACTGCTTCTATTGTTTGGGTGTTGTTTTGTTTATGTCTGTTTATTTGTTAATGTGTTTTCTGTTTTTTTTTTTATTTTAAAGAGTAAAAGATGGATAACATAATAATGGGGGGCGCTTACCAAATTACAGACAAAGTGGTAGGAAATTATCAATGGTTGTTGTTTTACATATTGTTATCTACAAGATAGTTTCTCAGGAAAACAAATAGACAAATAGTGAGTTACAGACAAAAGAGGTAGGAGATTATCAATAGTTGTACTATACTTAGGTATCTTCAAAGTGGTTTCTAAAGAAAATAAATAGAACTATACATGAGTGACCTATTGAATAATCATTAACTATTCTCAATGGTTGTTGTAGGAAACACATAATAATAAACATGCATCCATTTATGCAATAGGATAGGAACAATACAAACATTATAGAGTTATGGACAGATTAGTAGGAAAATACCAGTGACTGCTGTAATACATGGTGGTATCTTTGAAGTGGTTTCTCAGGAAGACAGAGATATGCAAGAAGGATCTAACAAGTAGTTACAGCCTAAGGGTTGTCAAAAATCAAGTAAGTCATCTGGGGCAAAAGTCATTTTTTGTGGCGTTTTCTCTCCAGCCTCCCATCACATTGGGACCCCACAACCAGTTAGTGTCCTCTCCCCAAGTGTCAGCACTGGCAGCAGGAATCCTGCTGCAGACTTCTCCGGAGCTCCACCACAGCCTGTACTGTCAGGGGAAGAATGGCTTCCAGGCAGTCTCTGCAGGTATTGTGCAAGGTCCTCCTGGTTTATAGCTTCTGAACAGCTCCCATGACCCCAGTCCACAGGACCTCTGACTCCTTGGGCTTAGTCTGCATTCTCATGTTCTCCGAGTACTTGTTCAGCAGCTGCTCCTCCGCTGACTCTGGACCTTTCTGGTTCTCAATGGCAGGAGAAAGAGTGACCCATTGCATGGCATGTATTCCCAGGGATTTCTCCAGGTTTGAATGATTCACACACGTCCATGGGTGGGCATCTGCAGCCAGTGCATGGTGGGCCAGCTGTGTCATTGTTTCTCTGTGTCATGGTAGTTCTCAGTTGAGCGGCGGTGGCTGGCCTGAGGGCCGGTGCGCAACAGCTCTCGCTGCCACATGGCTCCCCATGCACCAGGGGCCCTCCCTCTGGGGCCTATGAGGCAGGGAGTGAGCTGCTGGTCAGAAGACCAGCACTCCCCACCCATGGCTCCCCGTGCACCGGGGGCACTCCCTTGGGGGCCTACAAGGCAGGAAGTGAGCCAGCCGGAAGACCAGCGCTCCTGTGCATCGGAGGCCCTCCCTCCAGAGGCCTACGAGGCAGGGAGCAAGCTGCATCCCCTCCCGTGGCTCCCCATGCACCGGGGGCCCTCCCTCTGGGGGCCTACAAGGCAGGAATGTTAATGTGTTTTCATTCTTTTATCTTTACAGTAAAAAAGGTCAGTGAGACTTTAAGTTTTGTATTTTATACAAGCAAACATATTTACTAACAGTATAAAACATATTTTTGACTATTGCTGATAAAAGAAGCTACTGGATATCTTCCAGTTGTCTATATTGAGTAAACTTTTGATATTGGTAAATAAAGCAGTGATTGAAGGGGCTATCAGCACATCTTAGCCCTTAAACTCTTCTCAAAAAGTTCTTTTCCTGATAAAGTAACTAGTTTTCTGACCAGGTTGCCATAAATTATATCAAACAAATTACTTGCTTTCTTGTCTTTTGCTATTGCTTATCCCATAATGGAAACACTCTGGTGCTCTGCCATTGCACTTTCATCTTGTTCTTGAGAAGATCAGAAGATCTCAAGCCTGGTTACTCATCACAATAACTTTAGCTATTCTATAAATTGTAGGCCCCTTTAATTCATTCCAGAACTACTGGATTGAAACATCCCTAGCTAAGACTGAAAGAACTTGTATTAAAAATACAGAATTTAAAAGCTTCTTGGATGATTGTGGAAATCTCATTCCACAGTCTTTGAGCAAATTACTTATCCTTACAATGACTCAGTTTCCCCAAATGTAAAATGAGAACCATCATAGTACTTACCTTATAAGAATGTTATCAGTATAAAAAGAGTTAGACAATCTTGACTTCGCATAACACATTTAGACACGAAACACAAGTATTGAAGAAAGGGTAGCTATAGGCGCTTCAGAAACTCAGTGGTGTCACGAAGCTAAGCTGGCTTTTCATGAGTCTTCATGTTCTGATCTGTGAGGTCGCTCTGTGAGCTCTCTAACAATGCAGAGTTGAACATAGGACTGTGAATATCATTAACAACTTTAAACTCTGCCTCTGTGCTTTCTTTTGGAGTACTGATTTCACCATGATGGATTGGTACGAAGTCACTGAAGCCTAGGTGATATTTTCCTTGGATCAGGGGAAAGTCTATAGCTCAGTGTGGAATAACATTTTAGAGCCAGAAATAATCTTGAATAACCCCTACCATAGCTCCATCATGTTTTAGGTCAGAGGACACTCCTACATGGGCTGATGGCCTAGCTTCAGCAATGCAGCTGCCTAATGGGAGATCTCTGGTGCTGAGCACCAACTCATTCCCTCTCAGAAATATACATCTCCTAGAAGGAGCATTCAGCTTGGGTAAAGTTCTTACACCAGACATTTCTCAGAATCCCTAATAGGGGTGGGGGAGATTCTGCCAGTGTTGAGAATTTGTTCCATTTATGTAGTCCTGGAACTGGGGAATGAACACAGAATGGGACTTGAACAATGAAACCCCTGAGATGTATGTATCTGTGCTAAAACTCTTATTGATCACCTGCCCTACATTAGTCCTTTTGGGGCTCAAGAAACAACACACCAAGTGTGGTGCCTTGACACATGGAGTTGCAGAAACAGTCTTAGAGTTAAGTGCTACTAAGTGTGTCTTGCTTCTCCCTCTAGCCTAGTGGTGGCGAACCTCAGGCACACGTGCCGCAGCAGGCTATTTGTTACCACTGAAACGTATAAAATGTTCATCACCTCAAAAGCTTCCTGTTTTGGCTGAGAAAACTTCTACCCGTCCTAAACTCTAGTCTTAAGATTATCTCTCTAAACAACCAAGAAAGATTTAACCTCCAGAGAGAAGGAGGCTAAAAGTCCTCACCACACCCCAACAGGCATTTTATCTGTTCTTCCAGGGCAGCTCTGAGAGGCAGCCTGGCGACTTTCTCTGCAGAAGACACCCTTTGTTCACAGTGCATTTCTGCCCTTCACCTCCCCTTACCCTTAACTTGTCACTATGAAGCTCCTCTATGAAGAAAAGCATTGAAGTTTCAACCATCTGGTCTCTTTGAGTTTTATATTTTGTATGCATGTTAATAAATTTGTTTTGCTCTTCTCTTGCCATGGTGTGTTTTGATATAGGGATTGGTCTTGGCCCTTTGTGACAGGTGGGAAGGGGACAACCCTTTTCTACCTGTGTAGTTCCTTCTCTGGCAATAATGTTTTGGGTTTCCTGAAATTATTGTTAAATTAGAGCCAGTGCTCACACTGCCTCAAAATTTTATTCTCTCTTTTCCCCGGTGCATCACCACCTGGCAAAAGACCATAATAGAAGTATCTGAGTGAGTCTTTTGGAATTATATAGGTTTGTTTTACAAAAGTAAAATTTTCATTTATAAAAAATAGTTCCTAAGGACACAAAGATAGGCTTTATGCCCCAGATCTAGTTCAATTCCACAGGAGCAGAACAAAAAGAGGGCAGAAGTCTGAGGAGGGCTAATACACAATGGGGAGAAATGTCAAAAACAAGGGATGATTTATTCATTTCCCCAAGACTCCTTGTTAATTCTTAGAACTGCTGGGCAGCAGCTGGCTCCAACACTGACATGAATACTGTGGCCACAGAAGAGAACATTTTTCTACACTGTCGTCAAGAATGTGGTTCCCCTAGGATCTGAGGAGACCTAGAGTCTGGTAACAAGGCTGCTCTTTGCAAAGGAACTACCACCGCCTCTGAAAGCTTTGGGTCTGGAAACTTCACAGTGGGCCAGGGAGGTGAATATTTGCCTATCACATTTTCTCAACCCTCTCTCAGAAACTGTTTCTCCTCTCTGTAATCGTTGGCCATCTGTGATTCTCATGACTGTCTGGAGGATGCAAATGCAGGTAAATAGAAGCCCTTATGGAGCAACAGGGGGCTGACAATGGAATGGGCCCCATCAAAAGCAACACAACTGTTTGAAGTCCGCATAACGATTTCTAGCACAGTGCTACTCACGGTGCACACGTAAGAAACACAACCACCTAAAGGGTCCCCAAAGTCAACACCGAATAAATGAATATTTAAGAATTCCAGATGCTAAAAATACACTTGAGATCTCATTTATCTCTTAATCAGAAATTGCTTCAGGGTAGAAGCTTCTTTCCCTTCTGAAATCCAATATCAGCCGAGTGAACTTGGCATCCTGGCAGAAATCAAAGATAACTTGACTCTTGCCAATTGTAAATAAAGAACATGAAATCGGCATGTAAGAGATGAAAAAGAGAACAGCTGCCTACCTGTTGCTGTGAATTTAAAAAGGCTATGCCATTTAAATTTCAATGGATAGCACCACCATAGAATGGGAATTTATTCTGATTTTTTTAAGCGCATACCTAACCATTACCAAGCTCAGTCTAGTTGAGGCAAAACAGGTGAGGCAAACAGAATTAAAACTTATTAAATTTCCTGATGACAACTGATCTTCCATTTAAATGTACCCCCATCAATTTTGCCATCAATTCCAGATTGGTAATAACTGTTCACATTTCTTCTAAAACCATAGCGTCTTGCTTTTTGTACATGGAATTTCAGGTTGTACTTATGTCTTTCCCCTTATCTTCTGTTTTAGATTATCAGTTTTATTACCTTATATCCAAAGCAAACCTGGAATTTCTATATAATTTTCTGCCAGTGGATCAGTGAATGGATTTCTGATTTCTGTTGATTATTGAATTGCTTTGGGGATGGATCTAAAATGCAAGCACTGACCCTTAATGTCAATCATAAAACTCTGAGACCAAAATTCTGAGGCAATTTCATTGTTTACAATATATTTCTGGCAGTGTGATAATAAGCAGCCTGACCACTTTATGGATTTTTCTCTCTCTTGAGCAAACTTAAAAGAAGGGTTAGGAGAGCCTGCATTGCTTTATTGAGTGTGTGAAAGCTTGCCGTTACTCTTGTTTTCTCTTATTACCAGGTATCCTTTGGCGTTATAAATCTGAACAGAGCTTTCAAATTGAGAAATTTTCTTACTAAGTATGTTGTTTTAGCTAGTTTTGCAAAGGGTCATACAGAAACCAATGAGAATATTTTTGTGCTAAAAAAAATCATTCCTACTTTTAAGTATATTTCACATCACAAGAAATATAAAATCATGTGAGCATAATTTATACAAATTAATGATTCACAATAAATTGGCTATAAAAGTAATTTGAAAGCTGCTCATAGGAGCATGAAATATGTAAGTATTTATGTCTATTGTTTTTCATTTGCAAACAACTATTAATTGCTACTTTGCCTCTAGGATACTTGATAAGCATTCTAAAATTCTACATTTATCATGGTGATGTTTTTATGAAGAGTACGTTCAAGCACTTTCCACAAGTCCTGGGCTCAGGGCACAACTATGCATGGGGCAAATGGGCAGTCTCCCTGTGCCTTTTCTCATCTCTGAATAAATCAGGACCATTTTGATGTCAATCTGTGGCCTTAATTTTTTGAAAAATTAATGAGGAAAATTCTTATGAAGATTCATTACTAACTTTGTAGCCAGCAGCCACCCACGTAACAACAAAATGTCATTTGAACAGAAGAAAATGACATTTGCACAGGATATGTTTTGTTCTTTTCCAGAGATGGAGCCAAACAAATGGGAAGCTTCCTGAGAAGATAGCTGTCAGTGTCATCCATGTTAACTGTACCTCTACATTCTTCTTTACTGCTTTTAAAAATCACTGTTATGGCTGATACATTGTGTCAACTCAGGGAGTCTAGAGCTTTGACTAAGTGACACAGCAGTTCTGCATCTTGGGGTAAAAAGGACACGCCCATACCCTTCTGGGATGTTGTTTATTGCATTAATTTGACAAGTTTAGAAGGTTAACTATGTGACTCAGAAGGGAGCCAGGGTGCTTACTTTGTATTCATCCTAAGCCTGTGCAAGAGGAACACATGCAGAGGGTGTGGGTGTAGAGGACCACCCCCACCTCCCCAGAGCAGGTGGACTGCATAAAAAAAGGAACTGAGGAAGGACTGGCTGCTGGTTCTTCGGAGGAGCTCCAGTCTTTGCCTTCAGCTTGGTCATCTCCTGGCTTCTGGTGCAGACTGTCGGGCTTCCATCTGGGACTCTTCAGCCTTCTGGTGTTGGCTCTCCAGGCTTCATCGTAGATTCTTCAGCATTCCATGGCAGACCCATTAGCCTTTTGATACGGACTTGCACGGACACTGCAGTTAGGCCTGGGGCTGGGCTCTTCAATCTCCAGCGTGCAGACACCCTGTGCACGCTTCCTCATCCAACTCTGTAGCTGACCATTGTAAGCCAAACTTGTAATTTCTTATACATTCGTTTATCTTGTATTATATCTGCTTCTCTAGTAAACCCTGACTGATACAATCACAAATGCTTTAGACAGCTTGGGTCACATAGATAGGCTACCCAAGTGAGTTGAGATGTTCTGGAAACAAAAGACATTTCAAAAGATAACACTGAGTAAACTACAATAGTGAGAGCTATGACAGAATTGAAGCTTACTAACTAATCTATAACATTTTTATATTACACCAGAGTTTAATTATGCTATTACCAAAATATTACATGATGAAGTTTTGCAAAAGTATGTCACCATGACCAAGGATGACCATGTGCTCTTTTCTCTATGAAATGAGATGGTGGATTCCCGCCAAGGCTGATATAAAACATCATTTTCACAGTTATGGGGTTGGAGAATGGTTATCGGACTAAAACAAAGACACTTGGGGCTGGGGATTTAGCTCAGCGGCAAAGCGCCTGCCTGTCAAGTGCAAGGTCATGAGTTCGGTTCCTGGTACCGGAAAAAAAAAAAAAAAAAAAAAAAAAGAAAGACACTTGTATTTGTCTTCCAAGATTACTAATTTGACTTTTTTTCCCCAATTGAGTTAAGAAAATCCTCCCTATTGTGGCCAAGGAAAGCACATGTAAGGGCCTGGAGATCCAGTGGTGAGAAGTCTCTCTCCTGCCATGATTGCAGATTTCATGGTCTAGTTGGTTGAAGGTGGTGAATGTCATATCAAAAAACAATCTAAATATACCATCACCAGTGCTTTGACGGGGAAATACAGGGAACACACAGGAAGAACAACTTCAACATGTGAGAAATGAAAAATGCTCTATGGATACCTACTGAGGCCTAGGGTTGAGAGATTTGATGGTTAGTTATAGAAAATTTAGAATAGCTGGAGGCTTAGTGGGAGGTTAGCAAGGAGGACAAAAGGGAGCTTGAGGTATTAGCTACAGGCCATATCACCAGGGCTTTTGGTAGCCAAATGACTTAGTTTTGTCCTGTGAGCCTCTCAGAGGAGGAACATAAAAAGCTTCGAGCAGGATAATCAAGCTTCCATGTTTGACAGCTTACTGGGCAATGGCACGGGGAGAGGAAGGAAGGAGGGAGGATGCTTCAGTGGCTACCGCAGCAATCACAGAAATGCATGTTCATGATATGGACTAAGGGGATCTAATGAGATAGGGTGGTTAGAAAGATTTGTTTGGGTTTATTTAGTAGAAGAGGAAAATGAAGGCATCTCTCACAGCAACAAGAAGCAATTGCTCTGATAGTGAAATGAGCTATTCGGAGGCTGAACGGACTTTGGAGAAAAATGAAAAATTGAGCTTTGTTCTTACTGAATATAGGGCAGTCAAGTAAAGATGTCCAGGGAACAGATAGCTAGAGAGGCTTGTGAAGGATTGGGTTTGTGTGGATAAGATCTGTCTTGGTTACTTTTCTCTCTTTGTTGGGATAAAATAACTAATACTCAAAATTAAGGAAGGAAAGGTTTATTTAGCTCACAGTTTGTGGAGGTTTCAGTCCATACTTGGCAGATCAAGGCAGAGTGGCACGGGCAGAGGGTAACAGTTCATGGAGGTGGGAAAACAGCAAAAGCCACAAGAGCAAAAAGGGAGGACAGCAAGAGCAAGCCTCTTTCCCTTCCTTATACTGTATGCAAACTACCCGCCCCAGGGCGGGTGTAGCACTCACAGCCATAATCCCAGCTTTGAACAATGAGTCAACCAAAAACTCTAGAGGCCACCCCCTGACTGCATGAGGGTTTGGAGGGACATCTAGACACAATTCATAACAAGATCATACTCAGAAAAGTGTGAGACAAAACACAGGGCTGAAGGGTATAATTCTGGGGGAGATTGATATCTAAAGTATGAAAAAAGCAAGATGAGTCTGAGAGGAAAGTATGCGTGCAGCCAAAGAGAAGAGGAAAAGAGGAAGAGCATTCTTCCATAGCTGGCAGGGGGAGGTGATACGCAAGGGGTCACCAGTAGCTAAAGCTGCAGAGAGCTCAGCAAAGGAAAAGTAGAAAAGACTTACTTGCCTCATGGTACAAATACTGTTGGGAAGAATGGGACCGAAGGTTGATGAGTGCAGACTGTGGTAAGTAAGGGTGAGGGAAGAGTAATCAAATGGAGAAGGTGATTATGCAAAGAGTTTTGAGAAGTTCAAGAAGAGGGAAATGCTACATTGGGGAACAGGGAAAAATGGTTTAAAGATTGGCTATTTGAGTTGTGCCTTATTTTTTCGACAGGGAAGACTGAACTAAGGCTCTTCCTTTATTTAAAAATGACTTGTGATTTCTTTACAAGATGTACAACTCTTTAATTTGCCATGAACTAGTTGCCATGCAACTTTTCACCTAACCCTGTACCTGCTGGATTTATTCTTGAAAGATCCATTTGGAAAAAACACACAAAATGAGTTGCTCCAATGGATACTGCTTGTGTATTACATTTCTTTTGCAGTCTGAGTCGTCATCACAGTACGTCCTTCTCAGAGCAAAATTTCAGCTGCAAAACAGAAACCTATTGTTTTTCCTGATGACACATCTAGCTGCTGGAGTTCCTAACCAGGCATTGGAATGGAATGGTTGTACACAAGCCATGCTGGGAAACAAATAAATATTTCAAGGTGTCATGGCCCCTCTTGGATTTGAAAGGGAAAGGGAGGAGAAGAGGAAGTCAAGATCAGAGGAAGGGGAAAAGTATTGGATGAAAAAATAGTCACCAGGGATCATGTTTTAGTGCCAGTTTTATGACTTTCTGACTATATAAATTTAAGTCTTGCTGTTGCTTCTCTGTGAAAGGTGGATGCTGGGACCAGATGATGCTTTGGCATTTGAAAGAGCTTTTTTTTTCTAATTAGGAAAATTAGAGTTTGGTGTAGGTGGTATTACATACCAAATCAACACTTGCTAACAGAATTTAACTTTTCTATTGCCATGAATAATACAGTGAGTGAGGGCTTTATACTCATACTTGAAAGTCCACACTAATGACCTGGTGATTATTTTAATTGATTTTCAATGAGCTGTTGACTACTCCACTGGCATACCAATAAAGAAAGAAACACTGTGAGAACTGTTTCAGGGCCTTAGATTTTCCTGCTATAATTTTGAGTGGAATTTGATATATCCAAATAAACCTGTGTGTGCTTTACTAGAGTTATCACTGAACATATGTAGAGTTTTAAGAAGTTCTAATTTGGATTTGTGTAAGCAGAAGAAAAGGTAACAATATGACATAGAGAATTGTGAAGCTGATACAATTTGGGATACCATGGAATTCATCCCTGTATAAAAACACTCAGACACGTGAACAAAAAAAATATACAATTATATTCTTAGATGAAATCTGTGTGATAGCAAAAGATTCTAAAATATTTTCACATGCATCCACTGGAGGTTGGACATATAAATTGCAGCATATTCACATAATGAAATATGATCCAGAAGTTAAATGAATGAATTAGAACTGCTGCATCTGGAGGACGAGCACCCCACTGGGATTATAACTCAGCTCCAGGAATAAATTAGAGGGATAAAGGTTTAACCAAAGAAGACACTTTATTTGTGAAGAGGAAAAGGAGGGAGAAAGAAGAATAGAGAGCTACCCTGAGAAGCAAGAATCAGGGTACGGGGTTCCAGAGAGATGGAGGACCTGTGGGCCCTTTGTTCTCCGCTGTTTTTATGGGGGTGGGGATGTGAGTCACTCTTTCCCTCTCCACCTGGCACTTGCCGTAACTGGACTGGCTTCTGGGCATCTCTGCCTAATGTCATTTCTTTCAGTGGCCTGTGTGCAGCTTCCTCTTGTCTGTTTACTTGTGCTCAAGGTACTTTTAAAGCCTTATGTTTGGAGTGGATGGCTACCTGGCAAAGGGCCACCTTATTCATAGTTAGCCTAGAGTTAGTAAGGGGGCATGTGGATATATACTGTTCTCTATAATGACCCTAGAGTGAATAATATAGTGACTCTAGAGTGACTCAAACTTAGTCACCCCCATCCCCGTGCTTCCTCTATATTCTATTGGAGATGGGGGTAGCTTATTGTTTGTGAACCTGGCTTTCTCTCTGTGTCCTACCTGTGAGCTATTTTTCTGCTTTCTTGGTGCAAGTCCAAAGGCCATGTGGTGCTTTTATTTACCTGAGTTTTTTTTGCTTTCCTTTTTCTATGTCTATTTTTTACTTGCTTCCCAGGCAATCCCTCTAGTAAAGTTTGTTTTTTAACTCCAGTCAGGATTAGCTAGAAGATCTAAGGAGGTCCCTGTTTTATTTTCTCATCTACAGGACCCTGCTCTTACAAAGCTACAAGGATCAGTACAAGAAAATCTCAAAAGCCACTACTATTGAATGAAAAAGCAAGTTGTAAAAGGATATGTGTGGAGATAGATTCCTTGTATATAGGCTTATGATATAAAAAAGGAATACATGCATGTGTTGAAAATTTAGAGACATGCACAGAAATACAGTGAAATACATCAAACTTAGAATAGTAGTCATCTCAGCAAAATAAGAAAGAAGGTATAAAAAAAGAAGAAAATAAACCAGACTCTGGAGAGATTAACCAAGTTGTTCATGGGCATAAAACACATCAGAAATCAGCAGCTAGGCTCAGTATGTTCCATTACCAATGCTCCTTTGCAAACAGAGCTCTCCTGAGACTGTACTTGTTAACATTACCTATTTCTTCAACTTTTGTGATTTTTTTTACTGTCTTCAAAGTCTTTGATAACATTAATGTTTCCTCATCATAATTTTTCTCTTTAATTAACACATGATAACTGTATATATTTACAGGGTGATATTTCAACACATGTATACAGTATGTACTAGTGAAATCAGAATGTCATTTCTATCTCTTTATTTCTCTAGGTTTGGATCCTTTGAGTTGCTCTTTCCTCCATCTTCATAAAATATGTAATAGCTTTTGTGAACTATGGTCACCCACTGTGCTGGAGAGCATTAGAAATTGATTCTTCTCGTCTAGAATTATTTTGGTACCTGTTACCTATCTCCTTCTAACCCCCCATTGGCCTAACCCTTTTAGTCTTCAGGGCTTACTATTCTATGCTCTCATGCTCTCTATGCTATCAGATCATCGTAGGCTTTTTAATCCTTCATCTGTGAGAGCAAACGTGTAGCACTTCTCTTTCTTGAGCTGGCTTATTTTACATAATGCTCTCTGGCTCCATTAATTTTGCCACAGCTGACAATTATTTCACTGTCGTAAATATATATTTCTAAAAAATGCAGAGTTGAGCATCAGCCTCATTTGTCTTCTTTAGCTTAGTTGAGCTTTGGCATGGGTTCACTCATTCAGCCAATTTTACTGAGCATCTACCATGTGCCAAGTGCCATCCTCCATGATAGGGCACAGTAATGAGCTGGAGTACCTTGTAGTCTGCAGTGTAAAAGGAACTAAAATCAGTGAAGCATATTCTTTTTACCATCTACTGCTATACTCTCTACCTGAAGGGTTCAATAGAGATAACTGGGTCCAAAATGAGGGTTTTCCTGAAATTCAACAATCCCTTTTTGGAAAAGGTGGCTGCTCAATGAGGGTGCAAAGAAAATTAAGAAAAAGGCAGGAATAGTGATGGATTTTCCAAGAGGTATATTGTGCACATGTGTCAGAAACATATGGAGGATGGATGTATTCAAAGCATTACTAGATCTTTAAAAAAAACTTTTGAAAGGTGTAAATGTTGCTGACATCAAGATGAAATCACTTTTGCCAGATACAGACACAGCCAGACCTGGATAATTACAAAGGAGGAGATCTTCTGGCTGCCAGTCTGAGATACGTACCGTCTCAAACTTTCTGCAGTCCCACAAGAAAATTCCTTTGTGGTCTGCGTGCAGCCCTAGTGTTTCACAGCTTGCAAACACACATTGTCTTTAACACTCTTTAAGACTGCAGCAATTTGGGTAAGATGCTCCAATAAGCCATTTTCCCAGCAACACAACAACAGCCCTCCCACCAGTGAGCTGACGTCAACTCCTGCCTCCAGTCTCCTAAATGAATAAAATTCGTATGCAAAATTTTCCTTTTTTTCTTTTTTTTTGTGCTAGTAACACTTTCCCTTTGCTTTAATCTTTATGAATACGCATACTGTGCTATGGCACTTTTATTCCAATTGCAGTGCTATCCCTGAATAAACTCAATTAATCACTTGAGAATCTCTATCTGTTATTTGGTTTGACAAAGGGATCGACACTGCTGCAAAGCTTGGCAGTTGAACATTAGTCAATTTCAGAAGACTTTTAAGCAATTTGAAAGCCATTAGTCCTTCACTTCTGTCCCATGAGGGAAAGCTTGCTGAAATAGCACTGGACCCGACAGAATGCTAGAACACCTGGGGTAGAGAGTTAAGACAGAGCCCATGGGGACCATCAAGCTATTGACAGCTGGCTAAATAAGAAAAAACACTGGACTTCATGGATGCTACAAAGTGAAGAATGAAATCAGCTGCTAGAGGCAGGGACAGCTGCAGTTGCCCTAGAGATCAACATGTGAGCTCCCTGTCATCAGGGAGCTTCCATGAAATTGGGAGAGGTAGATCATATGTAAGTAACTGAAACATGATTAGAGATTAGGATAAGCACCATGAAGTCAATTTTTTAAAAACAATAAAAATAACATGTGGTAACAGAAAAATGAGGGGGTATCTACTTTACACAGGATGTTTAGATAGGGTAGCCTGAAGGAGTCAAAAATGCCAGCAATGGAAACTCGCCCCAAGAAGATCGCCTAACAGGAAAGCCCGGATGTGGCCGTGTGGGGCCGGTCATGTACAAGGAGGCTGTGGTATGGCAGTGTACAAAGGCAGGAAGCAGGACCTTGTGTTCTTTTGATTAAAAAATATTTGCAATGCACGACAAAGTAAGAGGAAGTAATTAAAATGAGCGACTTTTTAAAACAAAGAGGATTTTGTTCTCCTGAGACAATGATTGACAGCAAACATAAAGTCCTCCCATGCTAAAGTGGCTCTGTTCTAGTTCACACAGTCGAAGATACCCTGGAAGAAAATATAATTTCAGTACAGCAACGTCACAATCAGGATGAACTGCCTAATTTTACAGGAAGAGACTATCCTGTCTCATTGGAGGCTCAGGAGAAAAGAATTAGACCACCCTGACTGGAAGTAAAATTTCACATGCCAAAAATATGGTTCAATGTCGAGG
The DNA here is from genome assembly GCF_000276665.1 of Chinchilla lanigera. NCBI lineage: Eukaryota > Metazoa > Chordata > Mammalia > Rodentia > Chinchillidae > Chinchilla > Chinchilla lanigera. The sequence goes on from NW_004955402.1 coordinate 15,110,644, forward strand.
AATAGTACCCTTAGTTTGAAAAAGAAAGCAAGATGAAGTCTGCCTAGAAAACATAAGCACAGAGATTAGTTTGTTGTGAAAACCAAAGTCAGTTATGTGAGAGGAAGCATTAAGTTGCCTTTCCTTTGGTTGAAATCATAACCTTGCAGCCACCACCTTCTACATTTATACTATAAACAGCTATACACAATACAGCTGAGACCACTGATGTTTGCTGTGCTTTTGAAAAGAAAAAAAAGCAGCCATCCACTTTGGCTCCTGAGCTATTGATAACAACATGTAGGATTTACATAGAACACTGATCTCTAGAACGTTCATATCACTACACAGAAAGACACACTTCTCAAGCAAAGCGCCACTTACAGAACCTGGATTGGTGACAGTGAGTATTGCATCCTGGGCCTCATGCATGCTAAGAACATGTTCTACTACTGAGTGATGTCCCAGACCCAGGTTGGACTCTAGTTACATGACTCTTTGAAAAGCTACCCATGATAACTCAACAAAATAATTGCACTTGGGCCGTAATGCTGAATCTTAAATTAAATTCCAATATCAGTAGTCATTTAGTGTGTACCAGAAATAACAGAGAAATCAGGAAAATATCTATTAAGTGATATGAAAAAACAATAAAAGTATCTGAATTTCAAGTATACATACAGAATATTACTGATAAATTGCTAAACATTGTCTTGAATAAAAAATGCAGAGATTGTTTAGAAAGATATTTGTAGTATAAAATAACCTCTAGAGAGCTATTTCAGTTGAGATTAAACTTGATTCTAAAAAAAAGTCTCAGAAAAGGAAATAGTGTAAACTTTTAGCCAGGATCCATGACTCTTCACTACTTGATAGGAAATTTTAATAGATATGCATATTTCTCACACAAATGATGCACAAAAATAGTATGAATTATGTAAGAGGAATACAGAGTAAATGTGATGGCTCAGATGAGATTGACTTGGCTTGTTTTTCTTTCATGAAATTGTTAAAAAGCTGTGTTTTCATTTTCTGTAAAAATGATCAGGCTATGTGATGAAAGAAAGGTGAACTTCATGGAGTGTCACAGGGTAAATAATCAGAGGTTTAGGATGCAAAATATATTCATTAATACAATTAATACCTGGTGCTTCCTAAGGAGGCTGCTATACAGTAGAGTGGGTGCTTTGAAAATATTAATTTTTTTTCCTCTCAGTACTCAAATGCAGTCTATGTAAACACTGGGCTAGAATGTTGGAAAACCAGCATAAACATTATTTATCCATTCCTAAAAGTCACTTGAGCACCTACCATATACTAAGTTCCATGCTATGCAAAGGGGATTCTGGGCTAAATTGGGCTAAGTCAGAGTAGGCCTCTGTTCTCAAGGAACTCATAAAAGAGAGAGGAATATGGACAATAAATGAGACAACAAATACTGTAATTAAACTAGCAACTGATTGTGATAATTTCTGAAAGAGAAGGAGGGACAGAGGGAGAATGTTTACTTGCAGGGTGGTCAAAGAAAATGACATTTGATCTAAGCCCTAATAGGTGAGAGATGGAGGTGAGGGAAGGTCATAATCCCCTTCTGAAACTGAGAACACTCAGTCAGCAACGGTCTTGGTTTGGTGGAGGAAAAGATGAGGAGGATGTGGCTATAGCCCGTCCTGTTCTGTAGACCCCAAGGAGAAATTTTATTAAAATGAAAAAGGTGTCACTGAAAAATTTTAAACAGGGAGTGTTATAATTGGATTTATATATAGAAAAAGAAGTGATGACTGAGTTGGTGTTCTTTTGCTATAACTGAGTGTCATAGACTACATATTTATAAACAATAAAGGTTTACCCAGTTCATTGTTCTAAAGAATGGGAAATTTATGGTCATGTGTTGGAACTGGCAAGGTCCTTCTGCCTGATGGGGCTCCCTGCACAATTCTGAGGCAGCCAAAGCATCACACGGCAAGACATGTGAGCATCCTAATTCAAATTTCTCTTCTTCTTACAAAAGCACAGACCCTTGGAGTAGGGTCCAACCCTTGTGACCTTATTTATCATTAGTTACTTCCAAAAGTCTCACCTCCAAGTGCCAGGGACTTAAGTTTCTACCCTCTTCATACCTCACAATGGGATATGAGTTTTGGAGGGGACATTCAGACCATAGCAAGAGGATGACAGAGGATGTTTACATTCCTTTCTAAATCCAAGGTTCTGACTGTGTCACAACAGGGCCTTAGCTCTGTCTTATTGCACAAACAAAGCAGCCACACACCATGCAGTTTAGTATTCTATTTGGCAGGAAGATCCCACCCAGAGAAAGAGCACCAACTTGCAAATTTAAGCAGCAGCTGAGAGAGGGAGGTTCTTTAGAATGTAAGCAACTAAACCTAGAATTTAGAATTAGCCCTTTAATCATAGGATCAGTTTTACGATTTATCCTGAACTGGACTCCTGATCTGGTTCTCCCTCAATGCCCATTCACCCGCCTCAACCCTACACCACTCCCAGCAATTCTGTCACCAGCCACTGGCCTGGCTCTTTCACTTTGTCTTGATCCCAACTCTTTATTTTGTCCATGATGGAAGTCCCATCTCCTTTCTGTCATAATGAACTGTCCTTTTGTACCAATACCCTGGCCCAGACTCAGGATCATTTTCCCTTATTGTCAAGAATAAATCTGGCTCGTTGTTGTGTCCCTACCTTCACCACAGTGCTTGGCACCCTTGACTGTTAAGTACTCAAGACATACGGTGGGAAGGGTGAATACCTGACCTTGGACACATCCTGCAGAGACAACAAACAATGATCTTCTCTCTGCACTGGAGCCTGTCATTCTCCTATCACTGTCTACACTGATAACCAAAATGGCCCCATGCCACTTAGATTCTCCAAACTATTTTAACCAGACCTGGAACAGAGTTTTTTTTTCCTCTTTAAGCAGTCAAGCCACAAACTTGAGCACAATTCAGTCTGCCTAAACTGGCCAAGTCTTAGCTGTGACAGCCCAAAACATGGAAGGCTGCAGGTGCTCTGCATTATTTCTAAGATAGTGAGTTACATTCACTGTACTGCTTGCCAACAACCACGCTGAGCAATCTGCAGGCACTGACTGGTTCCTTTAATCTTCACTGTAGCTCTGTGTAGTGAACATTATTATTCCTGTTTTACAGATGAGGAATCTGAGGCTTACAAATGTGAAGAAATTTGCTCAGCCACAAAACTAAGAAGTAGGACATGTGAACTCTTCAAGATCCCTTGGAATGGAAAACATGTACTCTTAACAACTCCAAAAATAGTGTGAAATAGATCTGTAGCAATATATCAAGACAGAAATACAAAGAAATGGATCATATAATTGATTATGTATTAAAAATAGGCAGTGTTATGAAATGCTCTATCCTATGATTGGACAGAGTTTAATTTCTCCATCATATATTTTCCCATTTCAATTCCAGAAGAGTGTCTATAATTATCTACTTGCAAATCAAACAATTATAGTTGAATGTAGATGAAGTGTTTTATATCTAAAATAACTTTAAAATAGATTACAACTGCAGACAGCTAAGAAATCATTCTCATTTTACTTTATTTTCCTCACTGACACAATAAAAATCCCAAGTGTGAAGCCATCAAGCCAATGGCCACCAGAGTTTCATATATATATATATATATATATCGATCTTCTAGAGCCTGGGAATTTTATTTTGTGACTCATATTTTTGGAGTTGTTGAAATCTGAAACATTTCAATTTACTATGTATCTGTAAACATCACAGCTTATTTAATTGAAAAGGACCACTGTTATTAAAATAGAGCAAAAGAAGTCCACATGTTACCTGTATGTTGCTCTTCAATCCAGACTTGCAAATACATGAAGAGGAGCAGCCCTGCCACTCCAAATATCAGCAGAGACAGGAAGACTTGTTTGGGGTTCATGACCATTTCAGATGGCTGCATTTCTCCTCATTACTGAATCTGAAGACCACATGATTTGTTTTTCTTTAAAGCTTCAATTCTTTCTTGTTTTCTATAGACCCATTCCATAAAGTAACCTAGAATTAAAAAAAATCTATATTATACATATTTGATGGCATTTATATCCAATATCGCAAAAAAAAAAAAAAAGCTTTACAGCATATCAGCAACACTGAAAATGTACATGTATTGTAATGCTCTGAAAACCGGGAATGACTGCAGCAGATGTCTGCAGAATGCCAATTTGCTTTTGAAAACTTTTATGTTATCTAAGGAATGTACTATCCTACAGTTAATAAGTAACACCCTACGATTTGATTAGGTAAAGTTTGGCCAGACTTAAGCCTTCTTTATTTAAAGTTAAGGTTTGAGTTATTTTAGCATGATTTTAAGACAGAAGAAGAATGGATTACAAAATAATGGATTGTGAAAAACACATTCATAGAATGTAGGAAAATACTGCATCATAAAAATACTGTTGTTTCTCCATATCCAAGGTGGTTGCTTCCAGGACTAAAGCAGATATTAAAATCTGCAGATACTTAATCTCAGATATAAAATGGCACACTATTTGCATAGGATCTATGTACATCTTCTGGTATACATTAAATCATTTGTAGATTTCTTTTTTAATCATACTAATCACATTATATCTAATACATTGCAAATACTATATAAATAGTTGTTATATTGTATTATCTGAGGAATAATCACAAAAAGAAAAAAAAATATAGTTTTGTACAGATGCAATTCTTTTCCCTAAATAGTTCCATACCAAACTGGTTGAATGTAGTTACACAGCACTGACTATATGTGAAGTTCAAAAGTGCAGAGCTTAATCTAGCACTTCCCCTTCATGTAAAAGTAACAGATTTCTCCATTTTAAATGTAAATTTAAAATCTTTCAAAAGAAGAGAAGATACGTATTAAATGGCCAGTTCTAATAGAATTACTGAAATCTCACATTACAGAAATTTATTTCATTAGTAAAAAGCTACTTCAAAAAATACTGAAATGATTTTCTTTTAGAATAATCTGATTTACTCTAATCTTAACCTTTCATTATTCTATGTCACACCCACTACTGAGAATCTAATGAAAATGTGAATGCCACTCCCCAGCCCTCAAAAAATATAAATACACACAAAAGCTTCGATAAAATCCCAGTAAGTTCACGTCCCTGCACCAAACCCGAGTTAAGAATCTTGGCTCCCCATAAACTGCAGTTACCTGCACAGAGCACTGCTGGTTTAGCAGCCTGGCCATAGGGACCAAGGTCGTGACTTTGTATTCAGCACTTGCCAAAGTCCTTGGCCCTGTTCCTTGGCCACAGACCACACCTCCTGTTTGGGAAAGCTGAGTAAATGCTTCTTCCATGTGAAGATATGAAGCACATTGCTGTGTCTACAAATTATTGTGTTGATTCCAAATACACCTCAACATCTTCAAGGAGAGTCTTTGAGGGAGCATACTGATTCTTGGTGGGGTGCCATTTAAAAGTTTAAAACTGCTGTGGGAAATTACTAAGCTGGTTGATGGATAGTATTTAGCTGTTATTGGTCAAAACCAGTTTTGACTCAAATGTTGGGCTACAAAAGTTAGGTAAGAGGTCAGAAATATCAGAGAATGTGTAAAATGATTAGACCAATATCCTGATCAGGAAAAAGAGCCAACCAATACTGTACCTGAAAGTTTTTATGCAGAACAAGAAAAGAGTCATATAAATACTCATTGTCTTTAGGGTTTACCTTTTATGTGGAAGGGGACAGAGTAAAGAGCTGTGGATGTCAGCATCACCTGAATCAATTTTTCAAATCCACTTCACTGATTTCCCCGAGGAAGGAGCAACTGTTAAAATTTTCACAAGTGCTTTTGAGGATTTCAAGTGTTTTTTGATTTTGGTCAGAAAAAAAGTTTTTAAAAAGTAGAAGAACTGAAAATATTATAGTATTTCTTATTTGATGGTTGATGCTTTGCTCTTATGAGGAATCAAAGCTAAAATATTACGGGCTTTCCAGACATATGCAACAAAGAACATTTCCCAAGGGAGATGTGCAGTCTGAGGTGTTCCAGGACTGAATTCCTCAAGGGAATCTATGAAACGAAGCCAGCTTTCTTTTCCCTTCTTCCTGCAGTTAAACAATAAGCAAACATAATTCCTGGGTATACAGAAGATTCAGTTAGGAGGAAACCAGTTAAAATCTTCTACTAACAAAGAAATAGTTGTTTACAGGAAGAAAGGGACTTTTAACAATCTGTCTACATAATTAAAACTTGTTTCAGAAGAGAAAGGATAGAAGAAAGCTCGTAAATCAGAATGGAGCCACAGACCTATGAGAACAGTGGGTGTAAGAGCCAAAAGAAGTCTTCCTTGGGGGTTTGTGGAGGAAAATTATTACCTTCGATGCTGGAAAAAGATTAAGGATTTGCCCTGTCTTTCTTTGAGAGATGTTGGTATACCCTGACATATCCTCCTGGGTGAGAAAGCAGTAGAAAAGCCATAATTGTTATTATGGCAGATGTGAGGAGGATTGAGTGATTAAAGCCACAAGGCAGAAAGGCAATCTGGCGTAAAACGTAGAGATATGTTTGATTTTCTCCCATCTCAGTCCATTAACCCAAAGTTGGCTTGGGAAATGGCTCTCATTAAACAAAGGTGAGGTGGTAGGAGCACCCATATTGCTTTAAGCAAACCCGAAGGTCAGTTGTGATGGGAAAACACACCTATTTGGAGATCATATGTGTACCTCCAAGCCTGAAGAGAAAGTGCAGACTACTGGAGATTGAAATTACTTGGAATAATGCTTTTTATGTACAAGCCTTACACAACATTTCTATGCCAAAGGCTTCCTGTATTTTGTACAGCCCCCTCCTCTTCCCACTCATGGACCCAGAGCCTTGAACCTAAGAAGCATTTAATAACTTGTTGTACTGAACTTGGAGCTCCAGTAACACAATACAGATAACCAGTGAGTGAACTTTATAGTTACAGTTGTAAAGCAGTAATCCTGACCTCCAAATGGAGAAGCAGGGAAAACTGAAAGGCTGAAAGATAGGGTCCACGTTTCTTTGTTAAAAATGCATTTATTTTATTTGCATAGCTTATTGATTTATCTCTCACAATTATGAAAAGAAATATAAAGATAATGACTTCATTACCTTTTTTCCAACACTTTAAAACACTTTATGTATTCATTTAAATCACCGTGGTTACCAATAGAAGTATTTGGGAATTTAAGTATAGTGATAAATTACTAGCTAGGGGCAATAAATATAAAAGGAAATTATAAGTTGCTTAGTTTGGCAGAAGTTTATGATTGGGCATGGTGGGATCTGGAGGAAGATTGGTTTGGATCAAGCAATGCAGGCAGTTTGTTAGAAGAGACCCAGTGTGTCCAGCTGTGTGTCTCTAGTCTTCACCCTCAGGTGGACTTGGGCAGTCAGCATCTCTCCCTCTCTCACAGCAGCTGCACCACTGGCTTTCCCATCCTCTGATGAGATAGAGACGGTCAGTGATGAGTCTAACAGTTCACTGCTGACCTGTACATGCTTTATATCCTCTTTCTCTGTTCAACAAGACCTCTCACACTCACTTCCAACCTTACCAAGCTCCCGTGAAGGGCAGTATCATCAACACCTCCCTAGGCTGGGGCTCAATTTCCTGGTGATACCGCTTCCATACTTTGGAATTGATATGTAGACCCTTATGTACTTTGGGAAGTGATTCTTTATCTAAAGAGGCATGAAAAAATCTTCCTGTTTATGACATTTTTCTTCCCTTCCTTCTTCCTTGTCTTAGTGACTCTCCTCATTACTGAGACCCAGTACCCAACACCACAAAGGAAAGGATGAAAGGATTATTTTGGCTCACGGTTTCAGTCCCTTGTCAGCTAAGTCCAAGGCAGGGATGACAGGGTGGAAGGGCATAGTGGAGGAAAGATGCTTAGGTCATGCAAGTCAGGAAGCACAGAGAAAAAAGGGATGACCTGGGAACAAGAGTATCACTTCCAGGCCACACTGCCAGCCAGTCCCAACCAGGTCCCACCTCCCATCTCCTCACAGCACGTTCAGCTACTGATGAGTACAGCGCCCCATGATCCAATCACCTTCCCAAAGTCCCCCCTCTAAACGCGTGAGGTCTTAGAGGACATTTGAGACCTAAACCATAACAACCCTTTTCTCCCCTCTCTTCCTTTATCCATCTCTCTTTTCCTCCTTTCTTTTCTTCCATTCTTCCTACTTTTCTTCATCACTGTGTGGTTGTTTCATTATGGAGAAGTTTTAAGTAAGTTTTTACCATTGCTTGTCTTTTTAATTCATCATTTAGAGTCTGGAAAGAGAACATATAAAGTACTCAAAGTTACAAAGCTGTGGAGAGCTGAATAAAGGAACATTTGCAAAGATGTCATCAGCATTTTGAGAAGCCAACCAAGGGCACAGCAAGTACCCAAGCAACAGCAAACAGCCCTACCTGGGAAGAAATAGTAAGTGCTTTTCCTGGAAGTTGGGAAGGGTAACAAGAAGGAGAGGGGTAGCTGGTAGCAACTGTAGCCTTCACAGAGGAGAGAGACAACACTGCAGGCCGGGAAGGGAGTCCTCAGATTCCTTACATCCTCAGATCTCTTGACAGTGACTCACATCTGTTAAGCCCACTGTTATGGTGGACACACTGTGTCAACTTGAGAAGTTTAGCAGTTTAACTAAGCAACTCAGCAAGGGGCCAGGGTGCTCTTTGTAAACATCCTCATTCTGTGCAAAAGGAGGGCGTGAATGCTACCCTCACCCCTGAGGGTATCCTGCTTACAAAATAAGGGAGGAAAAGCTTGCTCTCCTTTTTGCTCTTTTTGCTTTTGCTGTCTTCTGCTGCCTTGAAGTGTTGCTCCTATGCCATGCCACCCTGCTTTGGAGCCAGGAGAATATGACTGAAAACTTCACAAACTGTGAGCTAAATAAATCGTTCCTTCCTTAACTTTGGGTGTCGGGTATTCTGTCTCAGCAATGAGTGAAAAGTAACTAAGATACTCAAGAACCCTTTCATGTGCCCCATTCTGAGGAGCCTCACAGGTTACATGGAAGAGCAGAAAATGAATGATATTAAGACTGGTTTTTGAGCTTTGTGAATTTTGTGAGATAACATGCCATATATTCCATACCTTCAAATCATAAAATTATTCTTCTATATTTCCTTCCAAAAGTTTGAAAATTCTTTTATTACTGAATGCTTGAATCAACAGAATTTACTTTGGTGTACATTGTAAGCTACCCATTCTATATGGTTAACATGCATCCAACTCTATTTATTGAACTTTAATATGTTACTTCTCCTTTTAATGATAACTTTGTTACATATCAAATTCCTGTGTGTGTGTGTGTGTATGTGTGTGTACCTGCACACCATTCTGTTCAGCTGACCCAATATTATGTTCTTTTTTTGAAGCAGCTTTAGAAAATTCCATTTTCCATATACTTATCATTTTCAGTTTTCAAATTCATAGGCACAAAATAGTTCATAAGATTTTCTTATAATTATTCCAATCTCTACTACAGCTATAGTTATAGCCCCATAGAGTCCTTTTAAAGAATAGATTTTTGTGCCTTTTCTCTTATTTTCCTTTATCATTCCTTTTAGATTTTGTTCTATTTTATTTAAAAGTATATCATATTGTCATAGTTATTTTTCTCATTGCTGAGACAAAATACCTGATGCCCAAAATTGAGGGTGGAAAGGTCTACTTACCTCACAGTTTGTGGAAGTTTCAGACCATAATCAGTGGGCTCCAAGGCAGGGTGGCACATGGCAAAGGAGCAACAGCTCATGGCAGCAGCAGACAGTAAAGCAGCAAGAGCAAAAAGAGAGGAGCAAGAGAGCAAGCCTGTTTCCCACCCTTATATTGTATGCAGGCTACCTGGCCCAGACAAGGTGTAGCACTTGCACCCATAATCCCAGCATTGGACCATGAATCAATCACAAACTTCAGAACCCACCCCCATGACTGCATGAGGCTTTTGGGGAACATCTAGACACAAACCAAAACACATATTTTAATTTCCTATTTCTTGATTTTGCCCTCTGATTTATTCCATTCTTCATTCTACATTTTCTTTAGGAATATTTGTTTTTTCTGTGTTTTTAAATTGAGCATTAACTCATGTAGTTTAGATATTTCTGAAATAAAAATGTATTTAAGGCACAAATTTATTCTAAAACTTTTGCAACATTTCACATGCTTTTATACGCAATATTATTATTGATCTTGAAATGTAAATATTTAATTTAAAATATGATGTTCAGTTTACTGCCTCAAATTGTTTCTTTCTTCCACTGTTGAACTGATAAACGTTGGTAAAATTACCTAAACTTCCATTTTTCCTTCCATTTTCTTTGCTTTTGTATATTTTATTTCTGTGAAGTAGAATTTTTAACTTAATTTTTTGTCAACTTTTCTAATGAAGTTTATTGTATTCACAAGAAATTCATGTTTTAAGTTCCACTGCAGTTTCCCCACATTAATTACACTTGAGATTTTGTAATTAAGTTCACTCAATTAAAAGAAAAAATGATTATAAATTAACTAATTAAATTTATAGGGATTCTACAAATCACTGTGACCAGTGTTAATTCTTGAATATTACATCTTCCTTTTGGCTTTTTTTTTTTCAGAATTAAAGATTTCTCCTAGTGAATATTAGTGATAAATTGTCTTATATTTTGTATGTGCCAAATTATTTTTGCCCTCATTCTTGGGTGGCATGGTCCAGTACGAATTGAAGATGAAGCCAATTTTCTCTCAGTCCTGTAAAGATATTAACTCTCTGTGTTCTCCTGTTGATTGATTTTGATGAGCAGTCTCTTGTCAATTTAATAGATTAAAGGGTTACTGACCTATAGTGATGTTGGCACTATGGCAGACATAAGAGTCAGCCTAGAAGATAGCTTGCTTCCAGTGGCTGGTCTGGACCTGTGTGAGCCATCATGTACACACTCTACTTGCAGTCTCTATCTGGAGCTACCATTTGCTCTTAGTCTTCTTTTTCACTGTGGATGGGTCGCTACTTCCATCCTTACCCTACCTTCCATCACTGAACCTGGCTCTCAGTGCCCATAGAGTTGTCAAACTCCCACATATCCCTGCAGCTTCCATATCTGAAGCTTAATATGCCCACAATTTCAGCCTATTTCATCATGTTAGTTTGCTTTTGTTCCCGATTTTGAGTCAGTTAAGTCTTTTTCTGTGCTTTTCCTCCTAAACTTCATCATCGTCTTGTTCTGGAACCAGACTAGGACACCAAAACATAAACACACTTCTCTCTGGATCAGAAATCTTCATGCAGTTTTTTTCACCCTACTTTATGTTATTTTGAAAAACTGGACAATAAAATCTGCCTTATATAGATCATTGTATTAGAAAATATTAAGTAAAGCAAAATGTGATGGTCTTTGGGGAAACTATAAAATTCAGTATGATATTTATTAAAGAGCAATTTAGTGATCTGATCTAAGGAGTTTAGATTATTACTTGATATACACAGTAAGGAGATACACAAACATTTTAAATATCTATTTCTATCAACCTTAGTAAAGTTAAACTGTGGTATATAGTGTATGAGATTAGGTCCGTTATGGATGTTTTTATTCAAAGAGAAGATGTGGTATTTTTATACAATGGAGTATTACTCAACTATTAAAAAAGATAATCTCTAGGCTTTTGTAGGTAAATGGATGCAACTAGAGACAATACTCGTAAGTGAAATAAATCGGACCCAGATGGGCAAACATCATATTGTCTCCTTGGTGTAGGAACCTGAAAGATTAGGTAAAACTCAAAACCTACAGTAGATGATAGGAAAGGGAAAGAAATTCCTCAAAGGAAGGAACTGGGATGAGGGAAAGAAGAAAAAAGAAAGAAGGAACGCAAAATATAAATATATATATGAATAGCTGCAATAACTGTACTGCTGATGTCTGATGGTGTATTGAAATGAACAGTTAATGATTACAATTTTTTATGTTCTGATCGATTGTGCATCCTTGTGTCTGGTGGTCTGAGCAACTGATTTGAAGGTAACAATATGCAATGGAATTACAATGGTGAATTCCTACGATCTTGTCTAGTGAAACTCTGTATTATCTCTACTGTGTTATCGAAGAATTATTTTCTTATTCCCTATAATGGTTTGAGCAATCTTTCATTCTTACATCTGGTAATCTGACCAATGTAGTTGAGGATAGCGCTTTGTAATGTAACAACCACTGTTGATTCGTATTATTTTGTCCTGAGACTCTATCACTTTGAATGTTCTTGCTTTGATTTATGTTTGTGATACTGGTATGTTGCTACTGTTCTATTTTTTTTGCTTGTTTCTCATTTACTACTCTCTTTAAAATAAAAAAAATTCTAAGAAAAAGAAACAGGTAGTTCTAATCTTATTTAAATCATTGTAAGATGTGTTAACAACCATAAGACAGTAAATCAATCTTTATTCCTCACTCTGTCCCTACTCCCTTCTTTCCTTTCCTTTTTGCAGTACTGGGGATTGAACCCAGGGCCTTGTGCGTAGAGGCAAGTGCTCTGCCACAGAATTATACCCCTACCCCAACTATGATTTACTACTTGTTACTTTATTTACTATTTCAAAGTGAAATAATCCTATTTTTATTTTTTATTGGTACCTGTTTGTAGTATATAATGTCTACATTCATTGTGGGGAGTTGGTACATGTACATGTCACATCTTAATTCATTTTTATGCCTTCCCTTTCCCTCCCTCCATCTCTTGGATAGATATACACAGAGAGAGAGACAGAGACAGAAACAGAGACAGACAGAGAACGCATTTATACATGTTTGTAATATATAATTATCACAATCCTTGTAGGGACTTGGTACACGTACAGAACACTTCACAATGTCACCCTCCTTTTAAAATCTCATTTCCCTCCCCTCCTTTCCTACTCACTTCATTTCTTGGTTCTCTTCCCATAGGCTAAAGATCTTGCTATTTCCTATTGTTTATCTTTTATTTTGCACTTAATTTATTTTTTGAGTTTCTCATATAAGAGAAGCCATGTGATAGTTCTCCTTTGATCTATTTTATTACAGTGAAATTCTGTAAAGTGTTTTTATATGCTTTCATTCAAACCCCTCAAAATTTTTTTTAGCCTTTTATTTTAAAATAATTTAGGCCTACATTGTTGTAAAAGCCATACAGAATCCTAGGTACCCTATATCCAGCTTTCTACAATGATCACATTTTACATAACCATAGTAAAATTACGGAGAGCAGGAATCTAACAGTGGCACATGCGGCAGGCAGAACATGGCCCCTCATCACAGAGATGTGCCTTTCAAGCATTGCAGTCTGTGAATGTGTTGCCTTTCACAGCACTGGAGAACTTCAATTGCAGATACAATAAGAGTTGTCCATCAGTTGGCTTTACCAAAGGAGATTATTCTGGATGATCTGGGTAGGTCCCTTCTAATCACAAGGGCCTGAACAGTGGGAGAGGGAATCAGAAGAGGACGTCACAGTAATGTGGTGGGAGGACATAACTTACCTCTGTTAGCTTTGGAAGGAACAAGAAGGGAACTAAAAGCTAGAGAATGGAGTTGGATCCTAGAAGCAGGAAAAGACAAGGTAACAGGTCACACCTAGAGCCACAGTGCCTTTGTCTAGGGACACGTTTGTTCTAGCTCATTTCTCACTTCTGATCTACAGAACTGCTAGATAATAGATTTGTGATGTTTTCAGCCACTGATAATGTGATAATTTCTTACACACACAAACACACACACACAAACCTACAAAACCATGAAGTATGAAGCTGAGGGAACAGAGTTGATAAATATGCTATGAATAGGTGGAAAATTCTGATTTTTTAAGGAATACTTTTCAATTAAGTTTATTGGTACGTTTTAGGTATACATAATGATCACATAAATCATAGGAAAGTTTTAATGTACATGATATATCTTAATTCTTTTTTCCCTTTTTCCCTCCCCTACTTTCAATCTCTCTTCCCCTCCGTATTTATAAAAGCTTTGTTTCTATTTTTTTCTTTTCTCCTTTTTCTTTCCTTTCCATTCTTTCCTTCTCCTCTCTCCCTAGTTCCCCTTTCCATTTGAACATTTTCTTTCTATTTCACTATATATATTATACATTTTAGTCCTTATTTATACTTTCAGTTTCTCACTCCAGAAAAATTATCTGGTATTTACATGTATGTGCCCGATTTATTTCACTGAAGAGTATACTTTCAAGGTGCATCCATTTACCTAGAAATGTCTCAAGATTATCTTTCTTTATGGCTGAGTAGTACTCCACTGTATGAAAGAATCATATTTTCTTTATCTATCCATTCATGAGTTGATGGGATATAAGGAATGTTTCCAAGATTTAGCTATCACAAACTGTGACACATAAACATAGGTGTGAATATATTGCTGTGGCATGATGCTTTTATTTCTCTCAGGAAGATACCAAAAAGGGAAATAGTTGGGTCCAATGGGACATCTAGGCCTAGTTTTTTGAGAAATTGGTACACTGATTTCCATAGTACTTGCAACAGTCTACACTCCCACCAACAGTGGAGAAATGTTGCTTTTTCTCCACAGCCCTGCCAGCATTTGTTACTGGTTGACTTCTTGACAATAGCCATGCTTTCTAGAGTGATATGGAATCCCAATGTTGTACAAATTTGCACCTCTTGAATGACCAAAGTTGTTGAACATTTTTTCATATACTTATTTGCTGTTTCTACTTCAGCTAAGAAATGTCTATTCATTTCAGATGCCCATTTTTAGATTGTGTCTTTAAATTTGGGGACTGTTTTTTTTGTTTTTTTTTTAGTTCTTTATATATTCTAGATAATAGTCCTTTGTCTGAGGAACAGCTGGAAAAAATGTTTTCCCACTTTGTAGGTTGTCTCTTCACTCTGTTGGTTGTTTCTCTTGTTGTGCAAAAGCTTTTCCATAAGATGAGGACCCACCCAGTACCCCCCACCCAAAAAAAACCACCCCAAAAAGATGAGATCCTAGTTGTTGCTTCTTTGTGATACTCACTGTGCAGGTGGGGCTTTGTTCATAAAGTCTTTGCTTACACCAATGTCTTCAAGACTTCTACCTATTCTATCTACCAGCAGATTTATCGTTTGTTTTAATATTTAGATCTCTGATCCATTTCAATTTTAGTTTAGTGTGTCATGAAAGATATGGGTCAAGTTTTAATCTTTAGCATGTGGAAAACCAGTTTTTCCAGCACCATTTATTAAAGAGGCTATCTTTCTTCCAGTGAACATGTCTGGATCCTTGTTAAAGAAAAGGTAACTGAGTACATCTAGAGTTGTTTCTATATTTTCTAATCTGTTCCACTGATTCTCAGGTCTATTTTTTGCCAATACCATGCTGTTTTTATCACACTAGCTTTGTAGCACAGTTTCAAGTCAGGGACTTGATGCCCCTTTTTTGCTTTTGTTGCCCAGAACTGTTTTTGCTATTCTAGGCTTCTTCTCATCCAAATCAATTTTAGGAATATTTTTTCTAATTTTGTGAGATAGGCTGTTTGAATTTTGATTGGTACTGCATTAAATCTGTATAACAATTTTGGGAGTATGGCCATTTTCACTATAGTGGTTCTTTCTAATGAAGAATGGATATCTCTCCATTTTCTGAAGCATCTTCCATCTCCTTTTTCAGACTACTACAGTTTTCAATGTAGAGCTCTTTTACTTTCTTCATTAGATTGACTCCCAGGTATTTAATTTTTTGGGACGCCATCGTGAAAGGTGTTATTTCCCTAATGTCTCTCTCAGTGAGTTTGTTATTCATGTACAGAGAAGCTATTGATTTTTGAGTGTTGAGTTTGTATATAGCTACATGACTGAATTTGTTTATTAAATCTAGAAGTCCTTTGGTGGAATTTTTGTGGTCCTCTATGTAGAATATCATGTCATCTGCAAATAATGATAATTTAACTTCCTTTCCCATCCTTATTCCTTTTATTTCTTTCCCTTGTCTAACTGCTCTGGCTAATGTTTCTACAGCTATATTGAATGAGTGGTGGTAGTGGGCATCCTTGTCTTGTTCCTGATTTTAAAGTGAAAGATTTCAGGTGTTGTCCCATTTGCATGATGTTAGCTATTGATTTTTCATAGATGGCTTTTACAACTTAAAGATAAAGGTCATCTATTCCAACTTTCTGTAAGGTTATCATGAATGGGTGTTGAAATTTGTCAAATGATTTTTCTGTATCATATAGTTTTTGTCCTTGGCTGTTAATATGGTGCATTACATCTATTGATTTGTGTATTTTGATCCATTCTTGAATCCCTGGGATGAATCCTACTTGGTCATAGTGTATTATCTTGATATTGCTGCATTCTGTTCTACAGTATCTTACTGAGAATTTTTGCTTCTATATTTATTAGGGTGATTGGTCTATAGTTTTTGTTTGTTTGTTTGTTTGTTTTGTTTTTCTTTTTGGTTGGCTCCTTCTCTGGTTTTGGTATCAGGGCAATGCTTGCTTCTAGGAGTGAATTTAGGAGTACTGTCTTCCCTTTCAATATTATTAAATATTTTGAGAAATACCAGTATTAACTCTTCCCTAAATTTCTTGTAGAATTCACAAATGAAAGCATCAGGACCTAGGCCATTCTTTTTTGGTAGGGTTTTAATTACCCTACCAAATTAATTACCCTACCAATTGAGAATTGGTATAATTCTCAATTTCATTGCTGACATTGGTTTATTTAGAATTTTTATATCGTCTTAATTCAGTTTTTGTAATGCATATGTATCTAGGAATCCATTTCTTTTGAATTTTCCATCCTATTAGATTACAGGTTCCCAAAGTAGGTACTGATGATCTTCTGGATTTATCTTGTCTTTGTTGTGATTTCATCCTTTTCATTCCTACTTTTACAGATTTAAGTCTTTTTTCTTATGTGGTAAGGCTGATGAAGGGCTTGTCACTTTCATTTAATTATTCAAAGAATCAACTCTTCAACTCATTGATTCTTTGTGTTGTTTTCTTAGTTTCCATTGCATTAATTTTTGCTCTGGTCTTTATAATTTTATCCCTCATATGAGGCTGTGGGCTTGATGTGCTTTTTCTAGAAGATTGGGTTCAACATTAAATTTATTTGAACTTGCTCTGTTTCCCTGATATGGGAATTTACCACTATAAATTACCCTCACAGGACTGCTTTCATTGTGTCACATAAGTTCTGATATGCTGTATCAGCATTACTGTTTAATTGTAGAAATTGCCTAATTTCTTCTTTAATTTCACACGTAACCCACTGGTTGTTCAAGAAGGTGTTATTTAATTTCCATTTGTTTTTGAAGTTCTTATGGTTTGTCACTGATTTCCAATTTCATTGAACTATGGTCTGATAATATGCATGGGATAACTTCACTTGCTTTACATTTATTTAAGCATGTTCTGTGAGCTAGTATGTGGTTGATTTTAGAGAATGTCATGTGCGCAGCTGAGAAGAATGTGTATTCTGATGTTGTGGCATAGAACACTCAGTTGTTGTCTACTAAGTTCATTTGCTTAAAAGTTTGGTTCAGTTCTAATATTTAATTTTTAAGTTTTTGTCCAATTAGTCTATCTGTGACAACAGGGCATTGAGATCTCCCATTACAATTGTATTAGAGCTCATTTGATTTTTCATATTCTTTAATATTTGTTTTATATAGTTGGGTGAGCTGGTATTTGGTACATATATGATTGCTATTCCTTCCTCTTGGATTGTTCCATTTACAAGGATATAGTGACCTTCTTTGTCTCTCTTAATCATCAGTTTTGGCTTGAAATCCACTCTCTCTGCAAACAGAATAGTTACCCCTGCTTTCTTTCTGGATTCCTGTTGCTTACAGTATTGTTTCCCATCCTTTGGTTACCAGTGTATGAATTTCTTTTTTAATTAAATGTGTTTCTTGTATGCATCATATTGTTGGATATTGCTTCTTGATCCATCCTGCCAGGCTAGTTGATTAATTCTGTTGGGCTTCATGAAGTTTTATTCCTTGTTGTCTCTTTTTAGAATACCCTTCGGAAAATTCTGCAGTGCTGGTTTGGTAGTCATGAATTTCATTATGTGTTCTTTGTCATGGAAATATCTTATGTCTCCATCAATTTTGAGATATAGTTTTATGGGCTACCTCAATCTGGGTTTGAGGTTGTTTTCCTTTAGATCTCAAAATCCTTCATTCTAAACTCTCCTTGACTTCATGGTTTGTATTGAGCAGTCTGCTGTGACTGTGATGGGCTTTTCTTTATAGGTGAATTGTTTCTTTTCTCTAAAATCTTTTCATATTGTTCTTGTGTTGAATTCTGGAGTTTTAACTATTATATACATTGGTGTAGATTTTTTTGATCAAGGCTAATTGGAGTTCTACATTCTTCACTTACTTATATATAAAATTCTTCTGTGAACATATTTTTTATGCCATTTGCCCTACCTGCTGCTTTTTCACTATGATTAATTTCAAGTTATTTTTCTTTGCATCATCTTGCAGTTGGATTTTTTTGTGGTCCTTTGATATTTTTAAGAAATCTTTCCTGTAATATTTGCTAATTGTAATACTGTCTTCTATATTGGAGATTCTGTCCTCACATTGGCTTATTCTGCTGCATATACTTATAAATAAGTTTTTAATTTGGGTATCTGTTTGAATGTTTCATGGATTCCATTTCTTTCCTATGTTGAGAATTCATGGTTTCCATCATTTTCCTAAGCTCCTGTATTTTTAAAAAATCTGTATCTCCTCTAGAGTCACTAAGCTTATCTTTCATTATGGTCAACATCTCTGTAGTTATCTGAGAAATTATTTCTGATTTGATTTCTTCTAGAGTCTCATTCATCTGCTTTGTTATTTCCCCTGTTACCACTTCAGAGAGTCCAGGTGGGTGACTTTTGAACTGTTCCACCTCACTGCCTCCTAGATTTGCCTTTGGTGAGCTGGAAGTCTGGGACTGCATCTTATTTAAGTGTCTTGTCATTTTCTATTTTTTTTAAGTTTAATTCCTAGGTTGATGCTGGTAAATTCCTTACGGCAAGTAGCTTTATTGCTAGTATTTAGAACCCTTAAATAAAGACTACTTCTCAGCTATGTCTCCTAGGTGCAGCTGGCTTTGGGGTTTTGAGTCTGTTATAAGATCCTATCTCTTCAATTTATTGGGAATGAGAAGTTTCTGCCTATTTGGCTGAGCTCCTGGTTCTTTGACACTGTCCTATAGCATTGTTTCTGACCCTCAGGCAATCTCAGTCTTGGTATACCAGGAAGAACAACTGGTTAGAAAAATTATGTCACTTGGGCAAAGTAGTACAATCAGCAATAACAATAGCATCAAACAGCTAGAAAGTGACAAACTGTGGCAAGTATTAATTTGTCACCTTTAATCATATGAAGTAGATTTGTGGTTATATACTTAAATCCAAAATGAACCAGAAAATTGTACGCAGTAAGTAAGCCTTCAATTTAGTGATTTTACCTTCAGGGGAGAAAATTTAAAAGGGGTTGGTGGAAAAAGTAGAGAAATAGAAGAAGAGTTAAGAAGCAAAACTAGAGGATAAAGTAAGATCATACAAACTTTGGCAAACCAGTGAAGATAGAAGATGAAGAGAGAAGGAAGAAATGAAAATAAGAATGTAAAGGAAAAAAACAACTAGAAACCATGTTCACAGTCATATAAAAACAAGATCAAACAACCAAATCAAAAATAAGTAAAGCAGAAAATAAAGTGCCTTTCAAGGCCGGTCTCTCCTATCACTGGTAGACAATGTGGGGAGAGTTGATTAATCCCAGCAAGACAATTGTAGCTTTATGGCAGGATATTGGATGATCCTGGCAAGACTGCACCTTTGGTTCCACTGAAGTTCAGACTGATTTCTGGACATGAGGCTGGAACCAGATCCACTGAGCCAGTAGCAGCCCATCCTCCTCATCCCTGGCTTAAAGTTGGCTCCCTGCCAGCTAGAACTCAGTTCCCTGTCTTCGTGCTTGAACTTGAACTCAGCTTTCTTACCCCAACACTGGGATCTGCTAGATGGAGCCAGCATTTGCTCTGAGTTCCAAGCTCAACTGGCCCCTCCCCAAGGTGGCTCCCAGCCAACTGACCTTTCCTGGAGGAATCTGACCCAAATAACTCACCAGCTATGTCCACTACTCCTTTCCATGATGTATGTCTCTGTGGAGGCCTCTGGGGTCACCTGTAGACACTGCGTGTCTGCAAGTTAAAGCTGCCCTTCCCATGCAGGGACACCAGGTTCAGGGAGAAACAGCTGCCTGCCACCTCTCCCTTCTTTAAGTCTCTCTCCTTGATCTCCCAGTGGGCTTCAATTCTTGCTTCAGATCTGGGTCCTAGGGAACCATCTCCTTTCTTCTTTTCTTCCTCATGTTGCTATATTACAGTGTCTGCACATCAAACTTCAGAGAGGCTCCTTCTCTGCTCTCCACTCTGCCACATTCTCAGAAGTTCCACAGATCACTTCTGATGCTAGTTATATGGGCATTTTTCCACAGGTATCTCAGATCCCACAGGTTGCGGGTTTAGCCCCCTTGCCTGTCCCTCTGCCTGTACTTTAGATGTTAGTGGCAAAGCCCAAGGTTTCTCACCTGTGCTTCTCACCAACTGGCTATCAGTCAGGTTCCCACAGCCCTACCCATGGATTCCATTAATTTCTGAGTGTGACTCACTTAGAAATATTTTTCAAATAGTTTTTCAGGTATAGTGTTTAACAGTCTATTCTAATAATTAATTGCCCAACTGCTCAGTGTGTTTTGTCACAGCACACAGAAACACAGTCCTTTCCTAGACACTAATTTGTAGGTGCTTCCTTACACATTTTATTACTTAGATTTTCTATACAATTTTTAACAGCTACTTTCTATTTTTAGCTATTGTAATTAAGATGTAATTATAATTAATTTTTTAATAAAACAAGGCTTTTCCCTTATAATCTTTGTTTTAGAAGAAAGTGTTTTATACTCCTATTTTATGTTCCAGCATTCAATGTAGGGGTTTTTATTTTTAAGCCTGTTTTAAAGGACTACGAAGAGCCAAAGCCAAAGGCTCTTCCATACATTTGTTTGGATTATGGAGGGAAAAACCATCACAGAGATTATTGTTAAATAGATTATTCATGCTATCCTTCAATTTTAATTATCTTCTCAGCTAAACACTTTGTTTTTAAATAATTCAAATGTTAAATCTATAGGAAACAAAAATATTGAATTTTACACTTATGTACATATGAACACAATAATTTTTGTATGTATTTAAATATCAGTGAAAAATAATTAACATGTTAAGATTCATCAGGTAACATTAAGTAACACACAGGTACATGCAAAATTCAAGTTAGATTACACATAAGTGGAACCCTTATAAAGTTTTTATAGTTTTACACTTTGGCCATGGTAGAGGGAAAAAAACCTACAATTTTGGTGGTCATGTCTAAGATATGAGAAATATGCCAAACGAGGTCAGACACAACTACAGATAGGGCAAGGGAGTTAACAAGTCAAATGAAATGATCAAGTTTTAGTTACTGTTATGATCAATATAGTAAACTAAGAAATGCTGAATAAAAGATGGCTTACAGTCCATGCCTGGGATTCACTGTGGTATAACTAATGGGAACTGGTAGGTTACATGTAGGAAGTAGAATGAAGGATCCTGTGGTGCTTTCCTCCATCCATTCTGCGCCTGTGTGTGGAAGTTACACAGTTTAGAACAGATTGTCACGCCTCCAGCTCCAGTAATGGGTCTGAAATGTGTAATCCTGACATTGTAATTAAAATGTAAAAGTACCACCTCTTCTGTCTACATGGTGGCTTGGGGTTTTCCTGGCCATGGGGATTGTTTTACAGGTAATCCACTCAGAATGAAGTTCAGAGTTCTAGGGGATTGGTAGCATGTAGTCGCTATTTTCTCTCCTGGTGAATGTGAATGAGAAAACTTGCGTGTAGTTCCTGTGGCTGCCGGAAGCTCTGATGAAGGCCAAACTCAAGCACAAGTTGGCACACAGGCAGGCAAAGCTGAGAGAGCAGCAGAAAAACAGAGGGAAAGCGCTGACTGGGCTCTTCCTTCACCCACTCTGCCTCTGAATTTGTTAATTAGGTGAGCCGATAAATTTACTTTATTTCTCAATCTATTACAAAGCAAATATTGGTATAGGGAGAGAACTAAGGAATAAGTTATACTGTGAGTACAGCCTTTCTGGCAGGACAATCAGAAATAGATAGGTATAAAATGCTAATACTTCTTGAGCAGTTATTACATTCAAGGCAATGTTCTAAGGATTTTATATTGATTATTTAATTCTCACACTAACCTTGTTTTCTCTCTGAGACAATATATCTGTATGCTAGACTCATTTAACTGCACGGCCTGGTTCAGGATTCAGGGAGAGACGAAGTAAGAGGTGCAGATAAAGACAGATCCCAGAAGGCCTTGGTGTCTAAACTGTGGTCATTGGCTTTGTACCACAGACACGGGGAACAAGTAAATGGCTTAAAGGGAGCGAAATGATGAGTTTTGCATTTCGCCAAGATCACTTTGCAGTGGAGCAAAGGAAGAATACTGGCATTTGGGCAGAGTTAGGATAACTCTTAGCCAAAGAACACTGAGAGGCGACTAGACTAGATTATACTTCATTCTCCAAATTCCTGTGTCCTTCCATTTACACACATCATGTTGTCTTTCACTGTCATAGGCAGTTTGCTACTGTGATTAAGGATGCAGATCTTGCAGCCTACCTGCTTGGGTTCAAGTCACAGGTTGACCGCTTGTTGGCTTGTGACACTGCTCAT
This sequence comes from Chinchilla lanigera, assembly GCF_000276665.1. Classification (NCBI taxonomy): domain Eukaryota; kingdom Metazoa; phylum Chordata; class Mammalia; order Rodentia; family Chinchillidae; genus Chinchilla; species Chinchilla lanigera. Next base: position 15,133,418 of record NW_004955402.1, read on the forward strand.
TAGGTAACCTCTGTGTGACTTGATTTTCTTACATCTGGGGACAACAAAACTACCTACCATGCAAAGTTGCTGTAAATAAATAAGTATGTGAAAATATTTAAAAGAGTGCCTTGCCCCCAGAACTATTCTACAGTATTAACATGTTAATATCTTTGTATTTCAGATGCCAAGCACACGGACAGCTGCATAACAGATAATCAAAAAGTATCTGTTGAAAGATAAAATATTTTCACTTCAAAAGACATTCTATTTTACAGTTAGGTTTGTTCTTTCAAAGCATGCTGATTAAATTCAATCAGTCAACATCCATTAGGCCCCAATATAGCTAAACCCTGTGCTATACTTTGTAGGTAAAGCCAGTAAGAGTAAGGTTTAATCCCAGATCTTCATTAAAGAATATTTTAATGTATCTCTTCATAATTTGCACAAGTTGGTTCTAGTTGAGCTTTCTAGAACAACTCGTAACAAATCTGTTCCCTCCTTTACATGACAGACTTTCCAATTATTGAAAACAATTATCTTGTCTACCCTCAATCATTTTTACTCCAGGATAAACAATAAATATACACAATTCCTTCAGCCATCCCTTATGGAACATGGTTTAGAAGCGTTCAATCAATTTAATCATCCTCTGCAGACTCACTTGAGTTTGTTAATGCTTTTCTTTAAATGCAGGGCTCAGAAGTAGATCCAACAACCAAAGCATAATTGAGAGAACAAACAGTGTTATGAGAATCAGCACCATAAAACCGATGGCTAAACTGTAGTGCATGCACAGAGAAAAACTGAGAATAAAGAAGGCTATAGGCTAGAACTTTAGGAGTTTTCTATTTTTAAAATAACATGGAGATTAAAATCTAAACTGGGCAGAAAGGATTGTGATATAGGAAACAAAGAATTTGTGATTAAGGAGCAAAGACATTATCATAGGGCATGCATTAGGTAAACAAATATTTAATAGACATTAAAACAAGTGGGAGGAAAGGATCTAAGGAACAGTAAAAACTGCGGGTTTACTAGGAAATATAACCAACACCTCCCCCGCAAAAGGATGGTGAGAGATAAGGTCAGAAAGGATGACTTGGTCATTTTGGAAAGTACCAAGGGAAAGTTTTTAAAAGACCAATGAGTTTGAAGAGAGAAACGGAAAGATAAGGAATTTATATTTTTATATTAGTCTGAAGTGTCATGAGAGAAAAAAATATATGTTTTAATAGTGTAGTAGGGAAAGTTGAATATATATGTTACATATACACATTACATATATGTTACATATGTATATTATATATTTGATTTTAAATGATAATAAGGTATTACTTGAACACAATAATTAAATCAACACACTATGTAAATCAACAATAATAACTGAAAAAATTTTGTTTCAGTGACATCAGACATGAGTTTTTCATGTTGGCTAAACAGAGTTGCCTTTCAGGGGCCAAAGCATAATTTATAAAATCTAGTAAGTTTCCTAGGTAATTATGACCAAGAAAAGTGAGACGTTTCAGAAACAGGGGACTACAGGACAGACGGAGACAGAGACAGACAAAATGTAAATAGCTGCATAGCAAAATTTCTCCTCTTGAAAAACACAGAAAAAGTGAAAAACACAGAAGCATTTAAAAGGTAATAGGCAATGAAATGTTAGGAAGATTTTTTGATCTTTCCATTTATTTCTCTCAATAAATAGTAACTCAAATTAGAACACTAGCTACAATACAAGACAGATGGGACAAACTGATTTTGGAATATCAATTTTTATAGCAAAGTAGAAATATTTGAAATGTCATATAACCAAGACCAATTCTATACAACAAATTTTTGATATAAATAATTCAGACAAAGAAGTTAGGCATTGTTTTATATTCAACAAATTGTCTATAAATATTTTCAAACCAATATTTTATGACTTAATAAAATAGATATGTACTAGTGTTACTTGTTATCTTGATAAAATATTTTGTATATGTTACTTGTATATAACATTATTTGCACATTCCCTCATCTGCCAATAACTGGAACAATAAAATCCCTAAAGAGGTATTATATTTATAGAAATCCTACTTCCTATGCCCAATATGTTTGGTAGTTATTTCTGTTAATGATCAGTTAAGTAATCAATAACTATTTGGGAAGGTGATGTTTGTCTCCATTATATATTGTAAGGACATGTAATGTGATGTTATTGTATTATAACTTTTATAAAACAATAATGCTACTTTCTACACAGTAGTAAAATTCTATGGCTAACATAAAACTCTATAAAACAGCACAAGCATGTGTATATTCTAAAATGAATATGATTTGTTTCTTACAGATAGTAAAGTTTGTGAGCCAAGCATTCATTTCCAGCTTCAAGCAGTCACATGCAAATATTTATTAAATTGTACCCTCTACTCCCTCTCTTCTCGTTTCACATTTTAGCCCATATGTGCTTTGCCTGCAACCATTTAAAAGAGAAACAGCAACAAAAGTGCTAATCTAGAAACCTTAGTTTAAAAATGAAAAATAAATTAATTCTGCAAATCTATACTGACAAAAACCATATAGTAAGTACTTGAGGCATTTTCAAAGAGCTCACCATAAAACAGTGTTCATGTTAATATTTCAAAGTGACTGCCTAAGGTAGTTATTGAAATAAATATAGATATATAGACAAGACTAGAATGATGCAAACAAAAAAAAGCAGGTATAGCCTATAACTCTGAAAATTAATATTCCAGAAAAATACAAAAAAGTAAAAGAAAAAGGAGAGAAAAAGTACTGAGTAACTCCAACTACGTTATAAAATTTACGAACAACTAATGATACATTTAGTGTAATCAATGCATTGGCTAATTTTAGTTAATTTAAATAGTCAAAGAAGGGGATTTCTAGTTAAATGAAGACATACCAAACAGGCACTGATCTGTATAACGTCCTCAAATCACTCTAAAATGAAAGCAAAGAAATTAGAAAATAAATACGATTACAGAGATGTATATAAGAAAGGAGGAAATGATTATGAGAAAGAGAAGGTCAGACATTTTAGAATGTGGACTACAGAGGAGTGATAACTTAAAATATCATAAAAGCTGACACTAAAGTGGCACTGCTGATGATCGCAAGGAGCAAGATGCTCTGTGCTACAAAACGCTAAACAGGCACCAACTTCTCCATTATGTTACAGAATGGAAAGAAATCAGAGGAAGAGGCCAGTTCAAAGCCTTTGCAAATGAAAAATGAACCAAAATGAAAAGCCCATCATACAGGTTAAGATATAAATAAGTTAAATTGATTTCTCAGGAAACAGCTAAAGATTAAAAAATGGAAAACTGAACAGGACAAAAAGGTCAGGAAATGAGATTGATCTAGGAGCGTCAACATCTAAGTAATAGAAATTCTAGGTGGTAAGAACTGAGAAATCAAAATGAAGGAGAGTATTAGTGATATATTTCAAGAAAATTTCCGGACTGCAGACATGAGTTTCCAAACTTCAGAACATCACTCTGACATGTAATACAATGGACAATAAATAAACACACCAAGGAATGTCATCTTGACATTTCAGAACACTAGGATTGAAAAATGATTACATCTGCTGTCAGAGACAAATAGACAACATTCACAAGATCAAGATCAAAACGGTGTCAGACTTGTCAACCACAATACTGTAATCTAGAATAAGACAATGGAGAAAATTGCTCTCAAAACTGTTAAAGAAAACAGTTTTCACCAAAAATTCTATTATATGCTACTAAATTCCACTGAATTTTCAAACACGTATATGTATAGAACAAACATTTTCTGATAAGTTCTCAAAAAAATTACCTCCACAAAATCTACAAGAGAACTTAACAAGGCAGGAAAAGGAAGATAGGAAGAAAAAATGGGATACAGAAAATATAGATCCAAAAAAGGAGAGAGATAAGAAATAGTTTTGTTTGGTACTGAGAGGATGTTCACTATATAGTAAGTTTACAGACTAGGCATTTGAAACTAGCTGGCCAGAAACTTGGAAAAGATTTCTGAGAAGGACAGAACTGACAGATGAGTGTTTGACTGAACATCTAGATAGAATGTTTAGACAGTGGTGAAGAATTTACTTGAATCAGTGATTCATATATAGGACCTTAAGGCAATGAAGGAAGAAGAAGACATTTCTAACTTCAGGAAAACAGAACTTGTAGGAAAGGAAAAATTGAGATTAATATAGCTGCAAGATGCAAAACACAGTAACTGCTTCTCTAAATTTTCAGACAGGACAAAACTCTCTTTCAAGATTTAGAATAAAAGAGAATAACAAAATGTTAATAAAGAAAATGGTAAACATGTAGAGAAATCTAAAATATTTATTCTTTGTAACCATAGTATCTAATTTGTAAGAATCAAGCCATCAAAATGATAGCATTCCAATCTTAGTTTATTATTAAGGAAGATAGCATTTGGAATGATCTATGGTTACTATTAAAGGGCATAAAAGAAAGAAACAGTAAGAGCCATAGAAAAAGCTGACTAGAAACTAATCAGAACTCAAACAGATTTGTAATAACAATAAAAATGAAAAGACAAAATTCCTTGGCTAATAAATAAAATTGTCAAAGAGAATTTTCTAAAAAATCCAACCAGATTCCATGCATGAGATAATCTCAAAACACAGACTGGGAAGTAAACAAAAAGAATGTCCTAATATTAATCTAGGAGATACAAATCAACTGAAAGCTGGCATAGCTATACCAAGGTCAGACAAAATAGATGCTAAGATTAAATATAACATACTAACAGAATGATTACACTTTAATAAAAATAAAAGTCACTAGAAATATATCACAGTCCAACATCTTTATGCATCTAAAAGCATGGTTCAAAACATACAAGGCAAAAATAGTAGAACTACAAGGAGATAAAGATAAATGCATCATTCAGTAATTGACTGAATGCTTAGCCAAAACCAGCATGGTGGTGGCGCATGCCTTTAATCCCAGCACTCAGAAGGCTGAGGCAGGAGGACTGTTGCAAGTTTGAGACCAGACCAGGCTACAAAGTGAGCTCAGAGCTAGCCTGAACTGCATAGTGAGACCCTGTCTCAAAAACAAAAGACAAACAAACAAACAAACAAAACAAAAACAGTATTCTCAAATTATAAAAATCAAAAGAAAGCTAAGGCACATGTAGCAACAATATGAATCTACTTTTATAAAGGTCAAGGCAGGAAAGACTAAGGAAAGTTTTGTTTGAAGTATGCATATACGCAAAACAAGAGAATCATTAACATAAGATTCACAAAGTTGGTTACCTCTTGCAGGAAGAGAATGAGACGAACACTTAGGATAGCAGAGCCATGCCTTGTGTTCCCTAAATCTGCTCTTCTTCCCCTGAACTGACATGCTGGCTACTTATTCTGGCTCCACTTGTAATAAGGTGGAATATGATCAGAAGTCCTACACACCACATCATGGCCTAGTTCCTAAAAATACCCTACAAAACCCTCCACATTATCTCTAGTCTCTTATCTGCAGAAGATCCAGTGGAAGACTTATTTTCTTAAGTACCTGAAATATTGAGTTGATCATAGCAGGTAATTTCCCCTAACAAAAGTGGGGCATGTCAAAGATACTGAAAACATTCTTTTGCTTTAGCTTGAGAGTGGATACATGAGTGTTTAGTTTGTATTATAAACTGTCAATCTAGGTAATTTTACTGTGTATGAAATACAGTGTTTAATAAAATATAGTGATTAGAACTCTGAAACATTTGCTGATGGTTAACTCAAGAGATTTTTACTCCACTTCTTGTCTTAGAAGTATAATAAAGAATATAAAGTATGAATCATAGGGCTCACACTCCACCTTCAATTAATCAAGAAGAGAATTACAACTCATGCCACAAATTGTAAAGTATACCTGCCAAGTTCTGTAAAGAGTGGAGGAAACAAGAGAAGGATAGAAATAGACAAATACACTCTCCAACCTTGAGCTGGACATAGATTTTCATAAAAATAATATTATTCCCAAAAGCCTGTCCACCAAAACTCAGATTGAAATCTAGGGTATAAGTAGACTACAGAGAAAGTGTATGCTTCCCTCCTGAAACTCAGAATGACTAGGGATGTGGGAATGAGGAAAATAACACTTCCATTTACCATTTTTAGGTAGCTATAGAATGGTCTCTCCACTGCAGTGCTGTGGGAGAATGGAGGGAAATCACAACCACTAAATCACAACAGCTGTGGGCTTCTGGATGTTTCAACTTGAGGGCAGATTAAATAAGCTTGGTGAAAGAGGGTATTCCAGACAAGACCTATACTGCCACCTCACATCATCCGTCCTATTCAAGAGTGGCAAACCATCAGAAAATGGCTTATGAACTTGCGACACAGTACCGGGCAAAGGAAAAGAGTGAAAGTAAGGGAGATACTGATCAGGCACACAAAAAATTCAGGGAGTAGAGGCTTCAATGAGTCCTAGAATAAACTTGATAATGAAATCTAGCTATCCACCAAGTAAGTCAAAAGAAGTCAGAGGAAAACAGTGAAAAGGCTGATTTTTGAACACTGATTTGACTTTTCTCTTAAATATGAAAATATGAAATATGACATAGTAATAAAAATGTACCCAAAATCCCAAATGAGAAAGGAGTATGGCAGGTTCCTACATTTTATTTTTATTTTATTAACACACAGTGTAATTAACTTGGGGCAAGAGAAGTGTACAATTCTATGAAGCATACTGTGTACATAAAGAGAATGCAGCTGTTCTATTTTTTATTTTACTAATAATACCTTTTCTAAACAGGTCAGTAGATACTATAAAGGCTAAACCCAGTTAACCAGTGATTCCAACATGCAGTGACAAGAGTACCACTCAGGTATCTATTTATTTCCGATAATTATGATTTTGCGTGTAGTTGAGCTCATGGCTGATGACAGGCTTCACAGCTCCACTTTGCAATTTCTTTTGTGGCTGTCATGTTTTAATATACGTACAAATGGAACTACATTTCCTAGTGCTTGTTTCATTTGTCCTTTCTGAGACTTTAAGTACAATGACTTATTAAATATCACAAATGAAAAATAGTTACATACATGGTCTAGAAATTTGCATTCAGTTTGCAGGGAATTCAAATATACTTATAATATCTAGAATTATTCCCCAAGGCATAATCTTTTACATGGATTTATTATCAAAAGTTTCCATTTGTGCAAAGTCTTATTATCATGTGTATATATGCAATAAACTTAGAGTACAAACAGCTTCCAGCTAATAATTACCTACACAAATTGTTTGCAATAGCTGCTTTTTCAATACCAAATTCTATACGGAAGTCCACCTTTTCTATTGCTATAAATTCAAACAACTTTCAACTCAGGGTGCTCATATTCTTAGCACTTTTAAGAAATCTAAAATAAAAGCATATTAACAGTGTAGTAAGATCACTAAATTCAATTCCATCCAGTTCTCTCTGGCATCATGGGTATCATTTGTCTTACCACTGATAGAAATATGAGCACCTGGGTAATCAAGACCTTCTAAAAACAAGTTCCTTCGCCATACCTATTTGTTACTATTTCTTCCTTATCAAAACAATACCAAGTTGAGAGTGATTGCTAATTTTGTATTCATATAAACTATAGATGAACCATAATGTTTAGTAAGGAGATCCTACTACAGTGACATTGAAGACAATACTGGAAGTATCAAGACTGGAAGTATCAAGAGATTAGTTTTTCTATATTTTTCAGAAATTCAACTTCCTTCCTCTATCAAGTGACACTGTTTCAGATTTTTCAAAAACTCAATCTTCTTTCTTTTTCCCATTATTTATAATAGTTTATGAAATGCTATATAGAATATGATGGGAAATAGCTATCAATATTCTTATCTTTTATTTATTGTATGGTGTGTTAAGACATAAGTTATACTGTGTGTTATGATATAAGGTCACCTTCAAGTTCTATTTGTTTATATCACAGATCAAAGAGTACCACTGCACTGGCTCTGGTTATAGCCTAAGGAGCCTTAAACAGTATTTTAATACTCCATGATGGACCTGACTAGGAACATCATGTCACATGTTTTCAGAGTAGGAGGTAGATTTTAAATAATTATTTTGAAGTTGAGATATTTCTGAAGAAATTGATTTTTATTTACTAATTTTGTAAACATTTTTGCTTAACATCACTTACTTTATGTCTTATATAAAACCAATCATCAATAACTATTTGTTGGTTAAATGAAGGTTTTTTATCGACACTTGTAAATCTGTGTTAATGAAGTTCCTAACAATCCACGGTTAAGAATCATACTGGATCCTGAATCTCACAGGCATCCTGCCCAGATCTATTTTACCTCACACACTGAATTGTTGCCAGATTATAAATATTTTAGTAAAAATCATCAATAATCTTACATTTTATTTTGTAAGCAAACAATAATGTTTAGAAAGGATACAGAGCCAGGCGTGATGGTGCACGCCTGTAATCTCAGCACTCAGGAGGCTGAGGCAGGAGATCATTGCGAGTTCAAGGCTAGCCTAAACTGCTTTTTGTCTCAAAAAGAAAAAGAAATAGGAAGGACATGGCAAAAGAAAAAGACATTTCTATGCATGTCTACTTTACTTTTAAAATTTTTCCTATTGAAAAGTTCTCATATATGGGGCTGGGGATTTAGCTTAGTGGCACAAAGCCTGCCTGGCAAGTGCAAGGTCGTTAGTTCGATTCCCAGTACCAGAAAAAAACAAACAAACAAAAAAAAAAAAAAAGAAAAAGAAAAGTTCTCACATATACCTCCAAAAAATGTTATATTATCTACTATTTACTGATACCACCATTTTCAGTTTTGCCCTATATTGCCTGGCCCATATCATTTTGAGGAAGGATTACTTTTTCTCATGTGTTTAAACATAAATTATAGAATTATTGTGGAAAGCTGAAAAAAGATGTTCAGATAGTTTGAGAACACCTGTAACTTAGTTAACTTGTGAACATGTTTTATTCCCTTCCATAGATGAAAATGATCCCATCATTTGGATAGTTGGCTGAGAATCATAGAATAGTTCCCTGACTTTTATTTTAAAAACTATCTAAAATACAAAGGATTAGAAATTATATAATAAATACTGTATCAATTATAGCTACAATAAACAATTATTAACATTTCTCCATATTTACTTCTCTTTTTCCTGTACTTTATTGTTCTTTGTAAAATGTTTTACTGAACTATTTGAAAGTAAGTTGCAGAGAACAGATTTCACCTGTAACTGCTGCCTGGTACATTCTCTTCTCAGACATATGCTCCTACCTAGCCTCAATGGGACTGCGAATCTCAAATTTAACATGAATGTGTTACTGTTCTATTCTCGTTAGCCCAAGTTCACATTTCTCTGATTGTCCTAACACTGTCCTCTTCCTTTTTCACCCCCAATCCAGAATCTAACCAAGAACAATGCCTTGCAATTACTTGCTAGGTCTCCAAGTGTCTTTCAACACTACATAATTCTCCAAGATTGTTTTTAAATGACCCTGACAGTTTGGAGCTGTCCAGGTTAGCTGCACTGATGAATATTTACCAACTTGAATTTGTCTCATTATTTTCTCATGATTAGATTCTGGTTAAACTGTTTTGTCAGAACACTGCAGAAGTAAGACTGTGTCTCTCATGTATCATGTCAAAAAGAACATGATTTCAGTTTGTTCCACTGCTGGTAATGTCAAGTTTAATCATTTGGTTAAGTGACTGTCAGATTTCTTCTGATACAGGCAATTTTCCCACTGTAATTAATAAGCCATCTAAGGTTGACACACAGAGATAATGTGAGTATACTATCCTCCTGAACCATTCACCCAGTTGTGGAATATCTTTGATTATTCTCGCAATGCTGGTTGCAAAAATGTGGTTTATAATCCCATCAATTCTTTTAACTATCAGTTTATATTCCTCAGTGAAACAGAGCTTTTCCTCTACGAACTCTTATATGCACATACACATATTATGGGCTTATGGATTCTTTTTTACTCATTGTACTTTAATCCACTACATATATTGTTACTTTTTATGTTCAAAGAATCCCAAATTTGGCCAATGGGAGTCCCTTAAATCTAGCTCCTCTCTCTGATGTGTTTCCATGTTTTTGCCTAATTCGTGCAGGATATTCTAGGCTTACCAGAATCTCTCCTAAAGTAGTTGAAGCAAGAAAGCTTCAAATACAAAGGAGGCCAGCCCAACTCAATTTTAATGCAACATTGTGAATTTAGGTACAAATATTAGTAATATTCCCGAATGCTGCAAATGCTGATCAGTATACTGTATCTCCATAAATAGTTTAGCCCTACTTTGAAGGCTCTGTGCAAAGTTTAAACATAGAAATCTTTAATTTATAGCAGTTTTACATTATTCTTGCAATTTTATATATATTTTTAAACTTTTGTTCACCTTAACCTTTTTATCCAGAGCTCGGGATTGAACTCTTGGTTTTCCCACTGAGCAACGTTATAAACTTTTTTGAGCTATCTTGCTAAATTACCTAGACTGGACTCAAACTTGGAATCTTCCCTCTGGTGCCCACTGTGTATTACAGGGATGTACCAATACACGAGGGATTCTTCAGCTCCCTTGTGTTTAATGGTATCATATAAATCGTTCACTTTCAGAGACAATTTTTTTCCTCCAACAAAGTAAAATCTTAGATCATTACTTAATGCCAAAATGTGTACACACAACACAATATAAAAACCTCATAAAGCAAAGCCTTTTAAAACTCTTGAAATTATTAAACATTTATTATTTATTTCTCATTAGAGTGTAAGGGTGGGCATGAATGTGTTTTTTGTAGTATATGGATATGCGTGTAATATATGGGGCTAAAGAAAGCGATGTTCAACCAACATTTATTCAAAAAATATTTATTACACTCCCACTCTTAGATAGTATCTGCTAAGAGTATTGTACAAGGTCCATCAAAATTAAATAGTAGCTAATTAGATAATTACATGTGATTTTACAACTCTTTTAAATGCAATGAAGATCACAGATGTATGAATATGTATATATGTATGCAGACAAATATGTACGAGCAAATACACATATGCTAAACGCATTTGACTCAGTCTAGGGGGAGAAGATTGGTCATTTGAAGAAGTGACATTTGAATTTCTACTTTTAAAGTGTTAACTAAGAGTTAATCAGTCAATGTTTGACTGGATGTGGTGCACAGGGCCTGAAGGAATGGGAGAGAGTCAGGCAAGTTAAAGCAAAAGGAAGCCAGAACAGAAAGAGGAGGAGAAGTCGCCAAGAGATGAGACTGGAGGAGCTTGACCTCACTGTGCTGCTAGAGATCAAGTACATAGTTGTAGTCTTTGCCTTGAACTAAGCAGTGATAATCTATGTTAGTGGTTTATGCAGGCAGAGGGTGACAGTTATTATATTTACACTATGAAGAGGCAACTCTGGCGCGTGAGTGGAGGGTAGATTTGGAGGGGAGCAATGCCAGATCAGATATACAGAACTACTGCAGTTTTCTCCATAAACCATTTCGAGAACTTATATTTGATGATGGCAGAGCCACACTTGTAATATATTTTGGAGGCAAAAATCAATGACCTTGTGAAAGACTTAGAATTTCATAGAGAAGGTCAAGGCTAAAGCCAAGATTAGGCTTTGGAAATCCTGGAGGTTTACAGTGAGACAGACATAGGTCACAAATTTGATTTTGACAGGATTCACTTAATGTTTCTTTAAGACAAACAACAACAACAAAACTAAGTATATAAAGAGGGTCTTGGAGGGACTTTCTGAGCTGTGATTACATATTTTGGAGTGTTATCCTTTAAATATATGCTGATACTCTCAGGCAGTTCTTGGGGAGCCCTTGATGTCTGTCTGCTGGGAAAACTCAAGGTGAGCCAAAGTTCTAAGGCATTATATAAACAGTCTTTGGTACTTGGGAATTGAGTGATTTGCAAATTCAATCCTATACTACATGCTGCTATAATTCCTTGACTTGCTAAATTTAAAAATGGCTCTGATACTTTTTAGCAAGTGGTGTGTACATAGGCCCAGGTTATAAAAGTGATCATGTAAGTACAGGATTAAATTCAAACTATTCAACAATCAGTCAGACTTGGGCCCCAGCTACAAACAAGTGCTAGGATTATAGTAGTGCATTCAGCTGAATATCAGTCCTGTTGGAATAATAAGATCTTATTCTCTAATAATAATAGTAATAATAATAATAATAATAATAATAATAATAATTCCTAGTTGAAAATAGAGTACAAATGTCAGGAGGTGAAAGGCTGTTTGTGGTTATTGCTTTTAGTCCAAAACTATCACTACCATTTAAGCCTTTTTAATAACTGAGAAATTGATCTTTTGATGGTAAATAAATAACCCTCATCCTAAACTCCTCTTCCAAGAATGCTGCAGAAAAAAACCAAACTGATTTAAAGACATGTTTCTAAAAAGTTACACCTCTAATTTAATTTTCAAATTTATTTTTTAATTATATAATTAACCCTGTAATTTTATCTAAGTCTTCACATACTATATTTACTTACAGGAAGCTGTCACAGCTTTAGTTCCTTCTGTGATAAAAAAAGACAATAGATCCAAGTGGGATTTGGGGCTTCTCGCTTCTGAAAGTAACACAAAAGTAAGTATTGCCTTCTTCATTCGTATTGACAGTCATCTTTTTTGTGGTCCCAACAGAAGCTTCTGAAATTTCTTTCACCACACGAGCTGGGTGTACTTTTCTTTTTGCAAACTCGGTTCTTTAGTGTTTTAGATTTTAGTTTAAGTAGTATTGAAGCTCTGTGATAAAAGGAAGCACTATGAACACAGTGACTGGAACATGTCATACCTGTTTATTCTGACAAAGAAGGTTTCTCTTGTGCAGCACAGTTCATCATACAAAGAAGAAGGAGGCTTGGCTTTCACAGTCTGCCTCCATTCCATCCAAGAAAAGCAGCAGAAGAAAAGGCAGATATTCCAATAAAATTCCACAACCTCTATAGATCTTTTGCTGCTCAAACAAAAGCAGCTGCTCACTCTCCTTATCACCTCTGGAATCCAACAACCTCAATTTCATCTTCTCTCAATTCCCACTTCACCCCTATACTGCATTACAAATTGTAACAAAAGTACAGTAAATAAAGTCAAGGGTCAGTCTGAGGTTGACTCTTGGACCATTCAACTGACCAAGAAGCTTCTAGCAAGGATGAACAACATACAGCAAAACAATCATAGAGCAAATTGTGTTCTGTAAAACTGCTGCATTCTCTTTGTGGGGAAAAGCTGCCTCTCTTGATTGGGTGAAACATGGCCTTCTGCGTAGGGGATCCAGTGATTGTGTTAAAGCAGTTGGTTATACACACATAAACACCACACACATACACACACACACACACACACACACACACAGACTTCACTCTCAAGGTCCAATAGTTTCTTTTTTTTAAAAAAAAAATAAGATCTACAATATTCTAAAGCACACCTAAGACCAAGTGGGAAGTAATCTGAAAAAACACTTACAATTTGTTATGTTCAAGATACTTGCAATATAGCCTATACTGAAATGATATTTGATACAAACACTTCATTCTCAAGACTAAGTCTTAAATTATGGACCAGCAGACAGAACAGTAAAGTAAGAAAATTTGACATTCACTCTCAGGTCCCTCCTTGCTTCTCAAATCCTACTTAATCCAGTATCGTATGTGTACAAGCCATTTTCAAAATGTTTTAATCTCTGCAAATACTACATATTTTGCAAAGAGAAAATACGTTTGTGTGCCTTTAGGATATAATAGTGCACAGATTAAAGACAGACAACAAATTTCTGTATCGCCTCTCCCCTAACTCCTATATGGTAGCACAGACATTTTTATTTAAAGAAATATAATAAAATTTTAATTCAACAGTTTATTTTTGTTGGTAATAGATGTTGTCCTCTGCTATAAGCATATTCATGGTACTATATATTATGTGTAATTAATTTGTCATATTGGATTAGTAAAGTTGTTTGTGTAAATGTATTTCAAGGGCATTAAAAATACACACATTTCCTGTTTTATTTTGTGCCTAAAATTATATACACAAACATCTCTCTCTCTCTCTCTGTGTGTGTGTGTTTCACACGTACTAGAACAAAAGATTGTTTAGGGAAATAAGGGCCAGAAAAAGTGAAATTCTATAACAGCTACAATAACAAAAAAGAGACCAGCATATTGCCTTGAGTTTGAAGTTAGTGAAATCTATGGTTCTGGCCCATTCAAGGTAGAAAATTAAAGGATAAATAGTTGGTCACTTAAAGGAAATGTAGATAGATGAATAGCATCTGAAAAACAAAGCCTGCCTACACAAAAGTCTTGTTGCTCTAGCCTTATGACTCTCACTAGGGCCAGTAGCATCCTCGAAAATGTTTTACCAAGGGTTGAGAACAATCAAAGTTGTCAGAGTTATTCGAGCCAGACCATGGAGCACTCATGGCTTTTATTGGATGGAAGGAACCCCACTTAATGAAGAACTTTCTCAAATATTTCCTATAACATCACACATCACACTCAACTAAACTTGTACTAAAGGACCTGTAGAATCCGGTTCATGTTTGTAATTAAGAATTTTATAAGTACTGTATTTCCACCAAAAGCCCAGCAATTTAAAGTAAGGCTTCTATAGCAGATAACTTAATCATTTCATGTACTCTATTTTCTAATTTAGAAATAATTATGGATGATTATGTGGGTAAACTACTGGGTCTCTTGGAAGTAGAATTTTACTAGAAATAACATGAAAACGTTTCATAAAGTGGTAATATGTGATATACTGTGTCAACTTGAGAAGTGTAGAAGCTTAACTAAGTAACTCAACAGTTCTATATCCTAGGATGTAGAGGACATGCTCTAGGGAGGCTGTTTACAGATATTGTAATGGCTGATTCATTTTGTCAACTTGAGATGTCTAAAAGTTTAACTAGGTGACTCAGGGCCAGGGTCCTAACTTTATAAACACCCTCAGCCTGTGGAAGAGGATGGACAGTCTGAATTCAATATAAGGGAGAAAAAGAGGTTTGCTCTCCCCCTTTTCTGCTCTTGTTGTTTTTGCTGTCTTTTACCAACCCTAACTGTTGCCCCTCACTATGCCACCCTGCCTTGGAGCCAGCTTATAGACCGAAACCTCCACAAACTGTAAGCTGAGTAAGCCTTTCCCTCTTTAACTGTGTGTGTCAGGTATTTTGTCTCAGCTATGAGAAAAAAGTAAGACAAAAGTCATTTTGGAATTTCGGTGAAAGTCTATGAAATAGTGTTTATAGTGTTTACTTTTTTATTTAGAAGCTATAGTTCTGTATTTTCCCCATTCTGATGATCTGTAATTTGACTTGGCAAATTTTCCATATTAGACAGTACCATTTCCTCCTTCATATTATCATCTATGAAGAAGTCTAGTTTGTAACTATCCTAACACTATTTTAGTCATTTCCACTGTTTCTTTTTCCTTTATTTTTTGTATGGAACGTCTTTTGAAGCCTTTAGTTGTCTTAAATTCCAGTTATATTTACATATACATATATCTACGTGCAAAGCTCTGTTTGCTTTATTGTGAGTTCCAATAGAGTTATCCCCAAATATTAGTACATATTATTATAAATTACTTTCACATTGCTACTTCTTTTAGCTACAAATGTATTTAGTAAGCATATTAGTTGTGAATTACATTTCAGGACCCTCATAAGGTAACACAAAACATTTCTATTAAAAATGAGCACATAGCCTAAGTGAGGAGAAGACTGTGCTCTGGTTCCCAGTGACTATTCAGTGTATGACAGCAGAGAGCAAATCACAGCTTTTATCTCTGTACCATTTCATTTCATGACCATCAAGTAGTCACTGCTACTATGACGGCCGGAGATGGCTAAATGCCTTATATAACTATCCCACTTACTACAAATTATTAAAATATAGCTGGATAAAGAGTGGTCCAGCTTCCACTGTAGTGCTCTGCCCCTATTCACCAGTGTGACCTTCAGCAATTCACCATGATGGCTGTGGGTTCCCCTCATTTTTTTTTAACTGAAAAGAGGGACTTGGAATAAATTTCTTTTAAAGTCATTTCCAGCTCTGTAAAGAATAATTTTGTTTCAATACTTAGGCATGGACCAAAGGAAACTGATTCTCATAGTAAATGTATTATAAAATATATCCTGTGGGTCCCAATTTTTATTTTCCAGTCACACTATTTCTCTTAAAATACTCAATGTAATCCAGTCTTTAAAAAATGCCATGCCCTGTAAAAAATGAAAATGTTTTCTCAAAATAGAAAGAAGTATTCCTCCACTTTATACACTGATCACATTTCTTGTAAGAACATAGTCTCCATTCTGAAGGGTACATCTACTTCTCTATTACCATTTTCTTCACTTCTATAAAAGTTACAATTTTGGTATGAATTCTTGAAATAAAAATAATCTTATCTGCCTTCCCAATCCTATATTTTTGGCAGCTTGAACTTTCTACACTGAGGTTTCCTAAATTCTTTCTAAGAGTCCACAGACCCAACAATTCAACAAAATCTATACACAACTAAACACTGACTCTAAACAAGGTATTTAACCACAACTGCTGTGGTGCGAATCAGTTTCTTGTTCAAATAACTATTTCATCCACAACCAATTTTGCCCTACAGCTCTGAAGAAACACAATAGAAATCTGTTAAATTGGCAGTCTTGCTGAACTTCAACTATTTCATCTAACCAGGTTCACAGTAACAATAGGTATTCGAGAGCTTCTCTTTGATGAAATGTGTTTTTGAGTTGGCGCATAGATGCAGAGATCAAATGGACCACCTTTTGTATTCAGATGGCTTTTTGCTGCCCCTTGTTTTGCAAAGAACGTATATATCAGGCATAAGAATGTCACTTAACACCATACACAGCTGTGTGCTTTAGGAAAAACCAGAAAATTCAACTTGGTGAGATTTACAAATTAATATGTTCCTGTTTGGTTTCAGAAGCACCCCACAATAATTTTTAAAAACATATTACTAATCTTAGTTCTCTGTGAAATGGGACTGAAGTTCTTAAATTTTGATGAAAGGACTTCTATTTTTTCAAGGAACGTGTCTAGTTCTTAACATATACTCATTAAATACACACAGAATAAAATCTTGATTATATTTCTGTGGATTATAAACATTCTACTCCGAAGTCTTTGTACCAGGTTTGCTTATTTGTGTTACTCAGCTTGTTTCTGGGCAAACTGCCCATCTCCCCCACCTCCTTAGAAATTGGCTTTACTGTTTGAGGTACGTAAGCTCATTTAAAAATTAACCTAAACAAAACAAAATAATTAGGAAGGCAACTTGCCCACAATAACAATGAAAATCTTTTTCAAACCAAACGTGTAATACATTCCAAAGACAAACACAAATGACTTTTTAAGTAACCATGATTTTAGATCATCTTTGCCTCTATTCCTCTCATTAACATGAATAATTCAGAGTGCTTATTATACATGGTGAAACTGTTTCCCCTCAATAATTCATTTTTAGTGTACAGAAAAAGAAGATGTAACATGCTCTTATGTAACAGCCAAAGGTTTAAATTGGACTATATTTTTAAAGGCAACTTTACTTTCAAAACTACGCACGGTTTCAGTTCATTCTTTTCAAACTACACTGGTTCTAAGGTGAGGGCAGTACAGGGCACTATAGAAGGTAAGAAGATCCTACCTGTTCTAGGTTCTTAATATTCTTCAAGTATTTATCAATTATTTGCGAAGTGTGAACGTGAA
This sequence comes from Chinchilla lanigera, assembly GCF_000276665.1. Classification (NCBI taxonomy): domain Eukaryota; kingdom Metazoa; phylum Chordata; class Mammalia; order Rodentia; family Chinchillidae; genus Chinchilla; species Chinchilla lanigera. The sequence goes on from NW_004955402.1 coordinate 15,151,179, forward strand.
CACTATTATTATCTTGCCTGGTAGATATGAAAGTCCTCTAGGTGATGTGTACACATCTGAATACAAAGAGTCATTCTGGTTGCTCTGAAGCAACAACATACTTATCATGCATTTAATTTTGAGAGATAAAAGTGTTCTAATCTTGCAGTACCATTAAGAGAAAACAGCTCCAAAGGAGAAGTTATTCTTAGATGGGGGAGGAGGTGACCTAAAACTTTAAATCTCTCTGCAGTGATGGCATGAAAAACACAGGCTGTGATATCTCTGCTGATCTCTGCTGGTTACATACTAACTCACCCTGATTCCCCAACACAAATATAAAGAACACTATAAAGACACACACTTCACTCACGTTCTATAAAGTAGCCCAAGATACCCATTTGTGCCAACACTTGCATAGGAGGCCATGTGTAGCTCTTAGGTCTATTTAATTCGGAGTCTGGAATACTGTTCGTCTCCCACTTTTAAAGTTCTTCCTAGGAAGATGTCCTACCCATGTGGAAAGCACACTAACTTTCCGAAGTCAAGTGGCTCTTTAGTCCACTGCTTCAGAGTATCAAATGCCACCCTTGGACCACAAAGGAAGAGCAAGAATGTCACAGCAGAAGCTTGGCGCTCTACTAAATCTCTGCTTCTCTGTGGTAACAAAAAGGTGTGTGTGCGAGGGGGAGCAATCAGATTGTACTGGAGTATGTGGCAACCTTTGCCAGATGTTTTTACAGCTTTTGGGGGGATTTCTTCTTTCACTGAAAATAAAAGGAGAAGGGCTTATAGGCCAAACACAAAATTCCAAACTTGGGCCAACATCTGATACCATCGCAGCTTTCAGGATGTTCATGGAAATGGAAGAAATGAGTAAGTACGTTCTGATACCTGAGAAAATAAAACACTGCATTTTAAGTGAGTGGGAGCGAACAGATGGTTGGTAATGATTTAAAACACTTATGTCTCTGGACTGTCACCAAGCCTCTGTATTACAAAATATGGTGTTTAGCTAGCACACACCAACATCTATATACAAGGTGCTCATTTGCTGGAGGATGCTCGTAATATGCGAGAAAAAAAACTAAATGAGGCAAGAATAAAATTCTTGTTTTCTCAAGTCATTCAATACGCGCTCTTTCTTATTGACTATATTCAATCAAAATGTCTCCCAATTGATGAGAAGATTTTAATTTCCCTCAACTCGTAGTCAGTGATAAGTGCCCAGGTATTGTATTTTGTTTGGGTGTACTGGGTGGAATTCCAATTTTGTTCTGTGTATCTGATTCACTTTGACTGCAGCTCTTAAAAGCCTTCTGAGTAACAGTAAAATCTGGTAGTCAGGGAACTCTTGCCCATGGAAGATAGTAACCTTCTCCTTACCCTCCATTGGCTAGACAGGCATATGGTGTTGTGATTGTGTCCTGGAACTGGCAGGTGGCGGCCCACTGACTCAGGGACACAGATAAATATTACATATGGCCACACAGTGTTTCAGGGTGTGTGTGTGTGCGCGCCTGTAAAAGAAGTCCACACCTTTTAAATGGAAAGGAACAGAAAGAACAAAGATAGAATTGTAGCGAGATAGAGTCATGCAAGGTTTGGGATGAAGGCGAAGAAAAATAAACATCGATTAGTCATACTTTTAATTACCAGCAAACCTGCCAAAAAGCAGTTCTAGTAAACATCCACAGTGCTTTGATTTGGATCCGATAACATACAGGGGGAAAAGTCACACACATGCGTTTCCTTTCCAAACCTTGGGAACTGTCCCCGCATGTCGCTTTTGGGAAAGGTATGGGGGTGGGGTGCAGCGAGCAGGGGAGGCTGGAGGCGGCAGCTCGGACTTCGCGGCTGTGAACTTAGTTGGAAATAACTCCTGACAGGCATCAAACACCGCACCTTTTAGCCTCCCGACAGAAGCCTGCTGATAGGCAGGACGCTCGACCGCGCGGGAGGACAGCGGGGACTCGCGCGAAAGTAACTGCGGCGGCGGCGGCGACAGACCCGCACCCCGCCCCTCCGGGCC
>NW_004955402.1:15153738-15235685 GCF_000276665.1 Chinchilla lanigera
GCCGCGGAAGGGGCTGCCTTCCTCTCTTCCCTAAAGCACGCCCCGCCCGCGCCTGCCCGCTCTCTCACCTTCCTTCCGTGCGCTGGGAGACACAGCCCTGAAGACAAGTCAGTAGGTTAGCAGGTTATCGCCCAACGCCCCTCCAAAGCCAGAATTTCCTTTGCTTTACACGCGGGACCTAAGTCAGTTTGTCTCAATACTTTCTGGTAATAGAATGGCAAAGTGCGTGTTGTTGTAAAGTAGGGGATAAGTGGGATGAGTTCCGCAGCAGCAGGTTCCCTTAAGGCAAGGGATCCCTAAAACAAAAACAAAAAAAAAAGGTCCTTTATAAAATATATGAGAGCAGGTAGATCTCAGGCCATGCATTTGAAAATCAGGACAAGCTGAACTTGACGTTGTGTAAGGGCTTTGCAAAGACCAAGGCTAGGATGATTTTTAATCATTAAAAGAAAAACTAATTGAGGTTTGAAAATTAGAACCAAATATTATGCTAGCCGATTTGATCAAACTAGGGCAAATACAATTAAGTGAGCCTTTGATTGCTTGTTTTGCACTCAAGCAGTTTCTATGAATTAACAAAGGAAAGCTAAACTTTTAGAAATCATTAAGTGAAACCTTACTACCACAGTAGAATTCTGTTGATATTCAAGCTTAAATGTTTGCTTTCTGCGTTTTCACGTCTTATTGTTACTAATGGTTTAGGAATAACCTGTCCGATGGTTAGTGGACTTTAGTTCAAAGAAGAAATACTACTACCGATCTTGCTTGCCTGATTCTGGTTTTTTGGAAACAGAGCCTGATTTATTTCTCTGTCACAAAAGTTTTCTTTGTACACCTTTAAAAAAGGTGTAGTAAAAACCACACAACATGGAATTTACTGTTTTAACTATTTTAAGTGTATTGTTCAGTAGGGTTACATATATTTAAATTGTTGTAAAACAAACCTCTAGCACTTACTTTTTTCTCACAAAACTGAAAGTCTACGCATTCATCAAACAACTCCCATTTTTCTCCTCCCCTCCAGCTCCTAGAAAGTATCATTCAAGTTTTTTCTTCTATAGATTCGACTGCTATAAATTCGACTACATTAGTTGGCTGGTAGAGGTAATTCCAAAGATATATAAGAGCTCATACAACTCAAGAACAAAACATTCAAATACCCTGATTACAAGATAGATAAACAGCTACAACAGACATGAAAGCTTCCTGGTACAAGATGGATGAGCACTCCTTGAATGAACAGCTTTACATGTTCAACCCTCCTTTAGTCTCCTTTTTTAGAACTGGGAATTCTTGGAGTTGTGACTATCCATTGTATCAGAGCAGTGAAGAAATCGAGGCCAAGCTGAGAAGAGTTGGACTCTACATCTTGTAGGCTGCAAGTCACTCAGATTTGTGGCCCTATGCCTTTTCATGTGTGAAAGAGAATTTAGCAGTAATATTATTCTTCTACCATTTCTAAATTTTAAAAGTTGTAGTACATAAGGAGGAGAATTGGACAAGGTCAACTTCTGCTTGAACCTGCTGGATTGATGCACTGCTATTGCTAGTCCATGATGAAGTTTTCCAGGTTTGGGCATCTTACGTTGTTCATTTTCTCTCATATAGCAAATCAAACACTTAGAACTGTGAACTGTCTTCCATTCCTAGACATCTGTACAAAACTCTGAAAAATATTAATACTTAAAAAAATTGAATTTTATTATGCTCTCAGGTTGATGTGTAAAGGATCAAAGAATTATCTAAAATACCAACCATCAGTGTAACATACACCTTCTGATGAAATTTGCAAGTTATACTATGCAGAGAAAATACCACCTTTTCAATTTGCAGTTAAACTAATTTAATTTTCATATAGTGAAGTATTTCTAAAACACTGATTCACAGCATGTTTCTAAACTTTCCAAGCTATTAATTTTATTTAGTTCTTTAAATTTCTTAAATCATTTAATTATTGACTATTTCTGAGCAAGTATGAAGTTTATGGATCATTGATCCTTCAGTATGTAGGTAAATAGCAATATGGTCATAGAAGAGGTTTCTACCTTAAATCTTCAGGTACATTCAACAACAGGAGTGCCTTTGTGGAAGGATTTCATCATTCTCTGGCGCTTGGGAAAAGCACACAATGCAGATGCCATTGGGCTGTGTGTAAGAAATACAGTGAAATAAGTCAGAAATGCATCTAATGATGTAAAGAGTCAGCCCAGTGAGCTGCTCCTGAGATGTAAGAAGTGTGTAGGGAGAACAGAAGAACCAAAAGGTGTGGCCTAAAAATATGATTTAAGGTATGCGTGCAACACCATTATGGGATAGTTCTTGCTATTTTTGAGGGTGTATTTTTCTTTAACCAGGCAAGTGTTAATGATGTCTTGGCTTAGTGAGCAGCCAGAGTGAAAATTCAGCAGAAATGTGTTTAGTACAATATGCCGGATCATCGGGAAGTTTCAGCTATCTCTAAACCGTATTATTTATGGTGCCAATTGTTTGGCTCAGGGAAAGCAGAGATGTAGTTACTTGGAAAGACGTATTTTTACGACAGTCAGTGGAGGATAGTCTGTGTGTAGTCACTATAGTAGTTTTCTTATCATTCTCTTTTTCTTCAGTAAGAATTAAATTAGAAAAGAAAATAGGATATGATCTATGTTGATTGATGACCCAGAGTGCTCAAGCTACCCTAATGAACTAGGAGAGAATGGTGGAATTCTTGAAGCAGAAAAGAAAAGCCACCTCATCTGGATATTTCCAAGGAAAAAATATAAATGAACAACTCTTTGAGAGAGAGAGATTGGAAGTGGTTTTTAGACAGTGCTTGTTGAGTATACGGAATGGAAATTCTTCGAGATTCCTCCACGTGAAGTCAGACAAGTTTTCTAACCCTGGGGTCAGTTCCATAACGGCATCACCTGAGGTCCTTGAATTTGCTGTCACTGAGGAGTACGCTTTTCACTTCAAGACTTCCACAGTGTCTGGTCAAGGTCACTTACATTGATATACCTCAGCTGATCATATTTACCTTCACATACTGATTTATCTGCATGGTGACATACAGTGTGAACTCCAATCAGGAAATTTAAAAAATCGGTAGAGACTTTTCTTGAGTAAAGGCAATTCAAATAAACAAAAATAAAGGTGAGCTCAGTAGAGGAGCAAGGACTGATGGTCAGAAGTCATTCTACAGGTTGCCACATCTAGTCATGCAAAGTGGCATTTCCTCCCCAAAATTTAAAAAGAAATCAGTTCAACGTCACAAGCATGGCACAGCAAATTATAAAATTTTAGATAAACCTAAAATTATCAAATAATGGTGTGATGGAGAAATAAAGAAAGACATTTATTCTGTCTTTCACAGGATTTATTTTTTCTTTTGAGACAGGGTCTTGTTATGTAGTTCAGCCTGGGCTTGAACTCACTATGTAGCTCAGGCTGGCCTCAAACTAGAACAGTCCTCCTGCTTCAGCCTCCTGAGTGCTGGGAATACAAATGTGTGCCACCACACCTGGCAGGATACTCTTTTCAAATGTTAAGAAAAACTCAAGGACTAGATATATAGTTAAAGCAGAATGTAAGTATTCGGAAGAGTATTTTAAAAAAAGAATGCTATGATGAAAATAATTTACAGAAAGAGCATGGGAATAACATTAAATGAGGAAGAACTATGATCCCTAAAGAAATAAAAACTTTATTTAAAAAAATTGGACAAAGAGAAAACTAAAAGACAATTATAAGCAAGAAGCTAAATAAAATTATAAACAAATGAAATGAAACAAGATATATCGCCACTAATTTTATGTATCTCTTCCCAAGTAAAGCAATTGTTCAAGGTCAAATAAGTTACAATAGACAACACCTACTAGTCTTGGTAAATACAGCAGATCAATAAATATATTATTGGTTGATTGAATAAGAACTGCTTGTACTTATTTTAAGAAAATCAGATTCACTCGGGAAGTTATTTATGCAATTTCTTAAACTAAGCAACTATGAATTTTTTTTTCCAAAAAAAGAAAAATCAAAACCTTTTCAAATAGTCACCTTCATATCCTTAGCAGTAAAATTTTATAAAGTAGTGTTCACATAAATCAAAATCTAAATTAGAAATAGATAACATGTGGAAATATTAGACATGCCTCTGTATAAAGAAATTTTAGTTTATATTTTAAATGAGTTTTGTTAGGGGGTTAGAATAGAGAAATTTCTACGTGACCAGTTTGCCAAAATGCAAGATTATTCTCTGAACCAGTATTTGTCTATATAAATATGTATTTTCCAGAGTGGATTCAGTTTTTTGTATGTCTAATCAAAGATATTGATAAAAGGCTTCAAGACTCTAAGCCAAAATAAAATGAATGTGAAATGGTCTGAATCGGTAAAAGAACATTCATTCCATGAGTTTTCACTCTGTCTTCTTGCGGGGTGAGTTAATGATAGGACATTCCTTGCCACATATTTTAATTAATTTGCCAAGCATGGCATGGCTAGTGGGCATGAGCATTATGTGTTAGGGCCTTGAATACAAAAATCAGTAAGATGTGTATCTTGAAATACTGTGATAACTAATTAAATCAAATCATATACCATTACATTGAGAAGTTTTAAGCTTGTAAGAATCAAAATTTTGCTGGGAATGAAAAATCATCAAGTAACTTTATAGGTTTGTCCACACTATGCCTGTGTGTGTGTGTGTGTGTGTGTGTGTGTGTGTGTGTGTGTATACACATGCCTTAAAGAACCAGAGAAAGCAAGCAAGCTGGTAAAAAACAAAATTGATGAAATAGAATATATCAATGATGTATCCTAAGATAAAATATAGCATTTCAGGGCTTGAAGTAATTCTAAATCTACCCCTCCCATGCAGTGAAATATTTCCTTGTCTAACACTGGTGTACTTGTGATATACGGTTCACCTCAGCAAATTTAATATCGTTTCAGCCCAGAGGGACACAGACCATGGTGACTGGCCTAACCTTTCAGAGGAAGGGATTCTATTGACTGTGCAGCCAAAGTGTGTTATCTTTAGCAGAAGGATTTTATTAATGAAAGTAAACAATAATTTTTGAAAAGTCGTGTATATAGTGAAAAATTCATGTATACAGTGAAAAATTCATGTAAAATACAAGAAAACTTGTATTTGGTATCATCAAATTCCTGTGTACTATCAGAAATTTGTTTAATGTGTTACAAATATTATTTCTAACCTTAACCCTCAAAGCGAGATGACAAGAGAACCAGTTTGGCTTAGTATCATAAAGTTCATACTATTTATTTAGTTAGTTACATCTGAATCCACATCAATTTATATTTGGTCTTTATAACATTTGGATATTCATTCTACTTAAAATAAAAAGAAATTTTTAGAAATCTTCTAATATTTAGAAAAGAAAGAAGTTCATATCCATTAGATATTTACCTTTCTGTTTTGGTATTTGTAAGAGGCCATGACAGTGTGATTTAAAATTTGAAACTCTGCTTATTTTATGGGAAAAACAATGGCATTTTTCACCCGTGATTGTGAAGCGAAAGTGAACTCTAAGTGTAAAGGTAAAAGTAAACAAGTTTGGAATATGGGCTCTTGCTCTAGTCTGTCCTTTTGCACATTTCTTAATGTACGTTGTGACATACAAAAAAACACCTTCCAAGGATGAAAGTATTTCTTTGCAGCTGCCTTAAAAACTTGCTACACTTAGGTTTATGAGAAAATAGTAAATATAAGCACTGATTTTTAGAATAGGAAAATGCATGCATGATGGCTGTCAGCTATTACTATTACTTCCTGGTCTCTCCCAACTTCTTTTCCCTGTTGCCTCCTGCTCTATGTAGTAGCATTGACTTCTTCCGAACACCCTAATTCTTAATTTCAAATTAACAATCGCATGTTGTAAAAATCTGTATGCATAGAAATGCCTTTATTAGGATTCTGCATTGGTATAGTATAATATTTGATTTTGGGTCACACATTTGGTAGTGTTTCCCAACTTCACAACCGATAAATCTTTCAAGCTGTCTTTTGCATTTTTATCAGAGGAACTGTTTAACATATCTGCATAGAGGTGTCCAATCTTCATTTTTCAGATACATCTGACTGCACTTCATAGAGTACTAAATCACTTCCACATTATGCAAATGTCCACCAACCAGAGAATCCTTTTTTTTTGACCACTACTAAAAGCAAAGGAGTAAAATACTAGTGTATTGCCTCCTGAACACTCTTGGTAGCTCTGCGTTGGACGTGCAGATATTTTGCCTGGCACAGGAGCTTGCCCGTGACTGTTGTCAAGCTTACTGAAGACTTCGATGGGAGAGAAAGCTGAAATTTCTTTCTAGGTGAGAAAGCCGCAAAAAGAAAGGCAAAGGTTTTACATAAGAAATCCAGAAACAAGATGCTCCAATTGGCACCTTTATTGTAAATATGGTGGGTATCAAAAATTAAGGCATGAAAATGGGATATTCAACAGGTACTTCCTAGCTCCTGAGTAAACTTTTAAATTATCCACCAGTTTAAATGCAATAAGATGGCACTACTTTTAACCATCACAAATTAATATTGATGCTGAACACACGCATGATTGTATGCTATAGGATGAGACAAAAAACGGCAAAGAAATAATCTGAACAATCAACAAAGAAGCACCAAGTTAAGGAGGCGAAGGAAAAGCCCAGTATTTGCTATTTCTTTCTCTTCTCCTTGCATGTTTTGAAGGCACATCAGTTGATGAAAATAACTACTAAATATTTATAGATACTGTTACTTACCTTGGGTACGCCGTCACTGCAGCGGAATAGCTAGTTCCTGCTAAACACTTGCTTTTAAATTTAAATTGTATCTGCATGAGGAAAATTATTTCCATAAAAACGATTTGTTCTCAAGCATATATTCCTTGTCTGCAGGAAAATAAAATAGATGAATAAATAGGATGTGCCATAATCATTCATGATTTTTATCCATCTTCTAAATATCAAGTGTTGGGGACATAAGTCAACGAAAAGAGAACTATGATGTCTGCTGAATTAGAGACGTGTAGGTTGGGATTACTTTTTAATGTTTAGATAAAAATATCGAGCATATGAAAATTCAAGGGAGATTCCTATTTGCTTTGCCCAGTTCTGAGGTCAGTAATATCATAGAACTATGGAAAATGGACATAAAATTGGAGGAAAACTACATATCTGTATCCAGGGCCAAGATAAGACCGGCAAGTAGTGATTAATTTACTCACAGAATTGAACATAAAGTAAGATCAGTGGAAAAGAACAAAAAGCATAGAATTATTTAAATTGTCTTTAAGATTTAAAAATGAAAATAGTCTAAAATTTAAGTCATGAAACATGACATTATATATGTATATAGTCATACACAGCATTATATATGTGTATAGTCATATATAATGTAATGCTTGATGCCATAGTTTTTCAATTTTTATAACTGATATTTTCACTGAAATTGTGGAACTCTGACTTTTCACTTTGAAATAAGAAACAACAGAAAAAATATATATGTGTATTCCTTTCTTCGATTATCTTACAAGTATACAAATATATCTTGAGCATTTCCCATATTTACTGTAGTCTTTGGAGGCTATCCTGTAAACAATAAGAACAAGGTTCTGTCTTTAAAAAGCTTACACTTTAAAGAAGAAAAACATACTGAGCAAGTATGCAAATAAATAAACTAATAAAAGTTAGAAATTCCAGGGCTGGGGATTTAGCTCAGCGGCAAAGCGCCTGCCTGGCAAGCCCAAGGTCGTGAGTTCGGTTCCCGGTACCGGAGAAAAACCACCCCCCCGAAAAAAAGTTAGAAATTCCCTATGGAGGAAATAACATTGATGATACAATAGCTCATATGGGAAAGGGAATTCTGAGGTAGGAGTTTAAGAAAAGAGGTGATGTTTGAGCTCAGCCCTTCAAGGTGAGGACTGGATAAAGCCAAAAGTTTATGGAACAGAGTTGTAGGCAGAAGGATGAACATCTGTAAAGGCTGTGAGATGAGAAAGCTCTGTATATTTAAGGAAAAGAAAGGAAGTCAACTAGGCAGTGGTAAGGTGACCCACGGTCAGCTGCGGTTAAAGAAGTAGGGGAGGATCTAGTTCATGGTGGGCTCACAGTGTGGTCCGTGTATGGAGGATGCCTCCTGGTCTCCTTCAGCTTGTAAGGCTGGTGTTTCCACCACAACTGTGGACTGCTCTGGGTGTGTCAGCTTGAACAGCAGTGACCTCGGGGACTTGGCTTTACGATTTGTTAAAGAGAACCTCCAGTTCAAGCCACACACCCACGGGGTGCGTCTCGCAGGCTGCGCACTGATGATGGGAAGCAGCAGGTCCTTATCTCATTGCCCGTGAGTGCGGGCTGTGTTCCCTAGTATTTGGAATTCTTTTTCACTATTTTGCTGTTACTATTTTAATCATGTTATAAAATGGTGGGCTGTCCAAAAAGCTGAGAGAGGACAAAGTGCAGAGGAGAGAATGCTTTGTAGAATTATGCAGAGACATTCGAAAGCTTAAAACTGCAAGAGCTTACATGCAGGATGAAGAATGTGAAAATTCAAAAGGAAGATATTTAAAACTTGTTTACACAGATTGAAGTTCATGGAGCCCCAGTCAACCCTAATCCACCCAATGGTTATGTAGTCTAGACTTATAGAGCACCATCTTCTACCCTCTTGGTCCACCCTACTCAAAGATCACTGGTTTCTCCTATCAATTTAAATGAAGTTTGTAGGAACAGGAGACCTCCTCTCATCTGTAATGCAAAGCATTACAATGGGTAATGTGTATTACCCATGGGTAAGTGCAAGGCATTACAGTGATTTCAAGAAAGGATACTTTAAGGGCATTGGAATTACTTGACAACTGGTGCCCAGAAGAGAAATGAGAAGTTTGGGAAGGTAGTAGAGCAGGAGTAGAAGAAGCAAAGTATTTCCAGACATTTCGTTGGAAAATCAGATAATTTTATTTTTATTAAAATACACTGTTCCCTCTTGGTTTTAGGATATGTTTCTCTACATTTTCTTAGAATTGTGCTCACAATTCACTGAGTAGTAGATTATCTGAAATTAGTTATAGCTTTCCTGGGATGGGAGTGTAGTTCAGTAGTAGACTGCCTGCTTAGGATGTGGAAGGCCCTGGAGTAGATCCCCCAAAGCAGGCACCCAGGCACTGTGCACACGCACACACGCATATACACATGCACATATACATGCTCACACAGACACTGTTATAGTATTTTAATTCTTGGAATATTATGTCACCATGGTAGAATTTTTTTCTGTTTGTTCTCAACAACAGGTGTCCACTTCTGGGCCCAGGAAGACTCCCTCTTCTCTCAGGCCTGAGAGCACTAACTCATCTCTTTGCTCTTTCTCAGGCCTGAGGGCACTAACTCATCAGCCCTGAAGGTCTGCAGTATTCCTGTATGCTTTCCTTAAAAGTTTATTTCTTCGATTTTTCTCAGTGTATCCTGTTTTATTATGACACCCAGCTGCATGTACTCTACTCACTAGGGAGAAATCACAAAGACTAGCTTTACAGACCAAAGGACTGAGTGCATTTCCAGTTCTATCACAACATGTCATAGCTAACCCAGGGTCTCATCCTGATTCATTTGTTTAACCATTTATCCTGTGCTCATGCGACATACTTGTCAAATGTACGCCTTGCTCTGGCACCAGGTATGTTTCTGGGGATGTGATATGCATGGGTCTCCAGGTATTGAGCATCTGTTGGAAGGAACAATGGCAGGAGATCATATTTTATGAAGAAACTTCTCACAGAGGACAGTAGGTCACTTAATCTTGGGGTAGTACTTAATGAGAATCAAGCAAAGCTTCTAAAAATGGCAATTAAATCCAGATTTGAAGTGTGGAAATAGGGACAGAGAAGGACAATAAGGATGAAGAACTCTTCTTGGTTAGGGAAAAAAAGTATCTACCAAGGTCCAGGGGTGACATGGGCATGATGTATTTAGCAGCTTAGCACGGCTGCAGCATATACAATGGAGTGAGTAACACGAGGTTGCAAATGTTAGCAGGGACCTTGCATGCTGCTTTAAGGGTATAAGTGGGCTTTATTTTAAAAACAATGAGGAAAATGAGGTTATAAACAAGGGAATAATACTTCTAGAAAGCTCACACTCTCTGCAATGTGGAAAATATTCAGGCCTGAAGGTGGAGAAATGAATGAGCGAATCCTTTGCATTAACATAGCCAAACGAGTAAGAAAAAGTGGAGAGAATGGATAAGTGCAAGCTGCAGGAATCTTGCTTCTGGTAGCACAGGCATCATTGTATATAGTCCTACTTCGCAACATAAAGTTGAACTTTCAACTTATAGTGTTTCAAGCACTTCACTCAAGCACTGTAGTTGCTGAAATAGCTATTGTTAAGAGATTTCATGGAAGACTAGCATTGTTTTCATTGGAGCAGGAGTCATAAATAGAGTTAGCTGAAAATAAATATTTGCTGGGTGAATTAATCAGCAAATACTGGGTTTATTATATACCTTTAGTGATAATAAATTTCTAATATGTGCTTTGTACCTTCTCTTTATCTTCCGAGGTAAATACTAGCCTTAAGCAAGAATAAAATCATACAACAATATTAAAAATTAATTTATCCCCTTGTGGCTGGAATGATATTCCAGTAATGAATTTAAAAGACCTCTAAAGAACTGTTTCAAATTAAAAATTAAAATTAAAAATTCTTGCAAGTGCTGTTGGTATGATTCTTAGTACTTCAATACGCCTTCTCTTTATTTTTTGGAAGGAAGGACTTGAGCATGCTTTGCACTATAAGATATATTTCACTTTGAAGTACTGTGCTTAGCATAAATAAATATATCAGCTTTTTAGGACATACTGATGGCACTTGTTAAATTATTAAGTTTTTTTTTATTGATTAGCCACTTTTCCAGTGGAAAAAATTGCTCTACTTTCCATAGATGTTCAAAATTGAGCTACTATAAATGCTATAAATGCTTACCCCAAATTTTAAAAAATAGAATGAAGACATTTGGGTAAATAAAATATTTAAATGTGTTTCAGATATGATAGCAGCAAAGACATTTAAACAAATACACCTGTAAATTTGAGCTGGATGGTGAATTTGTTTTGACTAAAGGAATGTACTTCATTCAGCTATTAATCTTTCCCAAATCCCAAAGGGAATGGATGACATAGTGAGGACTTGTATGTAAGAATAAGCTCAAGTGGGGGCTGGGGATTTAGCACAGTGGCAAAAGCGCCTGCCTGGCATGCGCAAGGTCGTGAGTTTGGTTCCCGGTACCAGAGAAAAAAAAAAAAAAAAAAAAAAAGAATAAGCTCAAGTGACCCTTTGTAAATTCCTGTTACCACTTTTGGTTGTAGCTGGCCTATAATACTACATAGCTCTATTGAAGGTTTAATGCTCAAATTGTAGGTTGTTATGTTTTTATCCACATGTTACTTCTCTCAAGCTTATTATGGGTCATCTTATTGTGTTCATAGAGCCCTAAAGAGATTTAGTCAGTGGATAGCATGTCGTGCTTCTCATAATGTTCTTTTCCCCATGTTTTGCTATTACAATGTGTGAGATGTAGTTTGTTCGTGTGCTAGAAGAGGGAACCATTGATTTTTCCTGACATTATTTCTTCCATTTTTCTTTTCCAGTGATGTTTATGTTTCATACAGTTAATCCTGAGAGTGCTAACTCCTTATTTTTTTTAGTTCTTGGTAATTTTAGTTTTCCTCTATGTATTCTTTCACCTATGTTGCTATCTAAAACATTCAGTCGAAGTGAATAGCTTCAACAATAAACAATATTATGTGCTGCATTAAAATAATGCTGACCTACTTCAAAAATATATATGTAATCAAAATTATAGCAAACATTTTATGTATTTTAGGAAAGAAAATAAGCAGCTTAAAAAATTCTCCGCTCTATATTATATATATATATATATATATATATATATACGCATACATACAGTGGAATATATGAAGAATATAGTAAAATAATAATTTTTTTCCAGATCTTCCAGAGAAAACTTTTAGGCATTAGTAAATTAAAGCATTTGTTTATATTTTGTATCTTCATAGTGAATAAAGTCATCCTTTCTCTTCCTTTAAAAATGAAGTCTTTATGTATCATTGTCTAGACCATATAGATGTATATGGAACTCTGTGGACTTAAATATGCTCCTTGCATTTTCTCCCTCCAGCTTTCTTCTATACATGAGTTTAGTTCTGGATTGAAATTCCTGGCAACAGCTTTATAAGTAAACTCGAAAACACATTCTTTGGAACCTGCATGATAAGTGGAAAGGCAAGAAGCAGTTGAAAAGTATGATGTTACTCAGTAATAAACTCAGCAGCTTACTACAAAATCCATTTATTAGCTAAAAGTTCTGTGGATCAGAAGTCCAAGTACGTCTCTTCATCCCCTTTCCCTTTGAGAGACATCAATTTCATCTGTCTTTGATTTTGTTCTTTATTTCTAATAAGTTAAATGGAGAAAGTTGGAGAAAAGGAAGGGGTAAGAGATTAAAAAAAAACGAGGAATTAAGATGTATTATGTACATGAACCAATTCCATACAAATGCATGTAAACATTTTGTACCACAGCCCCAGGTCCCTTGGGCTGAAGTCGAGGTACTGAGTAGACTTTGTTCTCATATGCAGCTGAGTCCATTTCCAGAATTAGAATTGAGTTTCTCATGGTTATAGTACTAAGATCCCCTTTTCCCTGCTTGGTGCTAAAGAAGAACACTTAGTTCCCAAAGGTCAAGCATGTTCTTGGCAAAGAGCCCCTTCTGTCTCCAAAAGCAGAATCACAGAATTTTCCTCCATGTTGATTTCTTATTGATTCAAATTTCTTTGTTTTCCTGATCTCTCTCTTTCTCTCTTGCTCTCTCCCTCCTCCCTTCCTCCCTTCATCGGACCTTTGCCCGAATTCAAAGGACTCAGGTGAATGAGGAGGTCAGGTCTTGCCAGAAACTACATTATCAGAAGGTCAATTGATTTTAGATCTAATTACATCTGCAAAATCCTTTTCACTGCCATAGCAGTTCAATCAGTGTTTTACTGAATAACTGATAGACAAGCATACATAAAAAGGCTAAAATCTGGTGAGCTGTCTTAGAATTCTGCCTCTCACAAGCAGCAAGTGGGCTAAAAAGTTGAATAGAAAATAGATAAAAAATATGCAAATGGTAAAGATGATGGATTATTATTTTCATTGCAAGTTCCTCACGACTGGTTATAGTTTTGACAGTGGTATCATGATTGAGAGAGTAAGCAGAGGCCTACAGAGCCTCAAAAGGATAGAGAAGACTGGGAACATGTACAGTAATTTTGGAAGATGTTTTTCTCTTCCTTTCTATCAAAGGGCAGGGTGCTCAGAAGGGTCTATAAAGTCCTGCCATGCTGCAGGCAATGTGTAGAGATGCTCAAGGCATTTTGTGATGTCCGCTTTGGAAAAGAGCTACATAGCTGAAGCTCTGGATGTTGATTTAGGAAATATTAACAGTAACAGAGTCTGTCAGAACACAAATGATTAAAGTGTGGAACTTTATAATGCAAATTTTGAGCACTTCAGACAGTTTGAGAAGGTTGAATAATTCTGTCACTCTGATAATCAGCAACAACCAATCCAATCTGGGCTGACAGAGATCATCAGGGATATGGGTCAATGACTGCCATATTATATATGATCAGATACTTCTTATTCCATAAAAATTTATGATAATATCTAAAGGAAGACAATCCTACTCATATAGTGAGTGGAGATTCCAAATTATGAGCATCTCACAGGTTAAAGATTTCAGCTATTTGGCATAGATTTACTGACATTTTAATCAGGTGAGCCCTGTTTATTGTTTTTAAACCACTCAAGGCATCTTATTTTTTCACAGCTATGAATGACAATAGCAATGTGGGTCTAAATTTTAATGTATGGAATTTGCCAGGTTGGAGTAAGTGAGCCTGTATTTAACAATAATTAAACTAATTATCCAGGGGATATCACGGCCATTGTATATTTTATTAATCTTTTCAAAATGGAAAATTGAGACCCATGGGATTTGGATGCTATGTGCATTCACCACTGGAGCTGCTGATGGAGCTGTGTCTTTTTCATCAGGCTACAGGTATGGAAAGATCAATCCCGCTGTCACTCCGATATTTCTGAATGGAAGCGCCTCACTAAAGCTGGAGAAATAAAACATGGCAAGAGGACCACCTCAGACTTCACTTGTCTGGTTACTGTTTAATTTAGAAAGAAAAGTGGCTGGTAGATGGGACAAGTGGTAAGAAAAATCTGCTATAGGCCTCCTCAGATGCTGGGTATTAGGACATCTTGGTGCCCAGTAAGTGTGGACTTTTCTTCCTCTACTCAGGCAGGAAATCCTCAGCAAACCAACCCGAAACGCTGATCTGGCAATTTTATTGAGTAGTCATGTCACTTCACGTGAATCTGTGAATTCCAATTTTTCTGTTATTTGATTGAGGTTTCTAAATCCAAGTTCTTCTGAACCTTAAACTGATCCTGAATCATTAGTGCTACCATGGCAAATAGTGGCAAAAGTATGGTTAAAAGAAACGCTATAAGCCAAACACCAAAAATTGGGAAAAGCATTATAAAGCTGTGGTGGCATACCCTGATGGTGTGACGGTGCGAGTTTCAAAGAGACCTAGAATATACATGAGGAAAAATATTGTTGTTCTGAAAAAATATATGTATTTGATAGAGCAGACATAAAATCTGACAGCACTTTGCAGAATAGCAGTATTTGAAATGACCATCACAGTTGTACTAAGCCTAAGCTTGCACCCAAATTATTTTTTCTTTAGTGCATCCAGAGTTGATAAGAGAGTTTGCTTGTAAAAAACAGAATGTACTATATTTATTTCAAAAAGAAATATAGCTATTCAGACACAATGGGACAGGAAGCCAGGAAACCTTGCAATATTATTTTCAGAGAGTTGCTTATTAACTAAAGAAAGAAGCAAAGGGATATATTTACATACTAACTCTTTCTATAGCTTGGGTGCAGAGCTCACTTTGCAGCACATACACCCTGGTTAGGGTGCCCCATTCTTGGGTTGTCAAATAATCCATCTATAACACAAAGATATCAACCTGACAAGTAACCCAAATCTCTGGCTTGGGTTTGTCAGAATGTTTCCTTTCCCGGACCATTATTGAAGACCTGAATATAAATTTTTATACTTTGTCGCTTCTCTTTCCCCTCATCCATCACTATTATATTTTACCCCTGAATTCTGGGCATACCACCTCCTTTTATTGACTTATCCTTTCTTCTAGGTAGATTAATATCATTGATTAAGCTCCAGCAAGCTCCTACCAATCGATCCTAACTATGAATGATAGACATACTTATAGAGACTAGATAAATTGATGGCCTCATCCCCTCAGCTACACATTTGCAACACTTCCCATGTACAGTTTCCTAATGTCTACCAAGCTCTGGTTCTGATATTATGATCAGTTTAGCTGGAGAGTAACATGTGGCCTACAGTGGAGGCTGAATTTCTAACAACTATTTCTGTTAATGTATTTATGAAACATGAAGCAAGTATCTCTTGGAAGATAGTGTGCTCTGACCTCAGGGAGCCCAACCATCCCTACACCAGAGACCCAGTTGCTAAGAGAGGATGATATCTAAGTGCTGCCTGACATAACAGCTTCTGAGAACTCTCCTCTCCTTGGGTTAGTCTCCTGCTGTATTTTGGCCCAACCTCTGCTTTGGCTGGCCTTTTCCTTATTTAGGAAAGCAAGGTGGTTTGGTGGGAAAGAGTGAAGTTAGATACAGCTTTAACATTGTACTCTAAAAGCTGGAACCTCATTGGCATGAGAGATTTGTTACAGAAATTAACATGGCACACAGTAGGCATCCAAGAAATATGTTAAGAAATTGATCAGTTACCCTTTACCTTGATGCTCTATTTAATCCTTCAGGTATTATTAGAGCCCATACCTATCCCACAAAAGACCTTTACAATTTAAATAAGTGAAATATGCCCTTCTTAGTGGTGAGGAAGAAACCTCACAATGTCCTAAAAATATGCATGGTTTGTCTTTTTGAGAAACCAAATTTCTGTATGCCACGAATATTGAATGAGAGTCATGAGGCCATTTCCAAGGAAGAAACATTTCTCCTATGTCTCTTATAAACTTCTTCAATATCAATTAAACTTTTTGTTGTGGAGAGAGAAGAAAAAACATTTTAAAGGTAAAAAGACATATGAACAAAACATAAAAAAATCTAGCTCAATATTTACATATTGCTTTTAGGCATTTATCTCTGTAACAAATACTTAGAGCTAGTTTTTATAATTTATGTGTATTATACTGGAAAATGTATGTAAGTGTGCATGTGTGTGTGTGTGTGTGTGTGTTTGTCTAGCTTCAAAGAAGACCACAGGACATTAAGTCATAGTGTCATGGCCCTTGAAGGAGGTAAGGGCAGGGGCAGGATGAGGGAGGAACATGAGCTTATGAAACAGTGAAAATAAAATTCAAGTACAGGAAGAAAATGAAACAAAGTAAACCACAGTTTTATTCTCACTCTCTTGTTTTTTAGTAGCAATCTATTTATTGACCGAGGCTGGTGACCGACAAAGGCTGGCACGTATATAAAGTGTTGGAACAAACGCCTCTGGGTTTTGATAACCCACTGAATAGTATTGATCATTCTTCAGACTTTCATAGATTCTTCCCTTTGAATAAATAAGCTGAAATATTCTTAACTATTTATTATCCCATCTACCCAAATGGAATGCTTCTGAGCTAGAATTTTTCTGCCATTTTAGAAAGAATATATTATATGCTGAAATAAACAGCTATTTTCACTGTTCTATATTCTGCATGCTAAATGAATTAATTTATCTTGCCTTGTCATTCTGCAATACTGTTAAGTAGCAAAAAACAATTGATAAATTCTGTTAAAATTTTTTTGTTTTTATATTCTAATTTTTCATAGCTGTGTCTAGACAACATTAAGAATTGTTTTTTTTTCACATATATGTTATTTTTGTTCTTGTTATGTACTTTCTGGCTCTATCATATACAGATTTTTTGATGCAAAAAAAAGGAAAAGGAAAAATTTCAGTGGGTTTTCTATTTTCTGATCTAAGAAACAAAAGAGATTTATTCAGAATAACAATGAAGCGTAGAGGTTACCTGTAGCAAAGTGGACTTATTCAATCATAAAAGAAAATGTACCAGAAATATGTAGTAAGTTATTCAATCTATTTAAATCACTAACAAATCACAGTAATTAATAATAATCACAGTAATTAAAAATGTCTGTGAATATCATATCAAATATCTCCCTTTGTGCATTCACTTGAGCTATTGAAGATGATCACATGGAATGATACATGTTTCCACAGGCAGGTTAGCATGTCCTAGTCATGCAGGTACACAATAAATGAAACAAAAATAACTCTCCATCTATAAACAAATTCTAGAGAAATATGAAGTATTTATATTTCTCAGTAGCCTGAGCAGTAATGTCATGTTAGTCTATGATGCTATAACAAAATACCTTAGATTGGGTAACTCATGAAGAATAGAAATTTACTTCTTACAGATGTAGAAGTAAGGAAGTCCCACATCAAGGTGCTGGTATTGCTGGTCCCTAAATGCTTTTTTCTGGTTCCAAGATAGTGCCTTGTTTCTGGGACCTTCTATGGTAGAAAGCAAGAGGGCAAAAAGTTCTTCCTTCAAACTCCAGCCATTTTTAAGGATGCTAGTCCCATTTACAAAGGCAGAAGCTTTGTAATTTAATCACATTCCAAAGACTGTATCTCTTAGTCCCATTACATTGAGGATTAATTTTCAACATGAATTTTGGAGGGAACACCATCATTCATACCATACCAATAATTAAACATGAATGAACTGATTACTCAGCCAGAGAAATTTTATTCAAACTGGTAAAATAAATCAAACTATCCAAATAAATAGAGGATTGAAAGAAATTATTGGTGTCTACTGATACTTTTCCATAGTTTCTGTCATTTCATAGCACTTGCTGAAGAAGATAGAGAATATTTCTTTTAATTTTGCACAAGTAGTTTGATTAGCAGTCTTCTCTATGAACTACTAGTGATGGCATTTTTTAAAAAAAGTAAAAAAGAAAAAACCTATGGAAAGCCAAGGAACTATGTGTTCAATTCCCCAGTGTGTCCTGTGGGACAATTTACTGCCCTTTCAAGGGAGAGATACAGGCAAATCACAGGCTTGGTTTGAGGATAACTCTAGAGCCCCTTTTTATACCATGGAATGATGTCATCCTGAAGGATAGAAAATTATTGAAGCTCAGGAAGACAGGTTTCCAGTGGAAACAAGGATTCCTCGATGGAACTAGACCTGACTCAATTTGTCTAAAAAGGCCAACAGGGAAATAGGAGCACAGCCACACCACCTCCCTTGCGGTGGCCAAATGAAGACCCCAGGACCACAGGTAAGTGATAGTGAATGTTATTCTGATGAGTCTCAACTAGTGCTGAGAACAATTAATTAGAGAAGTAGGGAAAGCTTGGAAAATGTCTAGCTTAACTTCTTTATTTTACAGAAGAAACTTAACCTGGGTAACATGTCTATTTCTACGCTATGTACAATACAACGCATGAACCATTTATTCACAAGTATTCATTCCTGCTGTAACTTTCAAAAAAATGATTGAAATTTTTATAAAAGGAGCCACACTTTTCTACTAGATTTGCACAATAGCATATTACTGAACTGTTTAAACATCTCCACAGAAAGGAAGATTCTATTTTAGTAAAGTTAAGGATGCTTCAATTCATTGTTCACATAAGATTCAGAGTACATCCTTGAAACTGAAAGATTTATCTCTTGGAGTGATATTGACTTTCTATTAAAAACATGTGCATTATTAGATTAAAAGTTTATTTCTTCAAAATAAAAAGTTAATCTCTAAGCTCAGTGTGGTTGGAAATTATTGTCTAATGTGGACCTAGAAAAGACCTTGTTTCAACAATAATAAAATGTGAATTGTAACCTGAATTTACCATAAAGTGACTTTTGAGAAAAACACCCTCTCTCATCTGTAGAGGAAAACATGCTGTCATTAACAGCCCTGCTGCTCTTTTGAAACCCTCTTTAAGAAATTCATTAATAATGAAGATTAGTTGTTTTCCCAATTTAATTAGAGAAACATTTAAATATCCATTAACAACCATTGAATAGTAAATGTTGCAAAAATGCAAATAGCATTTTAGCAATCATGTTTTAGATATTTGACTGATAAAGCAAAGAAGCTAATCTACTTTTCCTAAAGAATTACCTATACCTTAGAAGACCCCCAATCATGGATCACTCCCAAAAGAAAAAGAAAAGACAGGAATGCTATGTTTCTTTATTCTCTGAAACTGTTTTTGTGTGGGGAAACACTTTTTTGTCAATGGATATGAAGAGTTGTATTAGCTTTTCATTATTGTAACAAATATCTGCGATAGTCAACTTCTACAGAGAAAATATTTATTCTGTGTCACAGTTGGAGATCTGCGTTCTGTTGGCCCGGTTGCTTTTGGCCTCTGGTGGCACATAGTGTTGGCAGCGCATGGGGACAGGGGGAAACTGTTCATCTCAGCACTGGGAAGTAAAAAGGAGGAGAAAAGGGCTGGTGTCCACATTTTACAAGGCCAAGCACCACTGAAGTAAGACTTCCCACTTGGGCCCATCTCTGAATGGTTCTACCCTCTCTCAAGAGTACTAAGGCTGGGAACCAAGCCCTTAGTGGACCTTTGGGAGACACTTCAGATCTAAACAATGGCAGGGATTACATGTGTGTGTGGACATACTTTCCATTATCTTTCCAATCAAAGATAGAGAGATTTCTGAACTTTTGCAATAGCACACAATATTCACAGGCATTGACCTATGGAGAGTAGTGCAAATACTATTGATCTGAATGATCTCCATACCCTTGGCGTTTTCTCATCACAGAATGAGGAGAGAATTTTAGCATTCTGATTTGGATATCTTACTGTCCAAAGAAGATATCTACACAAACATCTAAAACTAAAAAAAAACAGTTAAGAAAGGAGATTGAAAATCTTACCCAAGCAGTGAACTTTTAGGTCAAAGACTAAAGCTATTTTGCTTTACTTAGGAGAGAAAACATAGTTATAGTTTGAGAAAAAATGAAAAAGTGAAGTATTAGTTTGATTTTTTTGAAAGTCTGTTTTGGAAAATAAGAATTCAGAATTGTGTAAGTTTGAATTTGAGAATCAGAAGCAGGTTTAATTTTCAGCGCTATTACTATAAGTATGTTATTAACATTTCAATAACCCAATTGAGCAATAAAAACTTATAAAGTGGACAGGAAGTTATATCCAGAAGAGAAGTGGGTAGATGCTTCTGAAGTCTTCTTGAAGTTATCCAAACTATTCTGCCACAGCATTCCTGCCAGCTCTCCTGCTACAGACAGCAGTGTGGCCAAGCATAAAGCTGCCCCTCAGAAAAGAGCTAATTATTTAATTAAAAGGAGAAGCTGCACATGACTGCACCATTAACTTGATGATAGCTGAGTTAAACACAAGGCCAGATGCTTTTGTGTCTGTTGGTTGTATTTGATTCTCATGTGTTTGTTCCTTGCCATGCCTAGCACTATTGTGCTCCTATAGTCGAGAAGATAAAATCCTTTAATACTCTATTTAGAACTACAGGAGATGAAGCTTGATCAATACTTTTTATGAATCTGTAAACTATTACAGCACAACCCGTTCCCAAAGACTTTCCCCTGGTGACATGGCTATATTATTTTGGGGCCAGAGGCCCAAGCAATATTGAAATCCTGCTTGAATTCATCTTCTGCAGACCATAAAAGTGACAAGATCCCCAAAGATTTACATTTTTTATACTATAGATTAATCAATCTTGCAGGTGGAAAGAGAAAGATTTTGGTGTATGTGCTATAGACTGTCTTTTCAGCCTGAGGAGAGTGTAAGAAATTAATTTCCTTTTCCAGCAGCAGAGGAGAGTGAGAGCACTTGCCTAATTCAGAGACAATGCTGTTGCAGTTTCCGTTTACCCTGTGGCTTTTAACAGATTCTGATAATGATGTCAGCAGTGTCACAAAGAACAATGTCCGGACTGCATACATTTATGAACAATAATTCTTTGGCAATAATAAAATAACAAGTTTTTTTTTTTTTTTTTTTTTTTTCTGTTGCTGTTAAATTCAAATTCAAGCACTGATTAAGAAATGGATCTTTTTGGCATTGTTACCAATTGCAGTATTTAGTTCTGATGTTCAAAATGTGAGGATTCACTCAGTTAATTTTAACCCCACAGAACTATTACAGAATTTATGAGTACAAACATATCAGAATGGGTGCCTTCGTTTTTAAGAAAAAGTAGTTAACTTTTCCATATTTAATCCTATACAAATAGAATTGTTTTTTCCAAGAATCTTATCAATTGTTTATGCACAACAACAATTCAATTATTTTAATCTTTACTTTGGGCAGTTCCTTTGCATAAAAATATCACCAACAATTTCAAAATGCAGTTGAGTATTTTACAGATGAAAAATATTTCTTAAAGTGCTAGTCACCACTTTCACCAATTTAAATGAGTTAATATTTCCTTATAGAGAAGATAATGGAATATTTATTTAAATCCTTACATTTGATTCACTAAAAAACTTATAAGCAAAATTTGGCAATCAAAATAAAGTGTATGTAATATTATCAGCCTTTTCCTTTCTTCTTTCTGTCTCTCTTACTCTTTCTGTCTTTCTTTCTCTCTCTCTTTTTTTTTTTCTTGAGGTCAGGGAGTTCCTGATGATTGAACCTAGGGACTTCACCCTGAGCTACATCCCTATCCCTTTTCCTTTTTTGTTTTTTAATTTTTAACAGGGTCTCACTAAGTCTCCAAGTTACTTAGGTTAGGCTTGAAGTGGCACTCTTCCTGCCTCAACCTCCCAAAGTACTGGGGTTACAGATGTGTTCCTCCATGCCGGTTAGTGTTAGACTTTTAGTATAGAAGTCCCATTTCTAGAAATTTACTTTATAGACAAACTCACACATGCAGATACAGATAGAGTTTCATATATGTGGAAAGATTTGTCCTTAAATTATTTAGAAAAGAATTTGGTAATAATGAGTGATGGAAAATGATCTAAATATGCGTTTTTAGTAAATTCCTTAAACATGTTAGCTAGTGACTGTAATTTGGATTAGTGTAAAACCAATTTACAGGTGTCTTGATATGGAGGGACAACCAAGGTAGAGTTGGGTAAGATAAGCATGGTAGAAAATGATGTATATTTTATGTGTGTAAAGAGGAGAGGAAGGGAGAATATTTGTTTATATTATATATAATCTCTGAAAAATATGTTTGAAACAATGTTTGTTTGTTTTTTGTTGTTGTTGTTTTTTTTCCGGTACTGGGAATTGAACTCACAACCTTGCGCTTGCCAGGCAGGCGCTGTGTCGCTGAGCTAAATCCCCAGCCCCTTATGTTTGAAACAATGAAACTCATAACAATAGCTACCTGTTAAGAATGACATAAAATAAGACCTCAAGAGAGAAAGGGAAGGAAATATTTCTTTTGTCTCTGTTTATATATTTTATATTTATTTGATCCTTGTGAATATAGCTAATATTTAAAAATTGAACAAATAATTTATAAAGTAGAAAAGTTAAAGGAAAAAATATATATGTATCTCCTGTAAGGAACCCAGGATGTATTGGTAAAACAAGTTCTTGAAAGAACTGGTACAACTTGTGGAGATGCTGTCCATGCCTGTTCCAGCCTCCTCACGCTTTACCACCTTAATTTGAGCCTCCACAGATGCCAGCATCTGAGTATTTGCTACTTTGTGCCATCGTGGGGCAGGCGAATTAATGCTGGAGAATTAATGCTTCTTGGTCCCAGGAACATTCTTCAGCCCCTCACTGGGGGACGTGATGGAATCCATGTCTCCACTCAAGAAGATGACACTGAACTCTGTAGCTTATGCTGCAGTTGAGCTATCTTGCTCAAGATAGTAACTTGTTCAATATACATCCACTGTTCATCTGCCTTCCTTTATCTCTCTCATTTCTTCCCACAAATGTGCTGCCTAAGTAGATTATCTATATTCCAATCCTTACTGTTCATTTGCTTGTGAAGGAAATAAATGCGGGTAACAGATACAACAATATGAGTGGGATATGTACTGAAAGGGGGAAACTGGCTTATGAAGTAGCTCTAGCTGTAGAGATATAAGGGGACAATGGCAGCTACACTATTAGCTTATTGTTCCTAACTTTAAATGAAGTACTAAAGGAAGCTCCAGTTTCACACCTATCATCTCAAGACATGATGAAATCCAAAGACTTTATGGTTGTGTTTAGAGAGATCCTCACCCACAATTTGGGAAATAGTTTCTGCTAAATAGTCAGGCCATGATTGGATGTTAAGAGCATTGTTGTTACATAGAAAGCTAAATTTGTGGCCTTCTACAGTAAATTAAGGAGTCTGACAAGGATTGTGACCTTGAGACCTGGGTTGGGGAAATTTAGGAGCATTTGAGACTCTGAACCTCAGATTGCCCGAATACTCTGGACTGTGAGAAGTGGCATATTCCTTCTTATTGGAAGATATCAGCTTTCTCTTATGCAAAGACCAAGACTCCCAAGATGATGTTAATGTTCCTGGGAGTGTACACTTACCTCTTCTTGATATTTATCAACTTATAACTGGGGCCACATCTCAGTAGGACCAGACGTGGGAGAAAAGGGATTATCTACTAAAAGGGCAAAAGGATCTGGCTAAATTATATGGAGATTCCTGGGAAATAGATCTTGAGGATTAGGCTTGAGTCAAAGGATAGAATGCAAAACTGGGTAAGAGACAGCTTATTATCAGAATGGCACCCTGTGAAGATGGATGATTCCTGTACTACTGAGATAACTTGTTGTAGCATTAGACAACAATGGAAAACAATAAATGAGGTACAGACGCTGGGAATTTGCATGGCATAGTATTTGCAGGGGGTGATCAAAAGACCTAGAGAGCTTGCTGTGCTAAAACAAATATTATGTAAGACCAGAGATCCCACCAACAGCTTATATGTGTTTGGAGACTCCTGAGAACACTCCTTTTGCTAAGGCAGTAAAGATTTGGCTAGTAGAGGAAGTCAGCATCATTTAGAAACTTATGGGTAGTTGTTCTTTCTCAGCAGTGCATCCAGATGAAATATGGGATGCAATATTTTGAACATAGGTATGCTAAAACATTATTGACTGTCTATCTGCAAATCAATTTTAAATGGATGTTTTGTGTGTATGTGTGTGCTTTGTTTTGTTGTCAAATCAGATGACTCTTTGCATAGACTAGTGTTGATGACAGGAAATGCTAAGATGGAAACGGGCTCCCTGGTGTCTCAGGAGATGGAAGGATTTCTGGATGGTAGCAGAGGTAAAGCAGATGCACGTTACCATTGGAGGTAAAGGGAATGGAATTACGGAAAGGGCGGTAGGGCTGGAACAGCAGCCGGGGTTCTGAACAGCAGAGATCTCAGCAACAGTTAAGATATCATGATATTCCTAGGGGCAGGAAAAGATGAGCAGCCAGCGAGAGTCCTATTTAATCAGGGTAGCCAGAAACAATTATAGAGGGTGGGTTCAGCTGCTGCAATGGAAAAGTTTGACCCTTGCTCAGTTTGCAGACCTAGGCACTTCTGCAACCGAGTGTGCGTTAATTTAGGGGGCAGCCAGGTTCTTTGAGGAAACATCACAGCAATCATTAGAAAAAAATCCTCCTCACTCTTCCTCCAAAGGATCTGCTACCAGGTCCAGAGTGCCTAATCGCAGGTAAAAGGAAATATTCAAATTCTTTCAGGACTCCTGGATGTAGTGGGATTGCAATGAACTGGAACCAGGAGTCCTAAAACACTATCAGGTCCTGTGAAATAAGGAGGGGAAGGGAGCCCTTAAGACACCAAGGGATAGATGGAATCAGGCCCAAAACCCTCTCACAGGGAGACTAATGAATTCCATCCCTGGCCCTGGTGCACCATTGGATTTCATGTACTTAGAAGCTGGCAGAAACCTCAGCTCTATCATCTGATCTGTGCAGTTAAGCACCATGATGAAAGGAAAGTCCAAGGAGAAGCCTCAGAAATCACACCCTCTCTTTTTGCCAAGACAGGACATTGGAAGCAAAACTGCACCAGGAGAAATAACTTGTATTAGAGCCATACTCAGAGGCTTAAAGAATCCTAATCGTATCCATATTGAATGCATCAATGTTGCCCTCAATAAAACACATGCATCCTGATGAGTGACAAGATACTATCTATCATGAACTTACAGTTCAACTGTCTTTGTCTTCAACCAATGTGCATCAGATTTTCCTGTAATGCCCATTCTCATAATCAGCAGCATTTGCTAGATTTACTTTATATTCTGAACTTGACTTCCATTGGGTCTGGGCTGATTTATATTTAGGGCTTTTTTTTTTCTTCCATAGACAAAAAGCACATGGTAGCAAATTAGGCAGGTTTTATGGGAGTAGGGGGTTGAATACTCTTGAGTTTGAGTCTTACTAACTTCATGGTAATGTGGAATGAGTATCATAAACTAAAATAAGCTTCATTTTTTATATGCTGAGAACATAGTATGTATTTTGCAAGGATTTTGGAAAAGTATTTAAAACAAGTTGCTCCATGCCTAGCACACAATGAATGTTAATAAGAATTCCACTTACTCTCTGCTGTAACCTTGTATGTACACTCCTTGTTCTAATTTTCAAAACATTTACAGTGTAGAATAGAAATAACATCTATGAAGATTAAAGAAGATAAAATAGGCAGAATGCTTGGTACAGACAAAGAGATTGCTGAACTTTAATCCTTTTCCCATGGAATGTTATTTCTGTTTCCTTTAAATCATCAAACTTTAAACCAGGACTTTATCTAACCATTACTAGAGAGAAGAAAAGCATCTTTGTAATCAGACTCACTTCTATCCATTTACTTCCTAGAGCAGCAGTTCTTAGACACAATCCTTTGACTCCAATTCTGAGTTCATCTTATCACCCAGGTTTGTGTAATGAACATAGCTCCTACCCATTCACCCCAAAAGGATCAGTTTGGGAGGATCCTGCCTCCCAGAGGCAGGCAATTGCATTTTCATACATTTCTGATAGCAAGACAAGAGTGAGAAAAGGAAATAGGTGTAGAAACTAAAGTACAGACTCAGTCAGTCAGGTAAATGTCTTTGGACAGCACCTGCTATCCAGAACACTGCATCCCAGAAGCAGGACCCTGGCTCTAGAACTTTTAAATCCACAGGACCAACTGCTTTCCAGAGCTGGGCCTCAGAAGCAGTTCATCTATCCCTTGGCAGTATGGAGGTAATATCGAGGGAATTTAAAAACAATAATAGAACTGACCAAAAGTTAATCAACTAGCCTGCTTTGTATTATCACCATGTGGAAGCAATTCCAAACAATGTTAGTATAAAAATTCTTCCCTGAAAACAATCATTTATTGATCTCCTACATGATTATGGTACTGCTGATATTTTTGTTACTTATCCTTTAATAAGCATTGCATTCTGTATTGAATTTGATTTTTCAGCAGCTGCACCACACCACAACTCTGGACTCAGCCACAAGCATCCAGCTCAGCATTACAGGAAGCTGCATCCAGAGAAATTCCTGCCTCCAGGTCCTTTATGTATTTCTGTGTTTGAAGAGATTTGAAAGAAATTTGATGGCACAAAGATTGCAAAGAAGAAATAAATAGGTTTACTTCAACTCCGTTATTCTTTGTGGTCATTCATGTTTAAAATTAAAGAAGTGAAAGAATTAATGCAACCTGTACAGTATATTATTATAGTTTGATAAAGTACAAATTTGATGCTTATGAGAAACCTGTTTGTGTTATTTCATGATTATTATGGAAAACACCTTTGCTGCATAGAAGAAAGAGCCAGTAAAATGGAACCTGCTATGCAGGTAGGGAGCTGTTGGGGTGGCTTAGGATAACCAACCAAGGACAGAGATAGGGCTTTGCCTTTAATCAGCATATGCACAGAAATTTCCACATTTTGATATTGACTGTTTTGTACATGTCAATAAAAATAATAGCTTAGTATGAAGTTGCTTTTAGCCACACTGTATAGAGAAATGACAATGACAGGTTTTTTGATATCAAAAAATGATGTGAAATACACCTCCATGTGAGTAGTTATAATAATGATGTTCAATTTGGCATGGCACCCCGCATTTATTGTACTTTCAAAACAAACTGAAAACAAGGCTCATGTAACTGAAAAGTTAGGGACGTGCTTTTCCTCTGTTTTATAGGAGCAAAAGCATCATAGGCACGTTTCACATTGAAACCCTGATTCACCTGGATCCGTGGGTGACTGGCATCATCTCTTTCTTCCCACCTTTGCTACCCTCCCCTAGTAAGGTTTTGTCCAGTCACATAGGAGAGACTGAGGGGCAAAATCACACTGGCACGCTCATCTCTCTAGGGCTCTTTGAGTCAAAATGAGGTCATGTCTTGATAAATTCATTGCAAACATTCTATGTCAAAAATGCATTTGAAATAGCCCTAACACATCAAGCATCTTGGCTGGAACACACTGTGGACTGGGAGTGTTATTTCCCATCAGGATCAGGGTGCTAAGTGCCTCTCCTCCTGCTGCCTACCATCACCACAGAGGATGCAGCTCATGTCACCTGACCAGGAAATTGCCCAAATCAAATTTCAAGGTGCATTGTCTTGTGACTGCTTATCCTTTCCCACTGTCCTAAAGTCAACTATGGTAAGTCAGGAAGTCAGGAAGCATCCGTATAGGAGGATGAAGACCTCTCCCACTTTACCCTGTCTGCCACTACTTTGTCCATTCTCTTGTCATTGTCCAGTGCATTCTTTGTTGGATTTTGAGGTTAGATTTTAAAACTATGGGATTCATCATTTTGGATAAAAAATACAGTCATATTCTGTAGATATGAATTTACTTGTTGATTGGTTAATGTAGGAAAAAATCTTAAGGGAGGCACATCTGGCTTCTTGTGAGTAGAACAAAGGCAGACATTGATGCAAACTTGACTTCTGAGAGTTGGTCAGTTTCAGCAGCTGTTGTCTGGTTTTCCTCAATACCTCTTTCTTCTTGCCTTCAGAGATATACTGCTTATTTAAATTCTCACCACATTTTCACCCTTAAGATGCGATCATACTCAACAATAATATAAGGTTTACTACAAAATCACTGGAAGAGAAGATTTTGAATATTCCTGCCGCAAAGAAATAAAAAATGTTTAAGGAGACAGATTTGCCAATTACCCTGACTTTATTCAATGTACAGCACACATTTATTAAAACATCACATTATATCATATGAATATGTGCAATTATTATGTGTGCATTAAAAATAAGAAAGAATCATCTGAACGAAGTTGTGATTTCTCTGTCACTGTTTAGCTCTACAAAGATCTCAAATAAACAGAACAAAATTTATGTCTCTGTTGGTTTTAGGAGAGACATGAATACTGTGAAATAGCTTTAGGTACAATAGAGAAAGCAAATGTTGTTACAAACTGTTTAGGTAATTTCCTCCCTCTGCTTTGTCCATTATTGAATATATTTCTAATTCACTACACACCAAAGTTTTCTCAGAGTTGCTCCTGAACATTCGGGCAGAGAATCCCCTATGCTATGGTAGTGACTAAGATATTATAAATACACAAAGAGCATAATGACTTCCTTTCGTGAGCAAATAATAACCAAATTTGGTTTTCTCAGAATGGTGGTATTGAGTCCTTTTTTGAAGAAACTCTATTTAGGCAGATTGAAGAAAAAGTGCTTATAAAATATAGGAAGTCTAAGCAATCATTTATTTTCATGATTACTAATAATATTATTGATAAAATGAGTGGAATTCATCGTCAGGTAGCCTTATTTTTATAAATAACGTTATTTAAAGTTAGTATACCATTTTTAACTAAAGTGTTTGCAATGTAATAATATCTTTACAGTGCGATATAATCTTAAAAAAAATCAGTTTTCCATATTAGCAAACTACTGGGTATGTCATGAGGGTTCCAGGCTCCAGGATGACAGTCCAGATGTAACCCCTGTTCTATTAGCTAAGTAAATTCTGTGCAATAGACCCATGGGCACATTATTTAATCTTTCTACTTCATTGTCTCAGATCTATTGTTATTATAGTTTATAGAGATTTTATGAAATTTGAACACATTAATACATGTAAAGAACTTGAGGAAGTGTTTGGCATACAATGGACTCAATAAACGTTTGATGTTAAAATTTCCTTAAGATTAAAAATGATAAAAATATGCCTTAAAATTGAAGCTGCCACCTGGG
Organism: Chinchilla lanigera; assembly: GCF_000276665.1. Taxonomy (NCBI): domain Eukaryota; kingdom Metazoa; phylum Chordata; class Mammalia; order Rodentia; family Chinchillidae; genus Chinchilla; species Chinchilla lanigera. The sequence goes on from NW_004955402.1 coordinate 15,183,092, forward strand.
TGTGGTGGTGCATGCCTGTAATTCCAGCACTTGGGAGGCTGAGGCAGGATGATTGCTATGAATTCAAGGCCAGCCTGGGCTATGTAATGAGTTCAAGGCCATATTGAACTACATAGCCAGACCCTGTCTCAAAAAAAAGAAAGATTGAAGCTGCCTATCTTATTATCCCTGCCCCACTCCAGATCTCCCCAGAATAACTGTCATTCTCCCTTTTGTTTGTCACTTCTAGACACACTTTTAAAGTTGTAAGTACTACATTTATAAAAATAAATGTCAGTTGATTATATGTTTAATAATTTTCACTTTTATATTAAGGATTTCATACTGTATATATTGTTGTGCAACTTCTCTTTCCCCTCTATATGGAGAGTTAAGTGTGCTCTTTGTAAATATACGTCACTGTGTGGGTAGAGCACTCTTTACTCTCTTGTTCATTGCATATTAATAATGTTCCCACTTCTGTTCTTACAACGAGTGATTCTGTTGACATTGTTTTACACATATCCTTGGCTCCTTGTACCTGAATTTCTCTACAATATATATATGTTCTGGAACATTCTCTAGAATGTGTGTGTGTATATATATAGACACGTATATATTATGGAATGAATATATATATATGGAATATGTATGGACTATATATTTGAATATATATATTTCAATCAAAGGAAATATAATTAGGTATTTCAAATTGTTCTTCAAAGCAGTTATCTCCCACTTATACTCCTAAATTTGCATAATTTTCTTCCTAACACCTGACATGATCAGAATTTTGAATTTTTTCCAGCCTGACTGGCCTGACATAATGTCTTGCTTTACTCGCCCATCTGTAGTTTCTAAGTAGGTTAAAGCTGTTTGTGTCAGGCACTTCGATGTTCATATCTGTGAGCTTCTTTTTCGTATTTTATTCTCACTCTTCTACTATATTTTTGGTCTTCTGACGTGTTGTAGGAGTTTTGCTTTGTTAATATAATGTGGGTATCAGTGTTCTTTTGGGGGAGGGTGAGTTCTTTATGTACATGGTTCTGTCTGTGAGCCCACTGTGGTATTCTATTGGCTTATCTGTCTGTGTTTGGTACCTCACAGTCAGATATTCTCTAGTCTTACACCTTGCTCACCTTCTCGGGCAAACTCTCCTCCAATACACTACCCAACAATTTTGCTCTCCTTCACTTTGCACATGTAAGATATATAAGTTTATATTTTTGATCTTTTATCCTTCTATATTAATTTTATGATTAATTTGTCCAGTTTCCAGGACCCTATGAAAATTTTGATTGAATGTAAACTTATAGCCCACTTTAAACTTATAGGTTAATTGAGGGATGTAAAATCTGAATCTTTGAATCTATTCGTATGTAATATTTTTCCATATCTTCATTTATGTCCTTTGATCATTTTTTTTTATTTTCTCATAAAAGTTCTTGTGCCTCATTTGTTAGAGTATTTGTAAGATCCTTATGGTTTTTGTTGACACCATGGTTGGAAACTTAACAGATCATATGTTATAACATTCTGATATAGTCTAAAACTAAAATATTCACTTTTATAGTGTGATTTTATTTCTAAAAATCTAGATGAATTTTCCCATAAATTCTTGTAGGGATTATGTTTTTCTATTTCCCATAGATTTTTCTTTGTTAAGAATTGCATCATTTGGAAAATACATGGTACTATATTTTGTAATAGTTATACATATTAGTTTTCATCATGTTTCATTATCTCAGAGGCCAATGACAATATTTAATAGAAGAGGATATGAGACATTTTTTTCTTCCTGACTTTTACTGGGATACCTATAAAATGTAATCATTAAATAGTGAATTTGTAATAGGTCATTATTTTATTAAGTAATTTTCTTCTCTACTAATTTGATAATTTTTTATAAATGAGTCCTGTATTTTGTTTCTGTTTTGTGTCTATTCATTGGTAATGCTTATCGTTTTTATTGTGATTGTACATATTGGATTTCTCTTTGTATTTTATTTATTATTGCTCTATGTATCAGAGAGAATTCTGTAAATATAAACTTATATTTTATTTCACAGTTTTTTAAACTGTATTTTAAGCAGAGAAAATCATAGTCCCCCAAAAAATCTGCCTGTGATTTTAAAAAATGAAGTTCAGATAAAATAAAATAGTATTGTCCAAAATTTGCCAAAGTCTAGAATGGCTGATCTATTCTTATTATTTTTTTCCCCACGGTAATCTAAATAAGTTATTTAGAAATATAAATGTTACTATGTAAAGTGTTAAATTCATGAATAAAAATAACTACACTTGATTTTTAATTAATTGTGAAAAATAGGAAAGATGAAGTTTTTATGAAAAATGACTAAAACATCATAAACCAATCTCTTCTGAATGTTACACTCAATATGAACAAGGCACATTCTCAGAATATTAGATGGTTACATTTAGTTTTTCTTGTACAGGTCTGAGAATCGATAAATATTAATTAGTCATTATGGTATGACTAATGATGGCAGCAATAATTAATATACTAATATAATTTATAGTTCTTTGAGGGCATGCTTATAACTCATTCTAAAGAAATCTTTTTCCTTTTGACATCTAAGTATTTAAGGATGTATGTACTATTCCTAGAGGTGGTTCTAAGAAGACCATACTGCAGAAGGAAAGAAGGGCTCTAAATTGTACAGTGCATAGAAACTCCAGTGTGAAAATATTTCTAGATGTTCTCAAAATTAGCGACCAAAGGAAAATAGAGGATTGTGTACAGGTAGTGTGGAAAATTATATGGCAAGTATTATTCTTTTTAGGGTAAAACTCCCTGCAAAGACTGATGATAAGCATAAGCAGAAAGCAGGCTGTGAGCTTCATCCCTCACTATCCCTTGTGCTGATTAATGCCACTTTCATCTGGGGTTTTGTGTTCACTGCTCTTGCATCTAACCTATTCAAATCTACACCCAAGAGGACAGTTAGTTTTGTAGCATCTGTAATACTCTGTAAGAGTCCTTTAATTTTCAACTCAGCATTTATTGTGCACTGAAAACAAATTCATTCCTTGCTATAAGGCTTTCAAGGCAGCAGTGAGGAGGGTGGACAGCAAGGGAGAATGGAGAAAGGCCTCTTGATGACGGGAGGATGGCCACAGGGCTGTCCTTGAGGTCACAGCTTCCGGTTGTTAGAGCCAGGCCTGTGCTGGTGAAGATGGTGCATGTAACAAACGCCAAAATGGACAAAACCTGAAAGAGACTTAGGGAATTTAAACAGATGCGGAAAAATCACGTAACTCCTATCATTTTAGCTTCGTTCTGGTAATGCTTTCTTTTTTCTAGGAAGAAACAACATCAGGACACATTGGTGCTCAGAAATTTCTATCACAAAGGTTTGCCCAGTTTTGAGAGGCACACAGGAGCAGAAAGCAGACCCAGAGGTAAATCACTCAAGGATTCTAAATTGAGCCAATTTAAGGGATTCAGGACTGAAAAGAATCCAGTGTGAAGAATTGTAGAACAGGCTCTGGAGGTTTAAAATACTTGAGGAAATACTGAGTTTGCGGAAGCTCACTCTAAATCTGAATAAAGACCTGTCAAATCAGTAGAAGAAGCATAAGGTTAAGTTTCTCCAGTGCTAACTCCTGTCCCTTTTGATTCACAAGGCAATATTTTTGGCATAAAGATGGGCATTCAACACATTCAACTCAAAGATCGGGAAGGGCTCCATGCACAGGCAAGAAAGCACTGGCCTTGTAACAATGTAAGGAGGCTTCAGTCTGGCTGCTCAGTCAGGGACACGTTTGTGTAGGTGCCGTGTCCCATGGACGTTTCCGTTGTCACCAAGCTTTCTCTGCTGTCTGAGATTCTGAGGAATGAAAGATATGGCATGGAGCCACCATGCTATTGTTTTGAGAGGTGAAATGAAGTGGTTTACTTCAGGGCTCTTCCAAATAAGAAATGAAAGTGGCAAATATAATTTAGGCATAGAATACTCCCGAATGAATTCAATTGTGTATTTCTTTAAAGCAGAAGACCACCTAGAAGCAGTCATAATAGTGACAACAGAAAATCAATTTCGTGAGCAAACTAAGTTAAATATGAAGATTTAATAATGTACTGTCTTAAAAGCAGCTGTGAGTTTCTTTTCTTTGTAGAGCAGTGATAATAGTTTCTAAACCGTGGTATGTATCTATTATCTTATGCTCACTGAAAACAGAATTATTGATTTTTTTCTAAGAAAAGAAGAAAACATAGTTAAGTACATATCTCTAAAGCTGATTGGAATTATATGGGATCTATTGAGCATCTTACTGAAAACCATCTCTGGGTTTTTTTTATTTCTGGAAAGTGTTTCAATATTTGAAAATGATGTGAATAGAATCACTAAATAACATAATGTATGTTTATTTATTTGTGTGTTCTCTTAAAAAAAAACTTGGTTGTATGGGCAGGCACATAAGCTATACAGTAATTAGAAATTAGTTTTAAGAATCCTTGACTGTAGTTAAGTGTCTCAGTGCCTCAACACTTAAGACTTTTCCCAGTTTCATGTTTAAAGATAAAAATATAACTGGATCTGGCTTTCTGCAAATCAGCTAATAGCACATAGCTCCTGGAATGAAGGTGGTTTACAGGTGTGGTAAGGAAAAGGGTTAGGGGTATAGCTCAGTGACACAAGCACTTGCCTGGCAAGCATGAGGTCATGAGTTCAATTCCCAGTAACAAGACAAAACAAAAAAACAAAAAAAAAAAAAAAAAAAAAAAAAGAGGGAGAGGGTCTGGACAAACTGTGTTTCAGTCTTGCAGTCAAAAGGAGTAACATGTTTTTTATACTGAAAAGATGTTAAATGATTCCTTTTGAGTCAACTTGATTTTTTTCTTTAAATAATAAAATGAGTACTACTGCTTTCTCTGGTGTTATTAAAGTACACACTTAAAACTGTATGCATATAGTTTCCTTAACTCTATCTCATGAGAGTACTCATTAAAACAAAAAACCTGATGACTTACTTATATCTACAGGCAGTCAGGTCCTGGCTACAGGGCATGAAAAGGCCAATGTTATCACAAAACTTGATCTAGGTGGGGAATAAGCATGCTTCTGTAAAATTATCAGGTTTTTCTGAGTTCTCTTTGAAACTGGAATGAGGTTAGAAAGAAATAATAGGTATGAAAATAAATTTTACAAAGTTCAACTTACTAAAGAGTTCAGAAGTAATTAATCTGTAAGGTTCCTGAAATAAATCCATATTAATTATCAACTAATTAGTGACTTGCCGGAACACAGAATTCTGGTAATATTAGCTTTGCTCTAAAACAAATAACAAATGGATTCAGAGGAATTCCTTTGAATGTCAGGAAAGAAAGCATGTTACAAAGATAAGAAAAGGAGTACCTGTTCCTTTCAGTAAACCACTAGACATGGGCAGTACAGTTATCCCAGCTATCTTTCTATCTATATTTTTTTGCCTTCCATATTTCTTTTTCTTCTTTTCCTCATCCCAGCTGTTCCTTCCTTTGAGCAATTTCTTTCCCTTTCATATTATCTATTGTGTATTTTGGGTTTTGTTTACTCTTTCAGGTTCTTACACTAGGAAGACAATATGTTAACAAATGTGGGTCCGATTTATTTCACTTATGAGTATGATCTCTAGTTGCATCCATTTACCTATAAAAGCCTCAAGTTAATCTTTTTTTTACAGCTGAGTAATACTCCATTGTATAAAAATACTACATCTTTTTTATCCATTCCTCAGTTGATGGGAGTTTGGGTTGTTTACAAGATTTAACTATGACAAATTGTGCTGCTATAAACATGGGTGTACATATATTTTTGTGATTTTGCATGCTTATGTCTGCTAATCTGAGCAATGATTTGAAGACAACAATATGCAATAGAACAACCACTGATTAATTCCTACCATCTTGTCTAGTGAAACCATGTATTCTCTCTAATTTTTTTAATAATTATTTTTTAATTCTCTTTAATGGTTTGAACAATCTTCCATTCTTACGTCTGGTAATCTGAGCAACTTCATTGAAGATAAAAATATGTAATATAACAGCCACTGTTAATTCCTATCATTTGGTTTTGAAACCCTGTTTCAATTTTAATGTTCTTGCCTTGTTTTACTTATATCTATGATGTTGATGTTGGTATTTTGCTATTGTTCTTTTTTTTTACTACTCTCTTTAAAGTAAAATAAAATAAAAAGATAAGAAAAGAATATTTTACATTCTTCTTAGTGTTATAAAAGTGCAGTAACACAGAGAGGAAAAGGAGGTGATAAAAAATTAAAATGTGTATGTTTATGTGCAAACTCCCCATGATTAATATGATCATTACATACTGCAAACATGTACTAATGAAGCATAAAATATAATATTCAAATTATTCTTTTTTCCTTTATGGAAAAAAGATAAAACAAAATTTCATAAAAAAATAATAGGAGAATAATAATAGTTAGTACATTACATGTTGTTATCTTTAAAGCAGTTGCTCAGGGTACAATATATGGCATAAAATTTTCTCTAGTCAGTACTAGCACAAGCCTTCCTTTTTCATGACCTAAGATACACTAATAGTATAACTGACTTGCACTTTTTCCCTCTTCTCTACTGTCCTTTCCCCTTTCACCCATCCTAGTTCCTTTTTCCATTTAAACAATTTCTTCCCATCTGTTGTACATTTCAGACCTTATTTACTCTTTCAATTTCTCACAAAAAGGAGACAATATGATATATACATATACGTCTGATTTATTTCACTTATGAGTATGGACACAAGTTGCATCCATTTATCTATAAAAGTCTCAAGTTTATCCTTATTTGTGGCTCAGTAGACTCCATTGTATAAAAATACCATATCCTTTTATCCATTCCTCGATTGATGGGCATTCGGGTTGTTTCCAAGATTTAGCTCTTACAAATTGCACTGCTACAAACACGACAGCACATATATTGCTGTGGTATGATGTTTTTAATTCTTCTGGGAAATACCCAGAAGAGGAATACCTGGGTCAAATGGTACTTCTAATCCTAGCTTTTTTTTGTTTTTTGTTTTTGTTTTTTGTTTTTTCTCCGGTACCTGGAATCGAACTCACGACCTTGCACTTGCCAGGCAGGCGCTGTGACGCTCAACTAAATCCCCAGCCCCTAATCCTAGCTTTTTTGAAGAATCTCCACACTGATTTCCACAGTGGTTGTATCAGGCTGCACTCTCATCAGCACTGGATAAAGGTTCCTTTTTCTTCACAGCCCATCCAGCCTTTGTTATTGGTTAATTTATGGATGAAAGCTATTCTTTCTGGAGTGAAATGGAATCTCAGTGTTGTTTTAATTTGCATCTCTCAAATACCCAGTGATGTTGAATATTCTTTTCATGTATTTATTTACCATTTGTATTTTTTAATCTGAGAATCTCAGATGCCCATTTTTGGATTGGGACTTTTTATTTGGGGAGTCTGAGTTTCTTCAATTCTTTATATGTTCTAAATAGAAGTCTTCTATCTGAGAGACAATTGGCTAAATTTTTTTTCCCACTCTATGAGTTGACTTTTCACTTCATTGCTGGTTTATGTTGCTGTGTGAAAGCTGTTTAACAGATGAGATTCTAGTCATTGATTCTTTGAACTATTTCTCATGCAGTTGGGGTTTGTTGATGATCTCTCTGCCTATACCTATGTCTTCAAGATTGCTACCTAATTTCTGTTTGTAGATCCTTGATCCATTTTGAATTTAGTTTAGTGTATGATGATAGACATTTTTGTCTTTGGTATGTAGAGAGCTAGTTTTTCCAGCCCACTTCCTAAAAAACCATCTTTCTATGTTTGGCCCTTTGTCAAAGAAAAGTTATCTGAATGTATTTGTAATTATTTCTGCATCTTCTAATCTGTTCCATTGATCCTCAGGTCTATTTTGTTGCCAGTACCATGCTGATTTTATCACAGTAGCTTTGTAGTATAATTTCAAGTCAGGGATAGTGATGCCTCCTGTCTTGCCTTTGTTGCCCAGGATTGCCTTTGCTATTCTAGGTCTCTTTTGGTTCCATGGGAATTTTAGAAATGTTTTCTCTAGTTCTGTGAGGTGTGCTAATGGTATTTTGATTGGGATTGCATTAAATCTGTATAACAACTTTGGGAGTATGGCCATTTTCACTATTTTGGTTCTTCCACTTCCTTTTTCAGATTGATTACTAAGTATTTCATATTTTTGGATGCTGTTATGAAGGGTATTATTTTACTAGTTTTTCTCTCAGTGAGTTTATTGTTTGTGTATGGAAATGGTACTGATTTTTGAGTGTTGACTTTGTATTCAGCTATACTACTAAATATAGTTATTAAATCTTGAAGTCTTTTGGTGGAGTTTTTTGGATCTTCTATGCAGAGTATCATGTCATCTGCAAATAATGATAATTTAACTTTTTCCTTTCCTATCCTTATTCTGTGTATTTCTTTCTTGTCTAATTGTTCTAGCTAGTGTTTCCAGCACTATATTGAAGTACTTATAGTGTACATCTTTGTCTTGTTCTTAATTTTGGAGTGAAAGCTTTCAGTTTTTGTTCACACAGTATGATGTTTGTCATAGATGCCTTTTATCAGACTGAGATAAAGGTCATCTATTCCAATATTCTCTAGGTTTTTTTTTTTTTAATCAAGAATGAGTGTTATAATTTGTCAAAAGCTTTTTCTGCCTCTACTGAGATGATCATGTGATTTTTGTCTTTGGCTCTGTTGATATGGTGTATTACTTTTATGGATTTGCTTATACTGAACTATCCCTGAATGCTTGGATGAATCCTACTTGGTCAATCTTCTGGATGATTTGCTGCATTCTTTTTGCTACTATCTTAATGAGGATTTTGCATCTATATTCTTTGGGGAGATTGGCCTGTAGTTCTCTTTTTTGGTTGGGTCTTTATTTGGTTTTATTATCAGGGTAGCACTTGCCTCCAGGAATGAGTTAGGGAGTCAATGTCATCAAAGAGTTTGAGTATTATTGGATTAAAAGATTCAGCAGTGAATCCATCAGGAACTGAACTTTTCTGTCTTGGTAAGTTTTTAATTACATTTTCAATTTCATTGACTGATATTGAGTTATTTGGAATTTTTATATCATCTTGATTCAGCTTTTGTAATTCATATATATCTAAAAATCTGTCCATTTGTTGTGTGTTTTCCATCCTATGCCAGTAAAGATTTTCAAAGCAGTTATTATGATCTTCTGAATTTCCACAGGGTCTGTAATGATTTTACCTTTTTCATTCCTCATTGCATGAATTAGTCTTTTCTCTCTCTTTTTTTTTTTTGTAAGATTGGCTAAGAGTTTATCAATGTTATTTATTCTTTCAAAAAACCAACTCTTTGATTCATTAATTCTTTGTATTGTTTTCTTAGTCTCAACTGCCTTCATTTCTGCTCCAATCCTTATACTTTTCTCCCATTTGTGGACTTTGGGCTTGACTTGCACTTCTTTTTGTAGAAGTGTGAGGTGTAACATTACATTGTGTATTTGTGTTCTTTCTGTTTTCCTCATCTGAGAATTCATCACTATAAATTTTTCTCTCCGAACTGCTTTCACTGTGTTCCACAGATTCTGATATATTGTATCTGCATTTTAAACATTTTTAGATATTGTTTAATTTCTTCTTTAGTTCCATCTGTGATCCATTGGTTGTTTAGGAGGGCGTTATGTAATTTCCATGTGCTTGTGTAGTTTTTGTGGTTTCCTTTGCCATTAATTCCAATTTTATTGCACTATGGTCAAATAATATTCATGGGATAATTTCAGTTCTTTTTCATTTACTTAAGCATGTTCTTTGGGCTCATATATGGTCTATTTTAGAGAACATCCCATGTGCAACTGAGAAAAATGTTTATTCTGATGTTTTTTGGTGGAACATACTGTGAACATCAACTAAATCCATTTTTTCACAGGTTTGGTTCATTTCTCATATTTGTTTGCTGATTTTTTGTCTGGTTGATCTAGCTATTTTTGATGGTGGTATATTAAGGTACCCTATTACAATTGTGGTATAGATTAATTGATTTTTCATGTCTGTTAAAATTTGTCTTATATAGTTTGGAGCTCCTGTATTTGGTGCATACATATTTATGATTGTTATCTATTTCTTTCAAAGTTTTCCCCTAACAAGTATGTAGTGATCTTTATCTCTTTTGATCATTCTTTGTTTGAAGTTCACGTTGTCTGCAACCAGAATAGGTACCTCTGTCTTTTTTCTGGGTTCCTGCCACATGAAGCATTGTTTTCCATTCTTTGACTTTCAGTCTATGAATTTCTTTTTGAGTTAAATGTGTTTTTAACATACAGCATTTTGCTGCATCTTATTTCTTGATCCATTCTGCCAGTCTGTTTCTTTTGATTGGTGAATTGAGGCCATTTACATTGATGTTTACAACTGATATGTATTGATTTACCTTTGTCATGTTATTTTCCTGCTGTTCGTTCCCTAATTTCCCCCTCTGTTTTATTGCTTGCCCTGTCTGGTGGTTTGTTTCTGTTGTTGTTCTTGGAATTGTGATCATTTTTATTTCTGTCTAGACTATCTTTCACTACCCTTTGTAGTGTTGGTTTTGTGTTCATGAATTTCTTCAGTTCTTTGTCAAGGAAGTGTTTTATTTCCCTATTAATTTTGAAACATAGTTTTGCAAAGTACATCAATCTGGGTTGGAAACTGTTTACTTTCAGGACTTGAACTACTTCACTCCAAGCTGTTCTTGACTTGAGAGTTTGTGTTAAGAAGTCTGCCATAGTTCTGATGGGCTTTTCTTTATAGGTGATCTATTTTGTTCTCTTACAGCTTTTAATATTCTATTCTTGTGCTGAATTTCTGGGATCTTGATTATTATATATTTAGGTGTAGATTTATTTTTGTTATGGCTAATTGGAGTTCTATATGCCCCATTTTCTGTATGTCAGATTCATTACCCATACTCAGGAATTTTCTGCTATTAACTCTGCAAATAATCTTTTTATGTCCTTTGTGTTGGGTTCTGCTTCTTCATTGATGCCAATCATTCTTATATTGTTTTTCCTTGCACCATCTTGCAGGTGTTGAATTGTTGTTTCCTGATCTTTTCTTATTTTCAAGAGATCTTTCTTTCATGATCAATAGCAGAGATCCTGTCTTTCCAGTCTGAAAGTCTGTCTTCAGTTTCATTCAAGCAGTTTTACCAGCTTTCAATGGAATTTTTAATTTCCTGATTACCTGTTTGAATACATTTCATGCTTTGTTTCTTTCCTATATTGATCTGTCATGGTTTCCATCCTTTTGCTATCATTATCTATCTTTTTAATCTATCTCTAATCTAGATTTGCTAAGCAATTACTTTATAAATGTTTAAATCTCTTTTTCTTACCTGAGAGATCATTTCTGATCTGATTTTCTCTATAGCCTCATGGATTTATTTCTTTTATTTTGGTTACTATCATTTCAGAAATTTCAGGTGTGTGTTTTCCATTTTCTTCTATCTCATTGTCTCCTGGACTTGTGCTATGTAGGCTGGAGGTCTGCGGTTGCATTTTGCTTGTGTCTTATCATTTTCTATTTCAAAAGTTTATTTTGTTTTCTGTGTTGCTCCTTCTAGTTTTTGGTAATAAGGAGTTATATCACTAGTATCAAGACCTCTGTATGTAAGCTTGTTCTTCAGGGATATCTCCCCTGTGTAGGATGTTCTTGGTTTGTATCTGTCCCAAGATCTTATCTTTCTAATTAATTTGTGTTTTAGTGCTGGGGTGTGGTGAAGTTATTACCCTAGAACATCCCAAATTGTTACAGAAGTGAGAACAATTGATTAAAACAGATATGACATCCTAGCTAAAGTAGCATAATTAGCAATAACAATAGCATTAAGCACAGTTTAGAAACTGACAAACTGTGGTAACTAATAGTTTTGTACCTTTAACACAGGAGCAAAATATACAATTACATTACAGAAGTGATCATAAATTTGGAGCTTGTATGTATGCAAAGTGTTTTCCCTTGGTGGAGTAGTTTTATCCTGTGGGGATAAAATTTAAGAAAGATAGTTTATAAAGAAAAGATAGCTGAAAAGAAAGTATAAGGCTGGACGACAAAGGATGATCATGCAAGCTTTGGGAAACCAGAGAAGAGGGCAGAAGAGAAAGAATGAAGGAGTAAGCAAGGGTTCATCTGAACTTGGTCTCTGGGTTTGGGGGATAGGATTAGTTTTCTTTATCTGGAGTTCTCTCCAGCCATTTCGAAAAGAGAAAAAAAAAAAAGATAAGAAAAAGGGAGGAAACAAAAGAGAGAAAAGGGGAAGCCTCATCCATCTGCTTCTATTCCATGTGTCTTTGTTCCCAGGAACAATGCTGGTTCACCCATCTTATCACTTGTTGGCTTGTGTTGCTACTGATGCTTCTGACAATTTCATGCCACTAATGCCACCTGTCTATCCTGTGCACCTAGGCTGAGGGCTGCACTCTGTGCCTGATATTCCCATGGCCTCTGTGTCTTCCTGTACAGTTTACCTGGACCCAAGCAGTAGGGAAGGGAGGGGCCAGTCTCTGGGCCTTCTAACAATGTTCACCTGGATCCCAGCCCAAATTATTCTGAAATATGACATTTTCTTTTAAAATTGAAGTGCAACTTGATTATCTTAAGTGTTTTTAATGGGAAAAGATCAAATTTCCACTCTTTTCACAATCTGTGTCATGTGAATAAAGAACTCTAGTTTCTTGAACACAGCCTGACTGACAACTCTCTGACCATTTTGTAACAGGCATTTTTGGAGATCTTCTGGTTATTTCACTCCTTCAGAGCCACAATAAATTATAGCTGTCATCTTCAACTCTGCTGTAAGATATTATTTCAGTGGCACTAAGATTATAATGCATCTGTTCAAGATAACTGCATTCATTTGAAAGAGATGAGCAATGTTTTTAGGAAGAAAATCCTCTGGCTCTAGAATATACCACTTTTTAGATAACATTAGCTGACTACAATGTGCCTCATTAGTTGCTTGAGGCAAATTGGACAAATAGAATTTGATTTACATGGTGAGATGACAAGCTTTCTTTTAATGAATCTGATGTGTGTTCATTGTCTATGGACATGTCCTGTTTCATTGGTCTACAGATTACATGTGCACAGTGTAATCACAAAATGTAGAGTGCATGCATTTCTCCCTGCCTTTGATTACCCTTATTTCTTTCCTTAAGATGTTTTCATATATCACAACATGTGCAATCAACTCAAAGGAGAAAGTGATGAGTGGAAAATGGTTAATTGCTGCACAAACCAGAGGTGTCAGGTATAATATAATCAAAAGATGAGTTTGTTGGCTGTGAGTTTTCAAAATGGGAAAACAAAATAACTTGGAGCAAACAGATACAGTTAAACATAATTCTTTTATCCCATGACATAAGATTGACCTACATTTACCATCGAGTTTAACCTCTGCCTCATTGGTATACTTTACTCTTCATATCAAGTCAAGTAGAAAATTCCCTAGATTAATTTCTGACACAGAGACTCTTCAAACTATTAAAGTGCACATAATTCTGATGCAGAGGCTCTCCAGGCTATGGAAGTGCATATAACACAAAAATATTGTTTTATATAGATAATAAAACTCATCAATTTGGGATAAATGGATAACTACCATAAGAATCCATGTAAAATGATAACATTATGCATAGTATTATTGTACATACATCTCCAACATTACATCCCTGTAAAATACACTGCTTTTCCAAACAAGGTCATGTTCTCCATGAATAATTCTTCCTTTCAGAACATCTATGAAAGCACAGGAAACATTAAGTTAGTGATTGGCAGTAACAGAATCCTGATAGGTGATAGAGTTTTATCAATTCAGAGCATCTCTGAATTGGAAGGACACTAGAAGTCATCCAGAATAACTGTTTTATAAACATTATTATTATGGTTTGTGTCTGGATGTCCCCCCAAAGCCTCATGCAGCTATGGTGTGGACTTCTAGAGTTTATGTTTGATCCATGGTCCAATGCTGGGATTGTGGGTTTGAGAGCTACACTCATCCTGGGGCAAGTAGCTTGCATATAATATAAGGAATATAATACACAATATTAGGCTTGATCTTTCTGCTGTTGCTCCTCCCTTTTGCTCTTGCTGCTTTTGCTACCTTCAGCTGCCATGAACTCTTGCCCTCTGCCATATGCCACTCTGCCTTGGAGTCAGACGAGTATGGACTAAAACCTCCACAAACTGTGAGCTAAATAAACCTTTCCTTCCTTAATTTGGGTGTTGAATGTTTTGTCTCAGCAATGAGAGAAAAATAACCAAGATAGTCATTCATTTAAATATCAGTTTTATGGTTTTGTCTGTTCCATACCTTTCTTTATTGGTTTCCTATTGCTACTCTAACAAATTACCATTAACATTCAGATGTGGACATCTTTGTGATGACTATTTTTCTGGCTAATACAATTTTTAATATAAACTATTTAATGTTTTTTAGGTCGACTCACTTATTTACCTATGTTTATTTTTTTTTAAATATTGCTATTACAACAGTAAATGGTAAATTCAAATTAGAATAAATTTGATAAAAGTAGAACCATGATATCAGATATAGTTAACTTGATAGTGTTGCTTTCTGACAGCCTCGAACTTACTGCTCACTTGGCTGAAAGGTAGCTTAGCACTTTTGAGTACTGTATATGGTAACAGTAGTCTGAGGATTTCTCCTTGGCAGTAATGAAGGGATTGAAATTGTAATTGAAAAGGGAATATAAAAGTCTCATTAGGCAGGTCAGCAATTTTGAATGCTGGCCCCATGTAGTCCTGAAAATCATAACCCAGTAATGTTTCATTTATCACCAGCAATATACATTCTATTTTCTAAGGGGCTCAGAGCTGGTGGTCCATGTCCCTGCTCCTATCAATGGTTTCTCTGTAAAATCCTACCTATCTCTTTTCAGTCCTGTGCTTTGGAAGTTTCTAGTGTTGAGGAGATTTTGAATTAACAGGAACCTCCCACATTAAATCAGTTTTTATATGTATAAGCACATTACATACGGTACCTCCTATGAGGATGAATCTTTCTCTTAGGAATTCTACCCATTTTTCTTAGCTCTGTACTCTATGGCAATGAACAAGCCATGTTACCCTGTAGAATAGACTGAGAAGCATATAGTGTTTAAATTAAGTTACAAGTTATAGCTCTGCCAGTTACCTGGGAAAGTATTTTGGAATATACATTTTTTTTTCACAAGAGTGTGGAATATTATATTACTAATGACTACACAGGAATTTTGTAAAGATCAAATGTTCTAATAATATAAAATCTACTTTTAAGCCATGCTTGAAAACTGTCTAATAACTGATTACCCAAATCAGAACATTTTTTGGTGAGGGAAAGAAGGTGCTACCAACAATCTTGTTGCAACAAAAGGCATAAACTAGCATTGACCTGTGCGTGTTTATATCTGGTCATCTGAACAACTACTTTGAAGATAATAATATGCAATACAACAACCATTATTGATTTCCTATCATCTTGTTTTGAAATTCTGTATCATTTTTAATGTTTTTAAAATTTTTATTCTCTTTAAATTAAAAATTTTAAAAATAAAACAATATAATAAAATTAATGTCTGTCTTCAAAACAAAAGTAAAAATAAAGCTTTAAAAAGAATGCAATAGCATCCTAAAAAGGAAACTTTGTTAAGTTTAGTCACTACATTTAGTTATTCCTACTTTACATGAAAGGTCTTCTAAATTCAAAGTCAAGTGATTATGGCACCTTTTTTGTCCATTTCTTTCAGGTATTTAACATATGATATTTCTCAGACTTCTTTTTCTCTTCAACCTTATAGAGGTGCGTCCTAAGTTTTAAAGGTTTTATTTTGGAGGAAGAGGAAATTGTGGCACCTCTGCGTTCACAATCTTAGCTGCTGCCTGTCACTAGTTTGGACACATTTTTAATCTCCTTGTATCTCAGAGCTCTCATCTGCCTCTCTCACATGATTGTAATGAAGATAATGAATGAGTCAATACCTGTCTCCAAAGGATTTAGGCACGTGTCTGTTACATATAAACACAATAAAGTGTCAATAAATAGGATACACAAATGAAGTTACTGGATAAAGCACAACTCCAAATAACAAACTATAGCATTTTGAATGCCTATGAGTTAAGACATGGGAGATAAAGCAGTAAATAATACAGGTATAGTTCCTGACCACAGGGAACTTACACACCAGCAGAGAGAAGGAAGCACAGGTGTTAAGTAAGAAAGTACCTGAATCAATGAGCTGCAGGTGTGACAGTGCTTGAGGAAAAAGGGCACACTATAGTGTGATGATGTCAACTCGGTATGAGGGAAAAATGTCATTCAAGCAATGAAGATTACAGTGGGTGGATTATGGCTGTCAAGCTGGCACTTGCAGTATTTCAATGAATACAAAAATTCGGTCCCTACTAAGCAACATTGCCATGCTCTGAGCTCATCTTAGATTTTGAGTTTGTCATACTCTCAGGGTCTTTGTGTGAGTTTCTGTCAGGATGGACCCTTCCCTGTGTGCCTCTTTCACTGATTTGTTAAAGAACCAGATGGAGAATTCAGATTTCTCTTCTTTATAGATAACTTTAACTTAGTGGTTTTGGCCTTTGTTCTGGTTTGTCCAACTGGTTTCTAATTTTGATTCTTTATAACACCAGGTTAACTGTTCATTTTAGATTAGATTATCTGTCATCTTTGAATTAGATAAATGTCCTTTCTGTGTCTTATAAAAGGTATTTGTAACAGTCTTAGATTTTTAGTTTGATAATTTTAGTTTTAGTATATTATTAATTTCAAAGCAATACTTTTTCTAGTAGAAAATGCAACAAAATAATAAAAGTTTTCTTAAAAGTTGAAAAAATCTGTGTTATATGTCCATAATATAAATACTGTTAACTATTGAACTCTTGTAATCTGAGGAAAATATACTCAGGAAATCGGAAACATATGGCATGTATGTTTTTGAAATCATCAATGAAGTACATATCAATATCATTAATTTTTTTCCAAAACAGAATGTAGACAGTTTGTATGATTTTTTCCATGTATATTATATTTAACAAACTGTGCAGTTGAAGATGTATATTATTTTTTCTTGCTCTTATAAAATAAAGCTGTTATAAACAGAATTATAGATAAAATTATGGATACATCAGAAGCCAGAGATTGTCACATTTCTTTTTTGCAGGTGAGATACATTAGAGTCCTTTATTTATTTTAAAATTACTTTTTGGTACATTTTAAATATACATAATGATCACTTTTCATCATAGGGACTTTATACCTGAACATGACTTATCTCAATTCCTTTTTTCCATTGCTTTCTCCTCCCTTCGATCCCTCTTCCCTTCCTTATTTACAAAAGCTTTGTTTCCGTTTGAACTTTTCCGTGCACCAGAGAGCAATGACTCCTACAGTATTTTGCTCCAGGAGCCTTCTGTTCCAAGATCATCTGGTTTAAAATCCATCACTTTTTCCTCCTCATAAACAGTCTCTGCTTGTCACTTTGCCTTATTTTCCCGAGAGCACTTAGCACAATTTAACACATTGCTTAATTTTCTTGTTTATTTGGTTGTCAACTGTCTCCTCGTCCTTAGAAAGCAAGCACCATAGGGCAGGATTTTTGCTCTCTTCACTGCTGTAATGTTAGCACCTAGAAGAGTTCCTGGTACCGAGTAGCAAGGACTTGATAAGTACTTGTTGACAGCATACAAAAGGATCTTGATTCGTGGGGATCTCCCAACTGCCACAGCAATTCCCTCTAGCCTCAGCTCTCTACTGAAGCTTGTACCATCCCTTTTCCACATGGCTAAATGTGCTCATTGATTTTTCTATTTGGCAAAGTAACTCCTTTTTTCCTCTTCAGGTTTTAATTAAATCTGAGGCAGTATTAAAGCTGACCTGTATATTACCCATAGAGTACGTTATTATAATTATTATAATATACCCGTAGAGTATATTACTATCATTTTTCCTAGAACCACATTGCTAGGTTTCACTCATTATCCCAATGATGACAGGCAAGCTCAGAAATGTTGAATAATTTGCTGATGATTATCCAGTTAATGATTAAAATATTCCTTATAAACTATGACACAATGTCTCTTACTAACTAGCTAGGTAACTAAGGATAAGCTGATTTAATCTCTCTGATTTTGTCCCCTCATTTATAAAATTAAAGAATTCTCTCTGACTTGTGAACCTGACACAAATTATCCTGTGACCAGTAGGACCTATGTACTTTTTAGAAGAGTCATAATTGTGTTTTGGCACAGGAATTTTTCCATTTCTACAAGTATTTCTATTAAACAAAAGATGAATTTCTGTAGGATTTTTTTATTCTTAGAAGTCCAAAAAGCCATAGACAGAAATAACCAGAATATTGCATCCTACAATGTCAAATTATGTAGTAACTGTGCAAAAATGTCATAAAATACTGACCAAATGTTACCAAAAGCATTGAGTCATAAACTATTTTAGACATTACATATATAATTAAATATTTTGGTCATTCTTTATCCTATGAAGGTAATCATTTGTCTAAGATAATAATATTCACTGCACATGTAAAATTTGTCTGAATGGCTCCAAACTCTTTAGTATATTAATAATTAAACTCTCCCAAATTCCTTGAGGTTTTTGCTATGGTTTAACCAAGTGGCTTCAAGGGTCCATGCATCTATTAATGTGTTGGTCAATAGCCTATGTCAGTATTGAGAGGTCGTGGAGCCTTTAAGAAATGAGGCCTAGTGGGAGAAAGTTAGGTCATTGGGGTGTGCTCTTGTGTGAAAGGTTGGGATCCCACCCTTTTCCTCTCTGTCTTTGCTTCCAGGCCACCATAAGGTGAGCAACTATCTCCACCATGGTTTGCCCACCATAATATGCTGCCTCACCAAAAACAAAGATTGTGCCCAACTACTGACTGAAACTTCTAAAACTGAAAGTCAAAATAAACCTTTCCTCTTTGTAAGCTGATGATGTCCAGTATTTTGTTTTAATGATGGAAAACTAACACTGCAGTGTGGTATTATGATTCCTATTGTATTGTTAAGGAAACTTAGGGAAGTAGACTTTGTGAAGATGGGAAGAGAATCCTGGAAGAGAGGGAAAGGGAGAGTGGGAGGAAGGATATACGCATTTGATATGTATATAACAATTCATCAAAATGATTGCAGTTATTTTGTATCATAAACAATATATTAACAAAAAAGTTATCATAAAATTATCCAAAGTCATACAGTGTAAGTGACACAATCAGGATTTGGACTCAACCTGTGTAATTTCAAAGCCAGCACCAGAGATATCATTGTATCACAGCATCATGTGCAATCCTGGAGGTTCAGTGTTAGGGGAATTGTTATGGTTTGGGGGATATTTTGCAAGGGAGAACAGTATAATGCAGGACACATATTTTATAAGATTATTTATAATAGTCACCCAAAGAATGATATACAAAAGAGTGCAGGAAAATCTGTCCATACACTATAGACCAAGAATCCAGCTGAGAGACTGGATCCCACAGAAATGTCAGGCATGAGTCCAGCTGAAGACCTAGAGCTCATAACAATGCCTCCCATGAAGCCACCTGGAGGCCCAGAGCCCATAACAGTATCTCTTGCAGGCCTGTTTCACAAATCTGAGCTGGGAAGGGTCAGTGGTGGAATATAGGAAGTCTGTGCCAGCGGGATGAAAGATCTGAGCTAGCAGGCTGAGGGATCTGCACTGCAGCCAGATAGCGATGCTTAGAAGAACCAGAGCTCCCCCAAAAGGTATGACAACCATCCTCAGCAACAGTGAGGTCCCAGGCTCCTCTAGTGATCAAGATGTCTGAGTTCCCATCAGGGCAGCCAATGCAGCAAGCTTCTCCAGGAGACTCGCATATTACCTCAGTTCTCTACTGAAGATTGGTGCAGTTCTCTACTGCACCAATTTCCACCCCCTGGAGCCAGGAAGTGCTGCTCAAAGTGAGGACCAGAGTTCCCCCAAAGTGGAGCAAAGCCATTCTCAGTGCCAACGAGGTCCCGAGCTCCTTGGAGGATGCAAACAGCCAAGTTCATTGGAAAGCCGGCATGATGAGCTCCTCCAAAACAACCAACAGCTCCTTACAGCTTCCACCAGCTCCCAACAGCCTTTCTCTGCTCCCAAAAGCCTCTCTCTCCTTCTCCAGTCTGCCTCTTATGCTGCTGGTAACAATCCCCAAGTGAGCTTCCCATCCCCAGCACCAAGCTTACTCGGTACAGCTGGGGGTTACAAGTTGACCACTAGTTATCAATCCACTATAGACATATATATCCCACTTTGGGAAGAAAAACATTAGATTAGTTCAGAGATCTAGAGAAAACTTCATGTTTAAAAATCCGATTATAAAAATGGCATTATAATAGAATATGTATATTCTACACAGCAGTATAATATTGTACATAACTGAATAGAATTCTACAATGATGTCTTTTATTCTTCACTTTAAACTTTTATTCTAATTGTTTTATCAATCTTATCTATTAAAATACATAAAGTACATTCACTTTCTTCTTTATATTAAAGCTATATTACTATATAGACATAGATATAAAATTATTTTAAAGGATCATTAACAATATATTCAACTTTTTGCTTTAATAAACATGTTACTTACTTGTTAGTGACTCATAGGATAAATGTGTCAGCCTAAACACTAAAGGAAAAGTGTTGCCCTACAATAATTGAGCTGGTTGTTTCTGCAGGTAACTAGCTTCTTTCATATCAATTATAGATTATTTCCCTCATAATTTCCATGGTTTTGGCACATCAGTAGTTTGTTTTTAGTGCATATATCCTGAATGAGTAAACTTAGTAAATATTCTTTGAATTAATTTTTCACTTTTGGGTTTCTGATGAAAAACAGCCATGATTGGTCAAAATAAATGCTTATTTTTGTCTATACTGCCAATACGAGAAAAACTGCCTAGAGAAAACAAAGCCAAAATACCCTACCTACACAGCATTCATGTATTTGACTAAATAATCATTCAGGTGCATGCTACGTAGGGAGGAGATCCCATTCTGCTCTCAGTGAGGATTCGGGTTTCATCCTCTGGCGCCATTTTGCCTTGTAGTCTGGTCATAGAAGGGTTTTTGTTGTTTTTGCTATTATCCATGAATGAATTATAGATAATGAGTCATTATGATTCCAGAGTTTAATTCATTTTTAGACCATATAAGAGAAGCCAATTAACTGTGGTAGCAGCAGCTACAAATGCTGAAGAATAAATCTTTTCCTGTAGCTTATAGACTGAGGAGTTTATGAATGGTCACCAAACAGTAACTTCTGTAGGAAATTAAACATTACATCTACTACATTTCCTTAAAACAACTCTGCAACTGTGGAACATTCCCCAGTCATATGTTTTTAAGTTGTGGAGTAAAGACTTTTGGTATGGAATTGCAAAAAGGCCAGATGCATGGAATTGAAACAAATTATATGTGTCCAGTATTCTAAATGTGTACAAATCCAAGTGCTTAAATCAGCTGGGCATTGAATATCTGCAAGGAATTGTTCATTTGGGAAATATATATCTAATACATCTGGTTGATCCTATGTCTGAAGTAAAATTTACCCTATTTGTTATTGTCTTCATATTTTAAAAAAATGATGATTTATTATACAGCCCTCCATAAGGAAGAATGTTACAAATTGGAATTATTTTTAAAGTCAGGCTGTCATTTTTATTAGTTTTGATAGAGTTTCTACTCTGACAAGCCAAACTTGGCAAAACTAAATATTGGCACAGGTTGTCAGGTCAACAATGAACTCTGAATATGACAACTGATGTGAACTGCTACAAAACCAAGCTGTCAAAATGAAGTTATGGTTTTCTAATGTAAATACAGCTTAAAACTACAAGTTTCTCAGGCACTCATCTGTCAAAAGGTAGGATGTGATATGTCCTACGGCTTCCCAGGTTTTAGTTTATTCCAAAGTGTAGCATCCAGAAATCTTAGGCTAAATGTCTCAGAGAGAACATAGATGTAAAACATGGCTGTTCAAACTTTTGGCTTGTGTGGGCCACACTGAGTAGAGAGGAACTGTCTTGAATCCACATATAAAATGCATTCTATAGTTAATGCATATATGGAGTAAAACTTCCTTTTTATGTTTTAACTTGTTAAATTATTTTATGAAATACTTCAACAAGCCCAAGTTTAATAACGTAGTGAGAAAACTTACATATGTGTCTAATAGCCATCTACCTTTTCAGACACACTTGTGTAGGTGGATTAAAATAGCTATTACCAGCAGTCATGGTGTCTTAGTTATAAAATTGCACAAGCATGTATAGCATCTAATTAAATTCCACTGACTGTGTGTGGTGAGTCAGGAAAAATATCAATAAAAATCACCAAATAATTTAAAAAGTTTATGATCTTGTAGAGTCACACACAGCTTGTGGGCAACGGGTTGGACATGCCTGTGAAATTGTTTTTCTAAATAGTACCATTTTATGGTTCTCATGTTTCTTATGGTGGTAATTTAATATTTTATATTGATAAAATCTTTACTAAGTAAAAGTGATATATTTTTAAATTATATCTTCATCACAAGGAAAACAGAAGGAACTTTTCCCAAAATTCTTAAGGAAAATAACTAATTTTTTCTTGGTTCCTTCCAGGTAAAAAGGTAATTTGAGTACCATCTCTGGCCTGGCTTTGAACAAAGTAGTATGGATCAATGCCCAGAAAATGGATGTGTGCGACCTACCACCATGGGCTCATAGAGGAAAAGTTCAGAAACACAAGTGTGATGAACATCTACTGGCTCAACATAATCAGAAATTATAAATTGCCAAAATTTACGACATAGCAAATTGCATAAAATGTTACTGGAGAATCAGCTTATATAAAACTTAAATTTTAAATCTGAGCAAATGATGCTAACTGCACAGGGTTCAAGATTTGCTGTCATCAATGGAATATCTTTATGTATTAAGCACGAATATTGATACTTAACATATGTCATTTAATTGAATTCCATAAATGCAAAAGGATTGCCAGGGGAGAGGATCATCAATCCAGGGAGCGTTCATTAAAGCAGCTGCTCAGGAAGAGAAATGTTTCCCACAATAATAGGAGCTCACAGGAACTGCACGTCACACTAGTTGTCAAACATTTTGGGGTAGGAGTCCAGAGTTTTTCCATGAACTGTAGTCCATGAAAACAAGCACATTAACTACTTTCTCCTCTTCTGTTTAGGGCACCATTTTTAAAGTTGACAACCTCCTGCAGGGATGTTCTGAAAGACAGAGACTTCCTGTCAGAATTATAAATGTCCTTGGTGGGTGAGGCAGACAGACACGACTGTTTAGGACATCCCTGACAAGTCCTCAGGATTTGAAATGATAACCACCTTTTTGGAAACTTTTTTTTTGAGAGGTAAAATTCTCAAAACAGTGAAGGACTAAACTTTTAAATCCAGTCATTGTAATAATGGGAGAAAGGTTGTAAGTACAACCAAAGAAATAGTAGGTGCTCAGTATGCATTAATTTCATCTAATGTCCTTTTTCCATCATTACTCAGAACTTCTGAGTTAAGGGTAAATTGCCTACTCCAATGTCTGCCAGAGAGGCATGTAGTGATCCTCAATCCTGGGACATCTCATCTACCATGAGCCTTGTTCCTGCCATGTGGGAAACATGATAATACACGTAGATACAGATATATATTCATAGTGTATATGTAATATTTGTATGTATGTCTACATACATTTTGTTATGGTTTGTGTCTAGATGTCCCCCCAAAACCTCAGGCACTCATAGGGTGGGCTTCCGGAGTTTGTGATTGATTCATAGTCCAATGCTGGGATTATGGGTGTGAGTGCCACACCTGCCCTGGGGCAGGTAGACTGCATGCAATATAAGGGAAGGAAAAAGTTCTGCTCACTTGCTTCTCCCTTTTTGCTCTTGTTGCTTTTGCTGTCTTCCACTGCCATAAACTGTTGCCCCTGTGACATACCACCCTGCCTTGGAGTCTGCCGAGTATGGACTGAAACCTCCACAAACTGTAAGCCAAATAAAACTTTCTTTTCTAAATTTTGGGCACTGGGTATTTTGTCTTAGCAATGAGAAAATAGTAACCAAGATAATATGCATGGACATAAATATGTATTCTTATATGTTTATACATGAATATATATTTGTGGATTATATACATAAATATATATGCACATAAGTATATACATAAATGTATGGATATATACACAAATATATAAATAAGTATATACATAGAAATATATGCATACAGATTTACAATGTATATTGAAAAATATTGTGTGTTTTTAGATAAAAAATATTACAGTGAAACACACCTTGCCTTTAACTCTTCTCACAACATTCCCTTGCTTCAAACACATTTACCCTATCATTCTTCCCAATTGCTGAAGCAGTTCTGGAATTTGTACATATGGGTGTGCTGTATGTGTGTATCTACGTTTGTATTTGACATAAATATCTGCTGACCCTTTATTCATCTTCCTGGAACTGTTGCTTCTTCTTATCAAGCTTGTGCAGTTACTACCACTTAAATTAGCAGTGTAGGAAAATGTGAATCCTCATAGTTGTTAGGTCTCAGAGGTATTTCTATCAAAATGCTAAGAACGTTCTTGAATGTGTAACAGGCACTACACACTCACCTAATATAGCCAGAATGCAACTTCTGCCACTTCACTGCCCCAGCTACTACAGCTCACTCCTTAGAAACTTTCCTATTCATATTCTGGAATTTTCCTCCTTAGTAAACTACCCACCTAGTTGTTCACTTCCACTCCAAATTTAGGGATGATCTCTCTCCCTCACTTTTGGACATCTAGGCCATAACCAAGCTCTTGTGACAACATCACCAAAATATTTTCCAAATCCATCTAGTTCCTTTCCCTCCATTGCTACTACCATAGTCCAAGTCACCAATATCTTTTCCTTAAAGTACTGCAGGAGACTTAGAATTGGTGCCCCTGCCTTTACTGCTTCTCTTCACCCTGCCACCTACAATGACTTTTTAGTACATTCAGAGTGAAATAGGTTTTACAAGTCCTCATGAGGCTGTCTACAACCTGGCTCCTGGTTTTGTTTCAGACCCGTTTCCGACCACCCTAGTCTCCATTCACTACCTTGACTTGGCTCTCTTTCTGGTTCTTCCAATATTTCAAACTTGTCTCTTCTGGAATTTAGAATTTGCTGTTTCCTGTGCCTAAATTGCAGGGTGCTTAGATAGTCTTAGAAGATAGTCGTGTGTGTGTGTGTGTGTGTGTGTGTGTGTGTGTGTAACTAGGAATTGAGCCTAGCATCTTTACACTGAGTTATATCACCAGGCTTTTTAAATATTTTATAATTAAAAAACTTTTAAACAGACCTTAGTAACTTGCTATGTTGCCCAAATTGGGCTCAAATTTGGGATCTTTGTGCCTCAATCTCCCTGAGTACTGAGATTACAGGACTACACAACCATATATGACAAGAATTGACTCTCATTTGAAGGAGTTCTGTTCAAATATTACATCTTCGGTGCTATTCACCAACTTCATCCTCCTTTATTCACACATTTCATTGCCTGTCTTGCTTCGCACCTGATACTGAGAACTGCCTAAACTTGTGTTGTTTATGCATTAGTTTTCTTGTTTGCTGTCCCTTTTCTCCCACTAAAATGTGAGCTCTGTAAGAGGAAGACTTTGCCTCCTTCATGGTGGCTACTCAGCATGTCCAGCTGTGCCTAGCTCGTGACAGGAGAGGAGCTGAAACGACAATGAATAAATCAGTGTATTTCCTCCAGAGTTTTAAAGCAGAAATTAAGAAAAAGAATCAGCTTATATCTCTAACAGTTGAATCTCAGAAGCATAACTTCAGAGCTCTTCATATCCATATTTTCTTCCATTGAAGCCAACAGACAGAAAAAGCAAAGAGGAAAGATAGTTTCAATGATATGCGATGCTCTTTGTGCCGGTGAGAGACTCAGGTGCATCCTTCTCTTCCCGCAGTATGAATCTCTGTGCATGAGATATCCCAACATAATTCCGATAAATTTCTCTTTTTTTCCCCTCTGGTTTAGGTTGGTTTGAGTTTGGTGTTTAAGAGTTACTTAAGGTATTACAAACTGTCACGGCTGATCTCTGGCATTTTCTTCTGCTACTTTCTTATCACACTCAAAGCTCTTGCCACAATACACAACTACTGTCACCACCACGGCCATCACCATCTCTGTGCACACCATCTCTATCTTTCGGACTTTCACTCATGTGTTTCTTTATGCTTTGGACACTCTTTTCTCAATTTTCTTGTAAGAAAACTTCTGATACCAAAACCTAGATTTTGTACTTCTCGTAGTACTTGTCATAGATAGGGTCCTTTATTTATTCTGAACTGGCATTGGCACTCGGTCTCGCATCTTTCCCTTTGCCTTTTTTAAAAAAATGTACATATTTTTCTTTTTCTTCTCTCTTTTTTTCCTGGCAGTGTAAAACCAAGAAATAGAGCAGAATTGGAGTGTTCATAATCAGCTCCACATAACACTTTTGTTTTTTACTGGTGCTGCTCTGAAGTCTTGAAATGATTTTTTAGGGTTCATTTGCTTTGAGTTTAGGCAAGATTTATAACTAAGTTTTTCAGGATTTTCCCCCAGAGGACCCTTTGATGGGCTACTCATGTTCTCATTTTGTACTTATAAGGAGGGCTTTATTTTTGCAGAGCTATTTCGCCCCAGTAGGAGATTCTTGACGTTTCCACCTATTAGTGCCATTTGGTTAGTTACTTTGTCAAATATTGGCAGCATGCCAAAACACTAGGCATCCTGCTTAAAATAGGTACTCATAGAGGATAAAAAACAAATTCCTACTATCAGGATCATGTTCTATTAGTATGTTCTATGTGTTAATCTTTTAAAAATCTTCTCAAAAATTTGAATTACTATTATGTCCCCCAGTCTTCTTATTTTCCATTCTGATCAGTGCTTATGGACACAAAAAACCCAGGTTTTTTCAAGTACATTTAACAGCTGAACAAAAAGAGTGTTGAGTTTACATCATGTGAAGTTGTTCCAAAGGAAACAGAATATTTCAGCTGACGGTGACTGTGACCCGTTACTGCACTTGTACTTTGCGGTCTCCCTAAGTCTCACTCTGTGAGTGAGACTTGGACTTGGTGCATTGACACCTCCTCCCCGCAAACACACTGTGTGAATCTAGTAACAGTAATGACATTAAGTGACGGCACTTGTTTGGTTGATGTATTCTCTATGAAATGTGTACCATTACCAAATGCATTGGCAACATTACATGAAGACTGCCAAACAATCTTCGTACAATTGGATTCTTGACAGCAACATAGAGAGGAACAACTTGCAGAAAACTTGTAGAAATTTCAAAGAAAACATCTCTAAATGCAAATGAATCATCAAATCTGATTATTATATGTAACATCCTATCATATGTGTCCCATGGGATCATGTCCCATGGGATTGTCCCATGGGATTGTGATGGGAGGAGACAGTAGTATTGCACATTGATTCTCAGTATGTTTAGGGATAATGTAAAAAGGAAACATTGTCCTCAGGTTGAGAGTAGATAGTTGTAAGGACATGGGCCCAGGTACTACCTTTAATTCAGTTTTGTTCTTCGAAGGGGGTTTTCATTTTCCTTAGTACCCCTAAAGCCATGCTGACTATTTGTTTTCATTTTCCTTAGTACCCCTAAAGCCATGCTGATGGTCATGTTTGGTACCTAGTGTGAAACGTTTTACTTAGATTCTAAAGGCAGAATTAATAATTTAGGGGAAAGAAGGAAAGGAAGAATTAAGAGGTGTTATGTACATGTGCCAACTCCCCATGATGTATGTAATTATTATGTGCTATAGATGTATACTAATAAAAATAAAGAGTAAAAAATAAAAAATAGAAAAGAGAATTTCAAAATTAGAAGTAAGCCATATAGTATAATCAAATATATTCCCAATTTAGAAATGAGTTCTGAAGCATCCAAAATAAAAAAATCTCAAAAAGTGATCAGCTATGTGCTCTTCCATAGCACAACTAATCTAAGAAAATGCTAATGCCAAAAATATGAAATGGGAGCAGCTCTGGAGGTTACACATTATATTGAGGAGCTATCTAAGTTTCAGATGGTTTTAATTTAAAAGAAGCTGTGCATCACAACTTTACTAGGAAACAGATATTTATAAAGAACTAAAATTTTTTTTAATTTTTCTACCAAAGATAATTTCAAATTGTGAGGTCTTTCTAGTACATCCCTGCATGGCTTTAAATTTTTATTTTGATACAGGGTCTTGTTAAAGTTGACCAGGCCTTTCAACAGTAAGTTCTCAGGAAGTTTACTCAAACAATTTTGTATGATTTATAATATAACCGAATCAGGAATAGAAATGGTATATTTCTCCTCTCTTTTTGCTCTAATAATGTTAAAGAAGGAGAAGAAGCAGAGGAAGAAGAAGGAGGGAAGAAGAAGTTCTTGTCCCTTAACTCCTATACCTCTGCTGTACTTCTCTTGTTAGTGCTACAGGCACCTGTCCTTAACCTTCTAGAATCCTAGCATTCTTGCTGTTCTAATTGTCATTTTTTCTTTAGTACATGTTTTCAATACATAGTAATAACATTTCTCATCAGGAGCTGGTACATGCGCATAATGTATCTTCACTCTTTTTACATCTTTTTTCCCCTTCAAGCGCTCACATCCAAACTCTCCTGAAGTGGACATCAGAGAAGAAAATATTTTGATTAAAGTAATTCACAGTAAGATGTGAATGATTTAAAACCAGTGCTCACTTCAAGAAACCAAGGAATTCATCAAAACTCTGCAATTTGTTCCGACTTGTGTTAGCTCTACTATCTCACATCTCTACAAAACATTATTTTACAGAGAACATCAGAGTTGAATAGTTGAATGGACCTCCTTCAAGGGTATAGTAGGTAAATTACAGGGCCGTGAGTTAAGACATCAATAATACTCCAAAAATACTTGACATGTATTTACTGACAGCAATTAACTCCTGCAGTTTTAAGTCCAGGCATTGGGAGAGGGAGGTACTGTTAAAAATGTCAAAAATTATGAGCCTAAATAAGTCGGGACAGGTGGTTCTGATTAGGTAAGAATTCTGCTAGATCAACATCTCCAAGATAATTCTGTTTATTTCCTTTCCCATTCTGTCATCCATTGATTTCTACATATAACCATACTTTACAATACATTAATCTCAAACTTCCAGATTGTTTACAGGGCTAGGTTAATTCTAGCTTAGTTCTCTTTTCATTTAAGTCCTCAGGAATTCTGGGTGAACAAGTGATGCTTTCATATCTTCATGTCTCATTATTTCCTGGTGGGATTTTTATTTCTTGTTACTGGGGGTTTAGAAAGTGTTGTAGCCAGTGGAAAAGGAAGATAGTAATAGTGGGAAATGTGATGTGTGGAAGAAGTAACTTGGACGTGGATGGCAGGGTTGCGAGCAGGAGTGACAGAGGGTGAGGAAGAAAGCTGGAACAGGTTTAAGCTTCCTGTTTTAAAATTGGTTTTTACCTAAAATCAAGCTTTACCCTCCATCATTGTGACTGTACATATTACATCAGTGTTTAATTTCACAGGCCCATGCTGTAGTCATAAAAAAGTATCTGTTGTTTAGCAAGAAAATGTGAAAAAAAAATCTACAAAATTGCTACTGCTAAAATGTTCCTCAGAATAAATTGGCTTTAGGATTGGAGACTATCTGGGTGAGTTTGATTATTACTTTCTGCTCCATAATACCTCACCAACTCTATTATATATAAGGTAAAAAATAGGTTTCAAATCATAAACGAGGCAGAAAAAAAAGGGAAAGACGACATCACCACTAGCAACCAAATATCCTTGTATCTGGAGAAGTTATATCTCTTAGCGGCATTTCAATTAAAACAAAAGCTACCCAAAGTAGTATGATAAAGTTTACTGGCTTGTCTTTGTTTTAAATGCATGGATAAAACAAAAACCCTCACTAAAGCAAAAGTGTATTACAATGCTCTTTAAATAAAATGAAATATTCATTAACACCCAAACACCTATGTAGTCTAAAGATAATTCCCATACAACTTTGTTTTTAAAGTTTATAATTCACTTAGCTCTCACAACTGCCAGAGGATGTATACGGGGGATGTATACTGCATTCAAGTTCTTATTAAAATAATTAAGCACAATGGATTGCAATGTCAGATGCCGACACAATTTACTATTGCTTGTTTACTTTTATTTTCCATTGCAAGAGGCATTTGAAAGTAACTTCCTATATCATCCTTCCCCTATGCCTCAAAATAGAAACTAATACTGAATGTCAAACTCCCTTTCCTCCCTTGAGAACCAGAGAGTATACGATCTCTCCTATAGGAATTCACAGACACCCTCCTGCCTGAGGACATATCATCTGATACTGAGGAATGGAACTTTCAACATTTAATGAATATCTCCTACACTAACCTCGTGTGAACTGAGTCATAAAATAGAAACCAATAGTCGTTTATACATCTCAAAACCCCTCCAGCAAAGAAAGGAGCAGCCCCACTAAGAGGGAGTCTATAAATATTCTCAGTACCCTTTAACTTGAGTGAGAAACCAATATACTGGTTAAGAACAAGATCATAGAAGTCACACAAACTGGACTGATATGGTGACTCAACCAATCTTAGGGTATCACTTTGGAGGGTTAATAATGTCTAACACACACCCTGAGCATGAGATGAGATCATGTATCTTAATTGAATGTTTGCATGTAACAGGCATTAAATAAATGATTGTTTTTGTTTTAGGAAGAAAAAACCCAAATTGAGACTCTTGGTTGAAGATTACTGGTTAATCTCTCAGAAGAAGCAGTAAGGGGAAACAACAGGGAGTGAGGAAAGGAGCTGACAGGGTGTGTACTCAGCCCAGGACCAGCTTTAGTCTGCTGTTCCAAGTGCGCTGTGCAGCTTAGAGTGCACTAACCTAGTTTCAGTCTAACTTAGAGGGGTATGAGGTGTAGGAGTATGGCCTTTCTAGCCTTGGGTCCCAATTTAGTGAAGGGCAATTCTCCAGAGAAGGCATAGCTCTGGGTTACTATCACTGAGCAGAACTCACAGCAATGGGAAGTAGTTTGTGTGCTCCTTTTAGTACAGATGGTTTGGATGAGGCGCCAACAGCGCCTGCTAGAGTCTACTCTTAGCGTTGCTCATGTGTGCTTTCCACCTGATGTTCATCCATCCATGCAGGGCTCTACCAGGGTTCTGGTTAGTCACACTTTCTGGAAAGAGATAAAAGAGGAAAGGGTTCCCCAGATAAACTAGAACCTCTGCTGTGGTCGCTGTTCCTTTGGCTGTGTGACTCAGCGATTCTCAGTCGTGAAGGATTTGACACTGCTCCCTTCCTTGAGGACATTTAGTAATGTCTGGAGAAATTTGTGTTGCCATATCTGGAGGTTGTGACTGGCATAGTGCCCTGCAGTGCACAGGATAGCCCCCACAACAAAGAATTATCCAGGGCAAATTGTCTCTATAGCTGAGCCTGGGAAGCAGTGCTGTAACTGATATGCATCATTTCATTATAACTCTGAGCACATTACATTCTTTTAAAGCATTTGGTGGTCCAATAAATTATCTGATGAGTTGAGTTAAACCTTCATCCCTGAGGGAAAGAGCGCACTTTAACATGCTCTCTCAGTTTATGGGGATAACACATGCCCACTTAGTTATACCTGGATATTAGGACACCAAGGAATATCCTATCCCAGTGGCTCACTTGACTACAAAACATAATCTCCAACTTGCTATTGGGAGGCTGAGTGGCCTCAAAGGATCTTGCACTTTTGAGGCTCAGTCTTAGTCTCTGTTGCTAGCAAGTTAGACATTCAGCTGTGGCAGTAGCTGGAATAGCCTGAGTGTGGGGAAACACATAAAACATACACCATAGACAACCACACAAACTGCAGCTGGGCCCATGTACTCTTGGTACTTGATGTGCTGTAATGGCTACTTCTGCTGACTGGTTCTCAGTGGGCAGGATTTTAGTTTCTACTATGGCTTAATAATATTCTAAGAACTGGTCACTTTTGTTTTTTAGAGTTTTATTAAGATATAAACCACGTACTATACTTTTCCCTTTTGAAGTGTATTTTCAAGTCCTTCCATTTATTCACGGGCTTTGTGACTGTCACAACCATCTGAGGTTTTAACAGTTTTATCATCACCAAATAAAACCACACCCCCATTAGCGGTCAATAGCCATTGCATCCAAATCTTCTGCTCTTAGGAAACAATCATTGTGTCTTATATCTAGATGTCACTAAAAATCCACATGCATCTGTAGGCTCAGCTTTTGGAAGAGGATTGGACAGGATTGTCCAAGAGGATTGGGGCACTATAGCTGTTAGGAGGGGGTCTCTGGTCAGGGAAGGGAGGTTGGCGGTGGCTTGGCCTGGAAGGGTGTAAAACCCCTTCCAACCCCTGCCCCCCAGTCCCCTGGAGCTCTGCTTTCTGGCTTCTGTGACACAAGCAGTTTTCCTCCACTCATGCCCTTCTGCTGTGCCATTTCTGTGTTTAAGCATGCTGAACCTGGACACAAACTTCTGACTCATGAGCCAAAATTAATCTCTTATCTTTTAATGTGTGGATGTGAGGTATTGTATCCCAGAAAAGGGCAGGTTGATAAAGACAGCTACTAATGTACTTTCTGCTACCATGGACCTGCCAAGTCTGTAACTTACATATAAGTGAAGTCATACTTATGTGGCCTTTGTGTCTGCTCCTTTTAGTTAGCATAGAGTTTTCAAGGTTTATTTGTGCCACTGCATGCATTGGTATTTAATTTCTTTTTACAAATAATATTTCATTGTAAGGATGGGCAACGTTTCATGCATCTGCTCATCAGTTGATTGATTATTTCCACTTTTTGGCTGCTATGAATAACACTGCTGTGTACAAGATTTTATATGGATGCATGACTTCAATTCCACACATCCAAGAGTAGAACTGCTGAGCTAAATAGCAACTTTATGTTCAACAGTTTGACTACCTGTGGGGTATATTCCACAGTGGCTACAGCATTTTAAAATCTCAGCAACAGTGTGTGAATATCCCAGTTTTCCCATATGGCCAATATTAATTTTTCTGTCTTTTCACTTTAACCATTCTAGTGGATATTGTTTTTGCTTTTGTTATAGTTGTGATTTACTTTCCTGACTGACTAATGATGTTGGGCATCTTTTCATGTGCTTATTGATTATTTACTTATCTTCTTTTGAAAAATATATTTAAATTATTTGCCTACTTAGAAATGAATTGTCCTTTTATTTTTAGTAGTTAAAAAGACTTCTTTTCCATACTGACTTGTCTTGGCAGTGTTGTCAAAATCATTTGACTGTAAATAAGAGAGTCTATTTATGGACTGCCAGTTCTATTCCATTGACCTATATCTCTATCCTTAAGCTAACATGACATTGTTTTGATTACAGCAGAATTGTAGCAAGTCTTGACAACAAAAAGTGTTAATGCTGCAACTTTGTTTCCTTTTTCAATATTGTTTTGGTTTTTCTGAATCTCTTTGGGACAGTTTGGATCTGTAGTTTCTCCTAAAGGCCCTTGTGTCAAAAGCGTCATCCTTAGCTTGTCACTATTGAGAAGTGGTGGAACCTTTAAGAGGTTGGGCCTAGAAGTGGAAGCTATGCCACTGGGTTGGGGCATGTCCTTGAAGCGGTCACTGGAACTCCAACTCCTTCCTTGATCTCTTTTTGCTAGCAGAATGCAGTGAGGTGAACAAGCCTCCTTCGCCTTGTGTTCTTGCCTTGATACACTGCCTTGTCATAGGCAACAGAGCCAACTTCCCATGGACTGATATCTTTGAAACCTTAAGCCAAAATCAACCTTTTCTTATAATGAGTTGTTTATCTCAGATATTCGTTATTGTTGTGGAAAACTGACTAACACATTCTTGCACTTTGATGGTCTGGATCACTTCTGTATATGTTGGTTGTAAGTGTTGGTATACCAGGACTACACCTAGATGCTGCTCACACCTGCAATGCCCAAATGGCTGCCTCATCTTTTGGTCTTTTGATACATTAGAATACTGGTGCTCCCACTACATGCTGGATTTGTAATTCCTGCCAATGGATGACTTGTCTTTGTTTTTTTTTTTGGTTTTTCTCCAGTACCAGGAACCAAACTCACTACCTTGCGCTTGCCAGGCAGGCGCTTTGCCGCTGAGCTAAATCCCCAGCCCTGGATGACTTGTCTTGAGGTGTAGAAGGACACATTAAATGGGTTGTTGCCTTGCCTGCTCTTGGCACATTGGGTACACTGGAGTTTTGATCTTGTTGCCTTCTTAGGAATATCAATGATGCCACAGTAGTTTTTGACAGTTTTCCAGGTTATGGTGCTATGGTTCAGCATTAACACTTGATTTATTTTTTATTTATTTATTTTTTTTGGTTTTTCTCCGGTACCGGGAACCAAACTCACGACCTTGCGCTTGCCAGGCAGGCGCTTTTGCCGCTGAGCTAAATCCCCAGCCCCTAGCATTAACACTTGAGCCACTAACATTAATTTGATTTTGTTTTCTGGACCTTCTATAGTCTGACAAAGAAATTCTTTTGTCAAAAAGGCCATCCACCAATGGGCCAATAGTCAATGTACTGAGTAGATATTCAATGCCTTCCATTATCTATAGATTTTGGAAGATAAATTTTAATGCGGTAGAGAAGGAGAAAAGTCTACAACACCGAAGGAAGAAACAATTTGGATTGTAGAAAGTGTGAGTGTAAAGTATGACAAATATTCTCTGTCCTTTAGCTTCAGAATTGCTGCCTGGGTCAAGCAGCCGCTACATCCAATAATCTAATAGGAATTAGGTGCTATAGAAATTTTTTAAAAACTTAGTTGACCATAACAGGTCTTGATATATTCTGTGTCCAATACCATTAATGGCAGCTCCTAAACATGAACACACACAAACATAACTTCTTTCAATCTGACTGACCATGTACTTCTCCTGAAGCCTAAAAGGCCTTGAGTTATGTTCTGTGTGACAACTATGGCTGTGAAAACTCAGTGAATCTATGCATGTGGCCCAATAAAAACCAATGTTTACTGGTGGAGCAATCAATATTAACAACAAATCTAAAGTTGGAATGAGAATAATGACACTTCTGGTCATACATTTGTATGTGGGGAGGATGGACCATGGAATATCTTGGGGGTAGAGATTGAGTTTTTGACCCATCTTTTGCTTTTTGAAATTTTTACACATCTCATAGCACTTCCTATATCAGTGATGGCAAACCTTTTATAGACAAGGGCCCAAACTGCAGCCCAAAATCAACTGCTGAGGTTTTAGTTTAGAAAAAGTCATTCATACATTAACATCTTTTGTCTTAAAAGAAAAACAAATAACATGTGTGCCATAGGGTTCCTGCCATTGCCTTATATCATAAACTTTTGAGTAAAGCAATTACAGAAGTCCATCCAGATCCAGGGATTATGGGGCTGGGGATTTAGTTCAGCAGCACAGCACCTGCCTGGCAAGGGTGAGGTCATGAATTCAATTCCCGGTACTGGAAAAAAAAAAAAAGAATAAGCATGCCAGATCCAGGGATTAGTGTCACTATCAAAAGTACACAAGCGTAAAATATACACTGATACAGCCATCCATGGGATATACATTCTGCCACACTATTATGATGGTTTTTATTCTCACATCTACTGGAATAGCATTCTGTAATTGCTGCCAACCCAACTCTAATGATTCCACTTACTTCAAATTCACATATTAATGTAGTCTTAACTCATGTCTGTTGAATTATTATTGAAATCAGACTTGGTATCATGTGACTGGGAAACTTTTATTATTAAATAAATCCCACCCCTTGGAACATACATGTTATATGAACAAGATCTTATTTGTTTGTAGCTATATACTCATAGTCTAGAACAGTACTTGGTATATATTAGGTACAATATATATTTGTTAATAAGAACCAAAAAGTCTTATATCAGTTTTCCATAAGCAATGAACAAGTCCATATCTAAGAGGCAAAACTAGGGATGTGTAAGAATGGCCATTAATAGGTCAAAAAGACACTAACAATTAAGTAACATATTACCAAAGTTAAAGCAGCATGCTGCTGCCATCAAGTTTTGGATCATTAAATTCAGCAGAAAAGGTCCTGTCTCATCTGGGACCATTTTGTTAGACTCTCTATATGTGCAGAAGTTTGATTTCCCTGCTCTTGACATTTGTAAAGTACTGTTTGGGATCTGACTGAGATACATTGGCCAAGGAGACTCTCACCCTTTCACTAGTTCCCTAAATTTCACTTGTAAATATACCTCATCCTTAATAATCCTTGAAACTTTATAGACAGAAATTAATAGTCGTTTAGAATTATTTCTTTGTTCAAGGTCACCAGGTTTTAAGTGATATTAGCTTAATTCAAGTTTGTTTATTTTTTTCTTCTGTACTTCCATGGTCATGACCACTGTTCTAATTAATTATTCTGCTACAGCATAGTTTGTGAAAGATAATGACAAAACACATTTTTAGCCTGTACTTACTAGGGGAATAAACTGCTTATGAAGAATGGCTTTAGTTTCATTAAAAGAGATACAATCTTATGAAATAAATATTTTACATAGTCTGTTGTTTGCTGAAACACTGTTATGTGCTATGTGCTTGTATACAAAATATTTTGTTGCACGTTAATAAAATATATGTTTAAACACAGTAAACATTTGGGAAACAACTTAGCACTCAATAAAATTTAAACAGATGCTAGGTACTTCTAAATCTATACCATTTAGAACTATTACTATGATCAGTAACTGAATGGACAGTTATCTTTAGTCAAGATAAACATTTGAATGAAGCTATAGTTATACATTCTCTGGTTCTCCAGCATATAGATGGCCATGGTGGACTCCTACTTCTGATGCGTTACACCTACTGTCTTAGTTACTTCCGTTGTTGCTGGGACAAAATACCTGACACAAGTTAAGGAAGGAGAGGTTTGTTTTGGCTTATGTTTCCATCCACAGTTGGATGGCTTCAAGGCTAGACAGCATGACATAGAAGCACAGCAGAGGACAGCTGCTCATGGTAGGAGGGATAAGAAGCAGGGAGCGAAGGGAGGTACTGGGAAGGGAGATAAAGCCTTTCAGACTATGCCCTCAGACACCCAACTTGTTCACTGATGAGTACCATACCTGCATGATCCGTTCACCTCCCAAAAGCTCTACCTTTGAGGGCTTGAGGCTTTGGTGGGACATCTAGTTCAAAACCATAACACCTACCTAACAAACCACTTGGGATGATTACACATATATTTTCTATTGATTCTGTTCTTCTCGAAAACCCTAACCAGTGTGCTTGTTCTTCATCTATTTATAAAAGAAAAGAGATTTATTTAGTTCACAGTTCTCTAGATCCAAGCTGATAGTGTCAACAATTATTTGGCTTCTGATGAGCTGGCTTCTGGCTAAGTCACAGTATGGCAGATGGCATCACATAGCAAGAGTATGTGCTGGAAGGAAGAGATCACAAAGCAAGAAAGGGCAAACTGAGAAAGCTGAACTCTTCTGGAAACAACCCTCCCTTCTGTAACACTTTCAGTCCAGTTTGACTTAACTCACTCCTGGTAGACTAGAACCAATCCTTTCAAGGCACAAGCTCTTGTGAGATCCTACCTCTTAAAGGCCTTGCTATCTCTCAGCAATGTTATACTGAGGACTAAGAATCCAGTACCTGAGCATGTAGGGGACAAATCACAGCCAAATAACAGAAGGGATTAGATCCTTTCTTGGAACAAATGTTTATGATAAATCTCAGACATATTTCATTAGGAGCCCAAACAAATTAATTAGCAACATCCTCAACAACAGAACTCAGACACCCAGTAGAGGGTATGAAGTAGTTTTATTTTTTCTGATGTGTTTCTTGTATATCACTTAAATAAGGCGGACTTTAAACACTAAAACTCGAGTCAGTGAAATTAACATAGAGTGTATCTAAATAAATGACATAAAAATAAAGATTTTGACATCAACCGAAGACCTTATACTACTGATTCAAGTCCAGCAAATATGTCAGACTGTTTCATGAGTTTTTAAAGTAATGAGATGTCATTTATAAAGTGTTTATAATGTGATTCTATGATAACAATTCATGTTTGCCGAAAGCTAGAGCTTTGTCATTGGGTGACTAGTTAGTCTTTTCTTTGGAGACTTGAGAAGTTTGCTAAAACCAACAAATGAGACATTCCTTGAAAAAATACACAAACACATAGGAGTAAGTTTGCATTTTCTGTTCAGAAATTGCATTTGTTCACATACCTCTCAAAATACAACTTTTCTTTGGCAGAAATTTTAATGAATCTACTCCCTTAATAATCTACAAAGGTTTTCCCAAATTTGGGGATAGCATACTTTTATAATAATTTTGTTTGTTGAAATAAAGATACAGAAAAACACACATTTCCTAAATCTTAATTAACATAATCATAAAGTGAATATACCTGTGTAACCACAGCACAATCAAGCAGTAGAACATTTTCTTTACCCAACCCATTCTGGACCCTTTCAGGCAGTATTTCCTTCCTACCTCAAGATAACTACCACTATGGCTTTGAGTAACATCACTTAGCTTTGCTTATTATGAAACGTTTTGTAGAAGAAACACCACAGCTTGTATTCTTTTCTTCTATATGTGATTCCCATATTCAGTTTCATGGTGTACTCTGTAACAGTAATTTATTCTTTTTCATTTCTAGGTACCATTCCATTGTACAAGCACACAATACTTTGTTTTACCCAATTGACATACTACTGAATAGGTGGGATCTTACTCTATTGGGCTCTTGTAAATAAAGCTTTGAGAATTTTTGGGCACATCTATTAGGGCCCAACCCAGAGTGAATGCTGAAGAGATATATGTTGTATTTAATATACATTGTCAGTTCTCCAGTGATTGGTCTATAACATTGCCCTCTCAGTGGTG
This sequence comes from Chinchilla lanigera, assembly GCF_000276665.1. Taxonomy (NCBI): domain Eukaryota; kingdom Metazoa; phylum Chordata; class Mammalia; order Rodentia; family Chinchillidae; genus Chinchilla; species Chinchilla lanigera. The sequence continues at coordinate 15,222,094 of NW_004955402.1, forward strand.
TGAGAATTTTGTCAGTCTTGTAATCTGAGTCATTCTAGTTGCTAGGTAGTGGTATATGTGTTCAGTCTGCTTTTCTTTAATGACTAATGTAGTTAACCACATGTCATGCTTATTGACCATTTGGATATTGCTTTTGTGAAGTCTTAGTAAATTTTTCTATGTTTGTATTTCTTTTATTTAATAGTATTAAAAGCTTCTGTGTTATATTAATATGTTATGGATATGAGTCTTATGTTTTTAGCATCTTAATTTTTATGAATAAAAGTTTTTAATCTTACTAAAGTTTACTACATCAATTTTTTATCTTAAGTTAGTGTTTCTGTTGACTTTTTGTACCCTGAGTTATGAAGACATTCTCTGTTGTTTTCCTCTGGAAGTCTTAAGGTTTTTTCCTTTAACAGCTAATACTAAGAGCTTTTTGTAACAACTGCAGTATAATAGTATATATCATGATAATAATAATAAAAACAGCAGTTGAAATTTGTTGTGTGCTAGGCAGTTGATATTCTGGAAGTTTAATCCTTTAATAATATTGGACTGTAGGTTTGTATCTGTATATAAAAGATAAGAAAACTCAAGGCCAGAGTAGTTTAATATCCATCCTCCTGCTAATAAAGAACTGGGAGAGGATTTGAATCCATGTCCATCTCATTCCATAGAGCACCTATGTGTCAATGTATCATTTCACTGAATTTACGTAAAAGGGTTGCTGCTGTGGACTGTGTACAAATGAAAGCCTTAAAATCAGTATAAGATCCTAAATGTAAAACCTCAACTCCAGGAAAAAGAAATAAATTGAATAAAATAAAAATAAAAAGCCACATTTGGAAGAACATCTAAAGGAGCACACCAATGAAAGGTAAAATATAGAAAGAGGAAAATAATGCATTGACAACTCCAGAAAGAGAAAAGTGTATCAAAAGGATTAGCAACAATAGAGGCTGACAAATGAAATCATTGATGCGTGACTTCAATCAGTGAAGCACTGTTGAAAAGCAAGTGGGAAAGAGAAAGATCAGGGACATAAATAATTCTGATGGTTCTCACTTTATAGGTTAGGGTACTAAGTTCATAATCAAGGGGCTTCTTATTTCCTTGTTACTACTTTGTTTTTCATTCAGGCAAGCTTGTGTCCAGAAGGGGGACATGCTTCTTTTTTTTTTTTTTTTTTTTGTTAGGTCAGCTATTACCAACATGATGGAATGGAAAAGTTTTATCCTACCAGTACACTCAAAATATTACTTTCTGTCAAGTGATTTTAAAAGGTTGCCTCTATTTTAATCGGTAATCATTACTGAAATAGAGAACTCCAAATTTACAACATGAAAATTACTCATGGGATCACTTAATAACTGTCACACTAATGTTTCGCACGTGGCTCATTCACCTTATTTCAGAAAGCAAAAGGAATACAGTCATTCCACTAGGAGTACTCAAGGGAAAACTTTGAAAGACCTTTTGGAATCAGAAGAAAGATTCCAGGAGATTAATTATTTACTCAGCTAGTCACTGAAAATTTTTATGATTAGTTTAATATCCCCTCGATATTGGACATCTTTATGCTGTTATTGTTCCATTATAGTAACAGTGCCTATTTTTTTTGGGGGGGGGTCTGTTTGAGACAGGATCTCACTATACAGTTCAAGACGGTCTTGAACTCACTTTTGTAGCTCAGGCTGGCCTTGAGCTCACAATGATCCTCCTGCCTCAGCCTCCCAAGTGCTGGGATTACAGGCATGAGCCACCACATCTGGTTTCATTATAGTAACATTGCAGTATCATAAATCAATATTATATTCCTCAACACAGTCTAACCTATACTTAAAAGAAATTTTAAAGCAAAGAGTTAATGTTATCTCAGCTCAGCTTTGGAGTCATTTATATGATTTAATAACAATGATCCTACTGAGGGAATGTTGAAATACTTAAGGCACTCAAAATATAATGAATATGGACAAAAATGCTACCACTCCCCCCAATATTGAACCGGTGTCACAGTCCACTACAAGATTTCCATGGAGGGAGTCTGTGTGCATTGAGTGTGATGTGTGAGGAAGGCTGTACTTGTGGAATAGGAGGCGTTTTTGCATCACTTTGAAGTGTATTTCCATTTCCTCTTCATGTCCTGCACTGAGCACACATCTAGAAATTGTAAGAGGGTCTCTGTTACATATAACCAGCATCTTGACAAGGTGAGCACATGCAGGAAGGCCCCTGGGGAAAACTGGATGACCGGTGCCTGCGTCTTTCCCAGGACTGACAGGAAGCTGTCTCTGTGGAAGACTTTAGTAAGAGACCTGGAAGAACTGATGAAGTGTGAGAGAGAAATGGTGGGGTCTTTTTCCTTAATAGAAGAAAAATGAAATCAGACCCACATGTGCAAACATCATCTTATCTCCCTAGTGTAAGAACCTGAAAGAGTAAATAAAACCGCAAACGTACAATAGATAATATTGGGAATTAAATTGCTCAAAGGAAGGAACAACTGGGATGAGGGAAAGAAGAAAAAGAAAGAAAAAAGTAAGGCCAAAAAAAAAATTGCTCAAAGGAAGGAATTAAATTGCTTGAAGGAAGGAACAACTGGGATGAGGGAAAGAAGAAAAAGCAAGAAAAAAGTAAGGCCAAATACATATATATATAGGCATAATGGTACTGCTGAAGTCTGGTGGTTTATTGAAAGGAAAACTTAATGCTTAAAATTTTTTTACTTTGACCAATTTTGTATGCTTATATCTGGCAATCTGAGCAACTGCTTTGAAAACAACAATATGCAACATAACAACCATTGGTGAATTCCTACCATCTTGTCTAGTGAAACACTGTATTTTCTCTAATTTTTTTAGTTATTTTTTTTGTTTTCTTTAATGGTTTGATCAATCTTACATTCTTACGTCTGGTAATCTGAGCAACTTTGCTGAAGATCACAATATGTAATATAACAACCACTCTTAATTCCTATCATTATGTTTTGAAACCCTGTATCATTTTTAATGTTTTTTCCTTGTTTTGTTTTTGTCTGTGATATGGGTATTTTGCTATTGTTCTTTTATTATTATTCTCTTTAAAATAAGAAAAAATGAAAATGCAGGAAAGTAAAAAAAAAAAATTTTTTTTAGAAACTTCCTATGGTTTGGTCATACCCTTCTTGTTGTATGACAAGTAGGCCAAATGTTCACCATCTTGAGATGATCATTTATTCTTGTCATGACTGTAGGAAATAGCATGTAATTGATACAGATTGTTTCCTTAGTAAAATGTGGAGCAGTTCTTCATCTACTTAGCAAATATTTATTGAATGCTATTAATGTGACAGGCATTTTCAGCATTTAAAAGTCGTGATTTAGATCTTAAACATCCCCCAAAACCTTCTGTGTTGAAGGCTTGGTGGACACTCTAGAGAGGAGGCTGGTTAAGGAAGCGGGTCACGGGGATGCGTCTGTGAAGGGTACACATGTGACTCTGGCCCCTTCCTCTCTGTGTCTTTGCTTCCTTCCTTCCACAAGTTAAGCAGTTTCCTCTGCTCTTAGAAGTCAAGTGACTTTCTCAGGGCCATGAAGTAGAATAGAAGAAATAAAGATAAGTAGAAAAGAGACAAGGGAAAATGATAATTTTAAAATGGTGTTTTTTAAGAAAAACTATAACTTCAGGACACCAAAGCTATTTAAGCTTTTTTTCCCCCTTCCAGAGAAAATTCCTAAGGATCTTAAAGACAAACTGATCTCTGGGCCTTTGCCTTTCCCCTGTAAATGAGGGGTCTCTTCTACAACCCAATCCTCAGGAAGCTCACTGGTAAAAAGACAGAAGAGCTCAGCTTCAAACTTGCAAATTATTTGCTTTCCAACACAGCCCACCAGACTGGTAAACTCAAATTGGAATACACATCCTCAATAACTCATCACAGAGACAACCCCATATATGTACTCAGCTCAAGGCCTCAGTGTTCCTCTGTATCTTCTGAGGACCTGTACTCTATTTCTCTGAGTGTGTACCTTTCAAATTTTGCCTAATAAATCCCTCCTTGCCTCTTACCGATATGTCCTAAAAATTCATTTTCCATAAACGGACTCCGTGAACTTACTCTGCCAGTGGGGCAGGTCGGGTTCTCCACCTGCCGTTCAGGAACCTCCTGAAACCCTGGAAACAGCACCTAATGTGACAGTGGCAGCACCAGGACACAAATCCTATGGATGCAGAATCTGCATAATTAAACACAATGTATGACAACGAACAAGTTGTTGCCAAATTGATGAAAAACAATCTGAATATTTAGTAAAAAGACTTGAAAAGGGCATAGGAAAGGCGAAGAGAGTTTTTGAGTAATATGTGGGCAATGAGACCAGTAAAACTTGGTCACTAGTAGCATAGAAAGAGTAAGTAGAATGTGGGAGTGTGGGATTCCTCTTCGGTGCCTGAGTTAATTCATTTATTCATGACATATTGAGCAACTGTGGCGCGCCAGATAGCGTGATAAGCAGTTGATTGTAATGTCGAGTGAAGACAGATGTGATTTTTGTTCTCAGTTTTATAAATCTGTTGGAGGATATTTTTATTAAGTAAACGATTGAATGGAAATTGTTACTGAAGGAAAGGAGCACAATTTCGTTTTTGCTTTTTGTGGTGACAGTGTATGGAATTGAGTTGAAAATGCAGTTGGTAGGGGGTGCTTCTTGTAGGAGGTGATGTTGGACCTGAGAGCTGAGGGGCAGATGGGAAGACATGAACTGGAGTGTCCCTTCTTATAAGGAGGGAGTGTCCTATAGGAGAAGAGATTCAGAGGGAAGCACATTCAAGGAGGACAGCGTGGGAATAGTGAAGTAGCAGCGATACTCTTGTGCAAATGCTTATCGTATAGTGGCAAGTACTGCTTTGCTGATGGGAAAGCCACCCAGACAAATCTGAGCACATTTCCACCCCAGTTCAGAAGGCTGCTAATGGCTGTGTGGGTGAGTTTGCCCAGGAAGTGTGTGCAAAGAGGGCAAAGATGGAAACAGTGGACTAGACCAGCATGACCCGTAAGGACTCTAGAAAGAAGGAGTGCCTAACAGTTGTGAAAATAAAAGGATCTGAGAGGGAGGAGGAGAACCAGACTGAAAAGACATTGAGAGAAGAGGTCCTTTCAAGGATGTGTGGCAAGTGTCACAGAGAACAACAAATTTGGTAGGGAGGCAGTTAGCACCTTGGCCAAGCCATTTAGAGAGGAAGCTGGATTAGGATGAAGGGAAATAAAAATTAAGTACATGGAATGAGAAGCAACCTTGACTTAACTGTAATAGGTAGAAGAGAGGTGGCCACGACTAGACAGTGCCAATAATATTTTTCTATTTGTTTTATACATTTATGCAGTAGAAGTTTATAATGCTGAAGGAGAGGGGTTATAGGGAGAGGAGGCCACAGGGTCCTGAGCCACAGTGAGAACTAGGAGCTGAGGAGGGTGGGCTCCAGGCACACTGTGAAGGAAAACATTCATCAGAGGAATCCCATGATCCAAGTCAGGGTGCTTTGTTTATAAGAACAGCTGCTGCTGCTGCTGGTCACGCATCTGTTACCAGCAGGTATTAGAACTGTGCTAAACTCTATCCACATTATCACTTCTGATTTACAACTCAGCAAGGGAGTAAACTTGCACAGAGGGACTAAGGGACTTGCCTAAGGCCACACTGCTAGTAAGTGGCAGAGTTGGCAGTTGAATTTTACTGGATTCCAAACCTGTGGTGGTAGATATCCTCACCATTTTGCTCAAGTGAGTGTTTAGCAGGTGCAGAAGCATAGTGGGGAGCTCAGGGAGGTTTGTGTGACAGTCTCCAAGGTCTCCAGAGGTTGCCAGCTGTTTTATAGGCAAGCAACCACCTTGAGGATGGGTGAGGATTTGCAGATGTGCTGTGAGGATGGAGAAAGTCCTTGGCCAGTGTCTCACATGGTACTCATCAGGGCACTGGATTCATGCAAATGCCCAGGCACCATACATTTGCAGTCTGCTTCGATCCCAGCACTGGTGTACGAGATTGCTTAGCAGGGTCATAAAGTGGACCAGCACTGATTGATTAGTGTTCTTGGCAGAGCCCTCTGTGCCTCTCTCCAGTGTGTGCAGGCAACGCTGGTTATCACGGCTATGCCGAGGCATTTGTGCAGGTTGGAGCAGGCCAGCAGTGGAATCCTCCTCACTTCTAAAAGCTCTCACGCGCACCTTCCTGGTATGCAAGGTTCCAGGCCACTCTAAGGCAGCCTTCCCGTAACCAGACAGGCACTCTCATTAACAATACTTGTTTCCCGCTTTCATTTCTATCTCCTTACGCCTCAGGATCACTTCCCTAATGGGGTGTGTAGTGGTCCAGATTTCCCACTCCATAAATTCCCCCTCTTCTAAAGACCCGCAGGGCTGGGATGATACCAATGATCACAAGAACAGCAGCTAATGCACAAATAAACTGCTACCAAATAGTCAAACAGAAAGAAGCAGAATTAGAGAATTGCAAATAAATGACTGCTTTGCATGAGAAGGACAAAGAGGATGAATGTTTAAAAGACCATCATAAAAGTCAGTCCAAAAGAACTTCGTCCTAAATGACTTAGAGCCAATCTGTCCTGGTCTCCTGAAGGTTGAAAGATAACAGCGGGGTTGGGCGGTGGTGGAGGCAACATGGTGGAAAACATTAGCAGAGGCAGCACCAACTCCACCCTTCCCATCCTGGTTTGGATGGTGTCCCTTCCGGCAAGTGCTTCTGCATCTCTTCGTACACAGTTGCATAGTAATGAAGCTTTTGAAGGAAATTCCCTTAACAATACAGCTGGAGCTGCTTTTTACTGCTCTCCAGGCAGAATATTCTGATAAAATGATTTATTTTTAGTCTTGTTCTGAAAATGATGTATATTACCTTACAAAATGTGTAGTGTGTATTAGTACCAGATAAATAGGTAAAATATAAGTAGGAGTGTGTGTGTATGTGTGTGTGTGTGAGAGAGAGGGAGAGATAACAGTGAGAGAGACAGAGGCAGAGACAGAGATAGGGAGAAGGAGACACCATAATGATAGGAGAGACTTTGAGATTGGTGGATATTTTTGTAAGTTGGAAATATTTTTGTTTTAGTTTTCATTCAACCTAAATATTTCCTCTGTAGAGTGTCACAATAAAACATGTGTTTTTCAATTTGACAAAATGCAAACGTCTATCTCTACTAGCTGAGAAGGTGTTGGAAGCTTCTCTTCAGAAAAGCGAATGGACAGATAAAGAGTTCTGGTCCCTGCCAAAAGGAAATAACCTAGGAAGGGAGCTAGAAAGAGAAGATTCCAAGGAGAGAGATGGAAAATAATGCCAAGAGGCAAACACATAGAAAAGATTTAGAGACCTGGTTAATTAAAAATTGAAAAGCTTTATTTGTCAAAATCATAAACAACCCAAATGTTCTAAGCTAGAGGACAGGTGGAAAGGGTATTACAGCTTCGACCGTGTAGGTGGGAATTTGCTGAGCAAAGGAAGCTTTGGTGATGGGGGGTGAGAATCCAGTTCAAGGTTACTGACCTATTAACTGACAGAGCCAGGATGGAAGTTAGCTGCTCCTGATCCATTGCACATGCTCCTAACTGTCATTCCTTTTTCTTTAGGTTTACCTGGCATTCATCTAGTCTGCTACACTTCAAAGCTGTCTTTTTAAAATCATTTTTTATATGCAAAATACTCTTTAATTATCCAGTGATTGTCTTGGTATTCATTGTTTTCAGAATAAATGAATACTGAGACTCCTTATTTTTGGTATGTAGCCATTTTAGTTGGTTTCATTCTTACTTTAATGAAGAGCCTTTTTTGTGTATTCTTGGGAGTTTTCAGTGGATGGAACAATAGTTTCTGAAAATAATTATAATTGTGGTTTTCTTTTCCTAATAATGAAGCTACTTTTTTGTATTCCAAGTGCTGATGTCTACAAGAGAATTTCAGAACTGTGTTAGGTGATATAAGACATTTCTGATATCCTTATCTAGTCCATTATTAAGAGTGCTGCTATTGTTATTCTATTAAAAAGGCTAGTAATGCTTTATTTTAGTTTTCAGTTTAATAATTATGCTTTAAATTGGTTATCCTCTACTGTTAATGAGAATTTATTCTTTTATTCTTGGTTTTATCATTTTCAAAAAAGTATGAATGGGTCTTGAATTTTATGGACTACATTTTCAACATATTTTCTTCAAATGTTTCTCAGTGGTGGGGATTCACATAGATTTTTGCATCATTAGATGCCTTGATGTTAACCATTCTGTGCATTCCTATTTGCTACAAATACTGTATGTTCTTGCCAGCTTTGGTGTGATATTTTCACTTTGGTTCTCAAAAAAACAACCTGAAAAAGTGCTAGAATGAAATCCTAAAGTAGCACTTCCATGAGTTCTGGTTCACTGGGTATGGGGGAGGTTAAAGAATTGAGGTTTTTCTTTTTTTTTTTTCCTCCAGTACCGGGAATTGAACTCAGGACCTTGTGCTTGCCAGGCAGGCGCATTACCTCTGAGCTGAATCCCCAGCCCCAAGAATTGAGGTTTTAATAATCCTTTCCCACCTCTGTGATGCTGACACAACTGATACACACCAAACCATGACATACATGATATAAATGAATTACCAAATTGTACTTATTAGCATTATTTGTGATAACAATATACAAAGTAAAATGAACTTAATTTAAAAATTTAACATTTGTTTCCTTATTTGAATAAAACTTTGCAATATTTCTATTCTCTGGTTTTGTTGGCTTCCTTAGCTAGGTTGGCATCTTTAAAAATATTTAAATATTAACTATTCATCAAGCATAAAAATTTTCTATTCCTTATTAGTTTAAAAGAATTAGTAGGTAAAATAACCTAACCCTGAGGTCTCATGTGTTTGAAGTAATTTTTAGAGAGCCTATTTTCAGTTTCTGCTATGGCTATTGATCTAACAAACATTGCTAATTGAGGTCAGAGATAGAAGAGTTTGACCAGAACGTTTCATACACTAGGGAGCTGCTGTGGAATACAGGACTGGACAATTCCTATGGAACTGGATCAGCAGAGGGCCTGCAATAGGTACAGAGGAAATAGTTTACAAGCATTCACAGGTACATTAAATAATTTTATAATAGCGACATAAAATACTTATCTCCATTCTCATTTTGTAAATAAGAAAAGCAAGTATTGGGATCTGGAAGCAGGAGGCTGATTGGGATCAGATTCAAGTATGAGAATACTTGAGAAAAAAGATCTGAAGAGGATGGGTGCGGTGGTGCACCCCCATAATCCTAGCCAACGGGAGGCTGAGATGAGTAGATTGTGAATTTGAGACCAGCCTGGGCTACATGGTGAATTCAGTGTCAGCTTGAACTGGACAGAAGGACTTAATCTCACAAAATAAAAAGCTGAAGGGACCAAATAAAATGTTACAGCAGATCACCTACAGTAGAGATGGGCGGGAGCTTTCAGGTCTATGCAGTAATCACACATTCCAAATTAGGTCCTGCTAGCCCACAAATTAGTTTTTCCACCTCAAAGCGCCTGTTAGTGACCAGTTAATCTGATCCAATTTTCCATAGTTCTCTTATGCCTAAGAAGAGGCTCACCTAGGTGTTTTAAGGTTTAGTGCTGGCAAACTTATTTTTAAGTAAAAGAAAGTTTAAAAATCTTATTTTTGTAAGTTTCCCCCAAATGGAAGACAGTATTGGCATATTTCTAAAGCTCCTCTTAGCAACCCATGGAAATAAAGGACTATTTAAAGTGATTTTAGTGTTCTAATAGGCCTGATTCTGACCCTGGCTAAGTAGTTAGATTTTACCACATAGTTTCAAGCTATAGTAAATAAAGTACTGGTAGAGTGGATACATCATATACTGATTATAACAGTCCTACCAGTAAGGAAGTCATGACTTCTTATACGGGAATGGATTCTTTCCCACAGTACCCAGGGTCATTGGTAAAGATTATATATTCCATAAGAATGATAGCAGACACTATTACTAAGTGTTTCCATTTTCTTCCTTCCTAGAAACATAGTCATATACATTAGTTTATTATTTTAGAATTCTCAGGCAAATATTGGTGATTTGCCAAATGCCTTTATGTATAAGAAACTACATATCCTCACCTAATATAGTGCTACTGACTGAATTTTGTCTTACAAAATTAATGTGCTGAAACTCTAATCCCCAGTGTAATGACATTTGGAGACAGGTCCTGTGGATAGTTAGATGAAACTGTGGAAGTGAGGCTGTCAGGATGAGATTAGTGCCACAAATAAGAAGAGATACAAGATCTCTCTCCCTCTCTCTCTATCTATCTCTGTCTCTGTCTTTCTCTCTCCCTTTCCAAACCCTTCAAGACCTTGACCTTGGATTTTCCAACCTCCAATACTGTGGGAAGATAAAGTGCTATTGTTTGAAATTATGCTAATTTATTTATTGTGGCAGAATGAACACAGTAGACACCATCATATAATTGATTTTTAAAATTTTTAATAATGAGCTGTGCAAACACAAGGGAGTATAATAAAAAGACCATGTAACTCATAACTATTGCAGTAACATTAATATATTTTAGTAGTTTAAATCACGTACATATTGTGCTAGTTGGCTCACCACTAATCTAGCAAAATAACTGAGATAATCAGCTTAAAAGACAAATGTACTTCAGTCCCCTTCTTTTGGAGATTTCAATCCATAGTCCATTGGTGGCATTGACTTTGGGTCTGTGGAGAAGAAGAACATCACGGTGAGTGCACGTGGCAGGGGAAGCTGCTCATTTTGCGGCTCTGGGAAATGAAAAAGAGAGAAAGGAGGTTCCAAAGTCCCAGTATCTTCTAGGACACACCCCCAATGACCCACCCTCCTCTCACTGGTCTACACTTCCTAAAAGTGCCACTACCTCCCAGTACATCACAGGCTAGGGACCAAGCCTTCAACACACAGGTATTTGGGCAGCATTCAAGAGCTAAACTATAGCACATACCTAGGCTGTCAAGGCAGCTCCAGCTTGGATGACTATGAAGTAATCCAACAGCCTTCAGGTGACTCCCTCAATGTAGACTCTACTAGATGCCATGTAACTACAAAGTTAATTTTCCGTTCAGAATCCAACAGCCACAAAGAAGGATGAACTGGAGACTTTTATAGGAAAATGGATACAACACAAGACCATACTCAAAAGTGAGATAAGTCAGACCCACATGTGCAAACATTACATTGTCTCCCTTACTTACAACTACAACAATTTTCTTCCCTGGAAAGAAAAAAAACTCAGAGCTTTTCCCCAATATGTGTACTACAAAGATCACAATGGGAAATTGCAAAATCATAATGAAGAATTTCTTAATTTTGAAATTTTAGATTTGAGTGTTAATTAAAATTTTATTTCATGTGAAAATGTTAATAACTGGTATTGATGAGGATATAGAGACCATGGAAGCTTATGCCCTCTTATTATCAGTGGGGCATTCACTGTGCAAATGGTACATGCAGATGGTACATTCATTGTGCAAGATAGTATCCTAGTTTGTGAAATAATTAAACATAGCTATTATGTGATGTGGAAAATCCACTCCACTCCTAGATATAAATATATCTCTATCTACCCATCTATCATATATATGTATTTCTCCCAAAGAACTGAAAGCAGAATCCAACCACATTGCTCACAATAGTATTCCAAAGCTGCAGGAATTAACCCCAGTGTCCACCGATGGGTGAAGAAATGAGGTGTAGTATATATATCCAATGGAATACTATTCAACCTTAGAAAGGAAGAAATTTTCAGATGTATTGCACAGTATGGGTGAAATTTGAGGTCCTCATGCCATGTGACATAATCTAGATTCAAATATGACATATACTGCATTATTTCACTTATGTGAAGTACACATAGTAGTCAAATTCATAAAGATGGAAAGTTTAATGGTGATTGTCAGAGTTCTGGGATGAGAGGAGAATAAGTTGTGTATAATGGAAAACTGCTCAGGGATTTTCAGCAACACAATATGAATGTATTTCATGCCACTGAGTTACGCAGTTAATATGGTTAATGTTGGTGAATTTTAGGTTTGTGTATATTTTACCACAATTCAAAAAGAGTAAAGTATCAGTAGCAATGCTTCATTATTCTTGAATTTGAAAGATATTCGATTATCATTTTTACATATTTTGAAGAGTATAAAATTTCTCAATGTGCAGAAAACACCAATTAATCTGTACAGTTTGGACTGTATGTGTGGTACCTATGTGGATTCAAAGCAGAAAGAATGGATACAAAGTACAATCAAAATAATACAATGAATAATTACTTGCATCCCAGCTAGCAATAATGTGCTCAACTATTCAACATGGAGACTTTTTAGACTGATTTAATTGAGGTTTCCTGATAAAGGACCTATTTTTGTCTTCAAATGGAGAACAATTAATTCTACTGTAGGCTTCAATAGTGATAATAATATGGGGACCTGATTATACTTTATAATGATACCAGATAGAGTAATTTTTAAGTGTTTTATTGGATCTATGAAGGGGTCATTGTGTGACTTGCCTTTAGAAAACCTGCTCTCCAAAGAATTCTCTGTGGTTAGGCTATTACTATTAGGTCAAGTTATGTGTCTGGAGGTGATTGATTCCTTTCTTGGGGTGGCTGTCATAACTTATACTGTTTACAATTAATCCCTTCTGTAGTCTGGCCCTGAGTTTATTCTTTATGTGAAATCTGAGTATCTATGCAATTTTCATTTCCCATATATAGGCACACAATGGTGGGAAATAATAATCTTGCCATTATCTGTGGATTAACTCACGTTTGATAGAATTATCACTCTCCAGAGATAGACTATAAAAGACTTTTAAAGGAACAGATTTCCATACTAACTTTGAACTTAATCAGCTATTTCATAATTATTCCAGGACTGCTACAAGGATTCCCATGGCTTCTTAGTATTCATAGCAGCAAGATAAAATGTATGCAACCTTTCTTCATTTTAGGAGGTGGCAAAAGGTCTCAGAGATTACCCTTCACATGCTAATATTTCAGAAATCTATTATTTGGTTATAGTGGTAAAAAGGAAGGGAACTTTCAAGATTCTGCAATATTCATTCCTTTTTTTATTCTCAAAAATATCTTTTGTGTAACTAAAGTTCTTTTAGTGCCTATGAAGTTATCAAAAGTACTTTCATTCCTAGTGTGTCACTAGAGAAAATATTGGACTTTTTCCATTTAAAGTGGAAATACAAAAACCTGGAGTTTGCAAGATAAACAGTTGCATTGTTTTACCCCTTAAACTTCACCTAACAAACTTAACTCCAGAAATATTTTGGAGGACATTTCAACAAAGATATAGGACCATATTTCTTGTTGTGCTTTTTTTAAAAAAATCTTGTTTTTATTTTATTTTCTAATAATTTATATACTAAAGGTGATATCTTTTAAGACTAAAATTCTTATGTAAAATATAGGCATACCCTAAATATTTTATCAAAATAGATCTTGTATTGCTATCTGACATAGGTAAGATATTTAATTGTGTAGGCATGTTTGACTTCAATTAAAAATACTTTCAAGCCCCGGGCGCCTTGCGCCCAGGCAGCGAGTTCTCCGGGAGCGGCAG
>NW_004955402.1:15241833-15248597 GCF_000276665.1 Chinchilla lanigera
AATGTTGTATGTCTGTTAATGTTTCCCTCCTTTTATCCTTAAAAAAAAAAAAAATACTTTCAACCTTTACACTTGAGGTGTGCTATGGTCTGAATGTGTCCTACAAAATTTATACGCAGAAATTTAATTGTTTGTCTTCTGGGGGTGATTAAATTGTAAGAGTTTCACCCTGTCCATTGGTTCGATGCCTTACCACAGAGGTTTGACCCAGCTCTCACTTTGTGCTCATCTCCCTCCGTGAGAGGATGCTGCTAGGCTAGAATACCACTACTGGAACAGGCCATCGTCAGACATATAGTCTACTGTCCCTTGTTCTTGTATGTCTTTGCCTCAGAAGTGCAAGAAATAAATCATGTACTTTGAAGTATTTTAGTATAGCAGCACAAACAGATAAGACAAGGTGGCTACCTAATTCAGGAAATATGTTTTTTTTTAAAATTTTCATTTGTGCCTTACAGGATACTTATGTGAATGCTCCTCTCACTATCTATAAATTTATGGAAGCCAAGGATGGTCCTTCTTTCTTACACACACTTTGAGTTTCATAGGTTATTTGAGGTACAGCCTAATTTAAGACGTCTGCACTAGAAATACATCCCAGTAATGCTACTAGAATGAGAGCGCATGCAAGGAGCCTGTACTGAGGAAAGGTGCTGTGATTGCTGTGATTTCCTGGCTGGGAGTGCTTCTTGACTGTAGTTTAGGTTATCCCCAACATTCATCTCTAGGAAGTTGCTATATTGGAACAAAGTCGGGACCTACCTGGTCATCTTTCATCTAAAATATCCTTCAAAGACAGTGATTATAATCTATAAATTCTTTGAGTGAATCTGGTCTCTGTTTCACCACCAAAAGACATCAAACAATTTCAAGAATTTTACCTGTCACTTAATGGAACCAACTGAAATCGATGCTCTTATTTTCTTTACTGAAAATAATTTCATTTCAGTGTTAGCATTTCAGGCTCGTAGTCAAAAAATACTTTATGAGTTAAATTTGTGTTTCCAATTTTGTCTCCTTACCTAAAAGGAAGAATATGATCTGGAGACAGAAGGCACAAATTTTCCTCAGAATCCAAGCCCTGAGCTTTTCCACGTACTCTGCAATAGTTTGAATGAATCTCATGCCATTCACATGTTGGGAACTCAGACTCAAAGGCTACAGTGTTGAGAGGTGGAGCCCCTGAGAGGTGACTAGATCATGAAGATTCTGCTATTATTGCAGGAGTAGACTAGTTACTGAGGGAGTGGTTTTCTGGTCAAAGGATGAGTTCAGTTCTTTTCTTCCTCACTCTCTCATGCTCTCTTTTCTTCCTTCTGCCGTGGAGGACACAATATGAATCCACTCACTATTTGGGCTCCTCTGTCTTGATCTTCTCATCCTCCAAAAATAGAAGAAATAAATCTCTGTTCTTTCTAATCCCTCAGTCTCAGCTATTCTGCAACTGTAACAGAAGATTGACTGAGAAACTCTGTGACCTTAAGAAGATACAGGACATTTCGATTGTATCAGTTTATCCATTATTATAAAACTTGGAAGAAGTAAATATATGAGAATCAATTAAGACTCTACTGGTGGATCAGACCCTCAAAAATGGTAGATGCTTATTGTTATTTGTAGTAGAATTAAAACTATTGTTTTCTAACCTTTCCTCAAAATCATCATACTAACCTGAAAGTGATTATTTCTGGCAACAGAAGCTTGAGAAATTTCTTATTTATAAGCAGTCTTTAAAGCACTTTGGGAGTTATCACTGTTTAAATATATGTGCAGCTACATCTATTAAAGACAAATATAACTTGTTCTAAAACCTAAACTATCTCTGAGTGATTTTACTTTTATTCATCCCTCTGTCCTTTATACACCATCCATGCAATAAATATTTAATGAGTGTCTTCTACAAGCTTGCATGATGAAATAAAGATAAATGGGATACATTATCTGCTTTTGATCCTATGTAGAACCAGCGAGACGGGTCAGCAGACAGCTAACAGACTGGGTCTATCCGTGGTGTGACCACACTCGCGGGACTGTTGGAAGGGGCAGAGAAGATGAGTTTTAGCGCTTTAAGGGTCAGAGAAGGCATCCAGCTTTTCCAGTATTGAACAATTTACTTAGAAATAGTGTCTGTTTTTTTTTTTTAAGTTGGCTTCAGTCAAAATATAACCTTAGACGAAAGTGACACATCATTGCACTTTAGAAAGGAATGAGGGTAAACTCGACTTCTTTCAGAGTTGGAGACAGAAGCTTCCCTTTGCAATCTCAGAGCTATTTTGTGGAGGGGACCAGAACACGCTGATTATGGCTATTTCGCTGCATTTTAGTCTTCTTTGGAAAAGGGTGGTGGTGAGTTTTTATCTAGCTGAGTTGAATAAATCCCAGTCCTTATCACTGTAATTTACTGCTCGTCAAGCTGGCCTGTTCGCTGGATCACAAAGGAAATCCACCGAGAAGAGTTTCCATCTCACTTTTGTATTTCAGGAATAAATCATTCTTTCAGCACAAAACATGTAAAAAGCTGTAAAATGTAGTTGGAGCATTAATTATTATTTTTAAGTCCTATAAATCTTAGGTTACTTCATCTGTGGCAATAGGACTTCCTTTTTTTAGGTCTTTGATTTTTGCCTAGTAAAACAGGTCATTAATTATATAGAGCCTTTTTAATTTTGCATTTCAAAAGCTGTGTTTTTTATAATATTAGCTTACTTTCCAATGCAACATGTTAAGATACATGTGCTTTGATTTTTCTTTTATTTAATGTTCCTAGAAATATGAAATCATATTATCTTATCATTGGGAATTCACAGGGTGCTTCAAAACAATTTAAAATAAAGAATGAATGAAAACACTGCAGAACCATTGAAAAGCACGGCTCCTGAAGCATTCAGTCTCGACTTTAAATTTGGTACTAACATGGACATCACCACAGGCACAAACATACCCACAGTAGGCTAATGATGACAGGTCTTGCCAGCTTTAATCTCTGTTGTGGGTTGTGTTTTTCAAAATCATATTTAAGAACTGTTCTTGGACCACTTAAAATAAGAAGGAACTAAATAACAGGTTCATTCTTTATGTTACAAACAACAGAAGTAGCAAAGTCAAAAGTACTTTAGGAATGGAATCATTAAAACATGCAAATATGGCAGCCTGGGTAGAGGGAAGCCATTTTGTATTCAGTACTTGAAATCTCTTCATTATTTTTGAAAGACCACCTATAAGTCTTTTAAAAGAAGGTTTAAAAAAAAATTATCTATGAATGTATTTCAGTTTTGAAACAAAAAGTGAACCAGAAGGCAAAGTGCTCCATCTAGAGTACAAGGAACCAAATTTTAAAAAATTGGTAGGAATCCTTCAAGAAATGGCTCCTTCAAAATTACTCTTCATGTGAGAAATAGACTATACAAGACAAAACATTATGTTCACTGCTTGCAAACAGCAATTGTTTCTCTTCTTGTTCTATTTCTCAGACCCATCAGCCTAAAGATAACATTGAGGTAATCTGGCCATCACATAAGTGGATTAAAGAATTTATACAGGAAATATTAAAATAGTGATGTTGTTATCTGTTCATTTTTTATGATAACACAATATGTTTTAAATATTCTTTAGTTTTCATTAGTCATGCAGTACTCATTTGATTTCAAGTACAGAATGCAACAACATCCTCTATATTTTTCCTTGAGAAGTCCATGCTCACAGTAAAGTGTCTCTATGTTTTTGAGATTATTATGTTTTCCCTTCTTTTCTAGAAAATAATGAGAATTATTGTTTACCACAAAACTAATAAAATCCTGCTTCAGGGACTTTCAATTACATGGAGTATCATTATAGCTACTATAGACATTATGGAATCTTGCTAAATAGAATTTGAGTTGAGGGAGGAGGGTGTAGCTCAGTGGTGGAGTGTGTAGTTAGCATGTGTGAGGCTCTGGGTTCAAACCCTAGCATGAATATTTACAAAAAGAAGTGGAGAACACAGTTTCATTAGCTTTGGCTCTTGTGGGATATATGTAGTAGTTAATGGCCTCTTTGTTTGTAATGAAGCCTATGATCATTGTACTAGTATAGGAATAGCCTGCAGTAGTAACCCTACCTTCTATACTACAATATTCTGCAGCAAATTTCTGAATAATGGAGAAAAATCATACAAAGTGAAAAAGAAGTTTTAAAGTGAACAAATGCTCAGAACTTTGTATGAAATTCTTACCAAATCATACACCCTATCTCTCTCTCTCTTTGTATGTATGTATATATATATATATATATAAATAAAATGAATCATTTAGCTAACTTTCAGCTTGTGGTGTTTCCTTTATTTCTTTAAAGAATCAATTTTTAAAAATGCCCTTTCATTTTGGACAACAATATGGCAGTGCTGTATATATATATCTAATCTATATCTAAATGAACTAATTATACCAAATTTGAAAATGATCATCAAAATTACCTTAAATTACCAAAACCAAGTTTGAAGCTGGAAGAAATAGTTTAAATGATTGATAATAAAAACTAAATACCATTACCCATATGAGAGGAAAACCTAAATCTAATAACAAAGTATTATTGTGTGAAAGGTGGTCAAAGAGCATGGAACCAAAAAATGTAAGAAGCAAAAATACACAGTTGTACCAGGTAATTCATGAATAAAATGTGCTTATTTGCTAATGGTTATCAATTTTCAAAACCTTAGGCTTTGTTGTGCTTTTTCTTCAATCTCAATAATATTGACTTTGTAAATAAGTTTTTATTCATTTTTCTTAAAAAGTGCACCGAAGACATTTACCCCTGTCAATAATTCTTATAAGATGTAGAAATTTAGTGTCTAGTGAATGGAATATCCATGATTCTGGATTGCTTCTCTTTTCCTGTATTGCAGCTCATTTTTAACTATTTTACTCTATTGTATTCTATTAAAAAACTAGACACTACAGTTTCCAAAAATAAATCTGGCTACTTGCTGGTAAAATCATACTGAGAAGTCATAAAGAAATAGTCTTCTGAGTTTATTAATCTCAAATTTCTATCTCTGAATAAGTAAAAACTAGAATTGCTTTTCTTTAATGTTTGTTGAGGATTTGGGGAAGACTGCCTCTAGTAGGACTAAAGTATTTCTGGTAATCAGATTCTGATTGAAAATGTTTTGTAATACTGGAAAAGAATTCTTAAGCTTTGAATTTTTGTCGTTTTGAATCATTTATCACACGTTGATGAGTAGCTGTAGTACGGTGTAGATTTTTGCAGTATCACTGGGAATCTCAATGGTGAGAGGTTGAAAGATTTTTTTTAACTATATGAAGCAACATTCAGAGGATAGGAATGTTACTGACACATTGAATTGCTTTAGAGCAAAAATAGGCTGAGAGATATTTACTTAAAAATAAACCCTTGGAATATTTTCTACGAAGTAAAACCCTCTGATATCTAATACCCCTCTGTGCAAAAGCTGAGAACCATGTTCAACGTGGAATCCTAGAAGGGCACAAAGAGGGCCATATTTCACAAACATAAATAATTAACTGGAGAAGACATGTAATATTCATAGCTGGAAATTATTGAAGTAGATTCCAATGGTGGAGAAAACAATCTAAAAATGGAAGAAAATGAATCATTTAGCTAATGTTCAGCTTGTGGTGTTTCCTTTATTTCTTTATATAATCAATTTTTAAAAATGCCTTTTCCTTTTAGACAACAACAAATGGCTGCGCTAGGTTGCAGCAGAATTGGTCCACATTTGCCGTGTGGTTTGAAACTGTGAGGGATTCAGTGGGTGAAGTGCATTCTCACAGGAAGTAGGCATCAGGTTAGAAGAAGTGGGGGTCTGCTTTTCTTTCTCATTTGAAGCCTGTTCCAATAATAAGAAAATTGTTATTTTGGGAGTAGGAGCAATTGTTCAAGTTATTGTCACAACCTGCAGATGATTTATGTTATTGGAGGGTTTCATTTTTGTGGAAGGGATTACCATGATGGGTTCTAGAAAACCTATTGAATAAATAAATATTTTTCTGGCAGATGTTGCTTTCTGCTTCTGGCCAATACCAATTGCAAGGCATAGAGTTTAGAAGTTGCCTACAGTGATATTAATTAATGTGGTAAAGCTTTGTCTGTAAGTGCCAATGAGGTGATAAATAGCTACTATTTTCAGGATGCAAAGTGGCTCAAAGTGGGTCAAAAGAACAATACTTCTGTGGCATAATTTTTTTGTCAGGTGTTTTGTAGCTATTCCCAGATGTTCTTATTCATGTGAGGGAATATAGATATTTTTTCCCTGCCTATTGAAACTTGGTTGGCAGGAGACCCTGAGAACTACATAGTGTCTGAGAAAGTAAAAGATGGATTGCTTTTATGTCCAGAAGCCTCATTAAGATTTCTGAGTGGTTTGATTTCAGCCTTAACTAAACCTATCAGGAGTAGAATTTTTGTGCTAAACTTTCATCTTGTTGATGAGGTGATTTCAGGGCAAGTTCAAAAAGATTGCATTGTTCAGTGTGTGGCCCCAAGAACAATGATGTTCAAATTAGCTGTGTCCAATCACTCAGGAATGCACATCATCATCAGCCGGCTCTCTGACATTACCTTTCCTTCTTTTTTCTTTTAGCTCAGAAAGTAAAATAGGACTGAAGCACAGAAAGAGCAGCCTGGGGATAGGACACGAATTTCTCAATAGAAAAAAAAGAAGCCTATTTTTTAACAACAAAAATAGTTTAAAACTATATTTGCTGTAGATATCAGTTATTTTTTTTTTTTTTTTTTTTTTTTTTTTT
>NW_004955402.1:15248697-15298231 GCF_000276665.1 Chinchilla lanigera
TTTTTTTGGTTTTTCTCCGGTACCAGGAACCGAACTCACGACCTTGCGCTTGCTAGGCAGGCGCTTTTGCCGCTGAGCTAAATCCCCAGCCCCTAGATATCAGTTATAATGTAAAGCATTTAAAAATGGAGTCTAACTGTTTGGAAATACCCGGATGTAGGAATTAGTTCTTTATCGCAATATTTTTTTCCATGTTACTGTGGATAAGGGTTAGTCAGAATAGCATCTATCAATTTCAATTAAATATAACATTCTACCCCAAGCAGAATGTACAACACAGTGTATATGTGACAAAAATTGAGAGAATAATTTGGGGACAATTGGAAATATCTTTGAGTTGTAGGCATACGTGATGCTGCTTTATGCATGGAGACTTTGTGTTAATAAATACCCCCACCTTGGGTTCACTAGGGAGTAATAATTGGGGGGGCTATACTTCATCTCTGTATTTTCAAAAACTATCTCATACATTCAGGGCACATCTTAAAATTTTGAGAGAATAATTTGAGAATAAAATTAAGAAAAATATCTTTGTATAATGATTAAGATAATCTACTCTAATTTAGAATCTTTGATAACAAGGAAGATATTCAGATTCTAATCATATCTTTTATTCATGTAGTTACTTATTAAATATTTACTAACCCCCAATATATCTCATGCATTTAATAAAGCATTGTATAAAAGAAGGATGATAATATTTTTTCTAAAATTCTAGCATATATTAGTGGTGAACCCAATCTGTACTACTACTCTTTAATTTTATTTTATTTATTTAATTTTGCTTTTTATTTTAAAGAGAAAAAAAAAACAAAACTAAATAACAACAACAAAGACAAAAATGAAACAACCCAAAAACAGTAGAAACAATACAGAATTTCAAAATAACGTGATAGGAAAACTCAAGCAGAAAGTTATCAGGGAGGTTGGGAATGCTCAGAAAATATGTAAATATTTCACAGTATATATTTCCAACACTATCAAGAAAAGAAAAGGACTCTATTTCCCAACACAAATATTTGGCCTGTTAAACTGGCAAAATGAGGGTAACCAATCTTTAATGTGTATGTAGCATCAAGTGTATGCCCAATGCTTTTCAAATTAGACTTGCAAAATCCCCATTCCCAGTTTTTGAATAAAGAGACTAACATTTAAAAAAACGATGAATTGCTCATGACCACATAAAAGTTTGGAGCTAGAATTGAAGTCTAGTCCTCCTTGTCATTAAGTGCTTGACTTTCATACAGTGGAAAAATATATAGAATAATAACTCGATGACATTAACCATTGACTACTCTTTAGCACTTGCTCCATGTTTACTAAACATCCTTTTCTGATTTCCTTTTAACTTCCATTAAATAATTTCCTTGCAGGAAAAGAGAATTTTGCCAATGATTTGTAATATTTGATACCCTATAAGATCAATACCAGGGTCAAATGGAATCTCTGTACTGATTTCCATAATGGTTGTATCAGTTTATATTTCCACCAGCACTGTAGAAGTGTTCTTTTTTTCCCCTGCAGCCTTGCCAACGGGAGTTAATATTTGATTTTTTT
Source organism: Chinchilla lanigera (assembly GCF_000276665.1). NCBI lineage: Eukaryota > Metazoa > Chordata > Mammalia > Rodentia > Chinchillidae > Chinchilla > Chinchilla lanigera. The sequence goes on from NW_004955402.1 coordinate 15,250,255, forward strand.
TCAATTTCTTTTTAAAAATTTTTGTTTTTAGATTTTTTTCTTTCTTTTAGTGGGGGTAGTGGGAATCAAACTCAGGAACTCAAGCTTGCCAGACAGGTGCTATGCCACTAAGTTTGGAGTCAAGTGGAATCTCAGTGTTTTAATTTGCATTGATTTAATAGCCAGAGATATTAAACATTTTCTCATGTATTTATTGGCCATTTGTACTTTTTCTGAAAAGCGGCTACTCATTTCACTTGATCATTTATTGATTAGGTCTTTTGTTGGTGGGGTCTAATTTTTGAATACTTTATATATTCTAGATATAATTATTATTCTAGGTATATAATCTTCCTCTGTCTGAGGAATATTCCTCTGTCTGAGGACTATTTCCCATTCTGTAAGTTGTCTCTTCACCCGGCTGTTTTCTTTGATATATAGAAACTTTGTAATTTTTTTTTTTCCTTTTTGAGACAGGGTTTTACTATGCAGTTCAGGCTGGCTTTGAGCTCACTTTATAGCCCAGGCTAGTCTCAGACTCACAATGATCCTCCTTCCTCAGCCTCCCGAGTGCTGGGATTACAGGTATGTGCCACCATGCCCTGCTGAAAATTTGTAATTTGATATGATCATATTTGTTGATTCTTGGTACTGTTTCTTGTACAATTGGGATTTTGTTTAGAAAGTCTTGCCTATACCTATATCTTCAAAATTTTGCATATTTTATATTTCAGCAGATTAAGTGTTTCTGTTTTAACAGATAGTTGTTTGGTCCATTCTGATTTTAGTTTAGTGCAGGACAAGAGATTTGGGTCTAGACTTAATCTCCTAAATGTGGATATCCAATTTCCCCAGCACAGAGGCTATCTTTCCTACAGAGTATGCTGTAACTGCTTTGTCAAAGATGGGCTAGAAGAGTTTGGCTGGAGTTGTTTCTGCATCGTCTTCTCTGTTCTATTGATCAACTGTTTTTGTGCCACTGCCAGTATTTTGGGGTTTTTTAAAAATCATGGCAGCTTTGTGTCAGGTCTTCCCCTAAGTTCTTGTGGAATTCATCAGTGAACCTGTTGGGTCCTGGGCTTTTCTCACTTGGTAGTGTTTTTAAATTTTATTATTTATTAATTTATTAATTATTTATTTATTAATTAATATTATTAATTTTATTATTGCTTCAATTTGCTGTTATATCTTCTTGTATCAGGTTTGGTAATTCATGTGCATCTAGGAATCTATCTATTCCTTGTGGATTTGCCACTTTATTAGCGTTTACAGTATCTCAAAGTAGTTCCTAATAATCTGGATATCTGAGGAGTCTGTTTTGATTTTGCTTTTTTAATTTGTAATTGCATGCATTTGGGTCTCTTCTTCCTTTCTTTTGGTAAGATTGGCTAATGGTTCATCTATTTTGCTTATTCTTTCAAAGGACCAGATTTTTAATTCACTTATTCTTTATACTTTTTTAGTCTCAATTTTATTAATTTCTGCTTAAATCATCATAATTTCCTTCCTTGTACTAGTTTTGAATCTGGATTGTTCTTGTTTTCTACCACCTTGAAGTGCAATCTTAGGTTATTCATGGGCTGGATCTGTTTTTCTGAGGCAGAGATTCACAGCTGTAAAGTTCTCTCTTAGGACTGTTTCCGTATTATCTCATAAGTTCTGGTATGTTCTACTGACATTATTGTTTGAGTCTAGGAACTGTCTAATTTTTTTCCTTGATTTCTCCTGTGACCATTGATTATTAAAGGAAGCGATAGCCACTATGTTCCCATACTTTCTGTGCTTTCTTCTTTGATTTCTAGTTTCATCGCCCTCTGATCAGATGATATGCATGAGATAGTTATGATCCCCTTGCATTTACTTAAGCATGTGTTATGGGGTAACCTCTGGTCTACTTTGGAGGAAGTCTCAGGTGCTGCTGAAAGAACGTGTAATCTGTCGTTGGGTGGAATATTCTGAAGGTATTTATTAAGCCCATTTCCTGAAGGTGTGGTTCAGCTCCACTATTGTTTTAGATATTTAGATACCTAGTCAGACTCCAGGACTGTATAAGCCAGTTTCTTTCCGTAAATCTTTTAATATATATGTCTTAAACATGAGTGTAATCTATTCATATTTAGTTCTATATCTTTCTTTATACATTGAAAATAATGATTTCTGTCAAAATTTCCAATTCAAACCCAACACCTAGGTCTCACAGGTGCAGTGTTTTTCTCTGATGTAAGGCTTTCATTATCCTTAATGTAGCTATTTTGGGGATAAGTCCCATGGATGTACCCAATTTCCTATCATTGCTGTCTGCCTCTTCTCCCTAACAGAGCCCCTGCTTACCTCACTGTGGTTGGGAGGTAACTAGCACCAGCTTGCAAGTCTTCATGCCCTTTTCAGTATTCACATGTACCCACACACTTCCATACTTTCTACCCTAACACCCTCTTCACCCCACATTTTCTCTAACATCTGCTGGTCATTATACTCTACTGGAACCCTTTTCATCTTAGAGCCTGAGATGCTCTATGCCAGACTATCTTCTTTAGGTGAAAGCTCTCCTCACAAGCTCTGACACATATTTCCCAACTCCCACATGGGTATTCTCCCCACTCATGTTCACACATCTTGCTGTGGACCACTGCAGTTCCCTCCCACCCAACCCCACCTCTGCTACATGGGTGCCCTATGCAACCTTACCCATGCCTCTTGGACCAAACTGTTCCAGAAAGGAAGAAAAGAGTATTAGCTGCGGTAGCAATTATCTCAGTCAGTGGTTCTCAACTTGGAGCAATTTTACCCACCAGGGGAAATTTTGCAGTTTGAGGAGATAGTTTTCATTGTCACAGAAAGCTGTTATTGTTATCTCTTGGGTAAAAACCAAGGATGCTGCTAAACATTTTAAAATGCTTAGAACATCTCCCGACAACAAAGAATCACTGGGGCAAGAAGTCAGTCCTGCTGAAGTTGTGAAGCTCTGCTCTACGCAGCGGTTCTGAACGCACCACATCCAGGTCACATTCCAGACCAACTAAATTGAAACTTCTAGGAGTAGAGCTAAAAAAATCAGCATTTCAATTAGCTTTCAAAATGATTAGAACAGTTACAAAATGTTGAGAGCCAATGGAATAAGATGAAAGAGTCTGAAAATCAACTCAGTTTTCGAATCTATGAAATGGAGAATATTCATGTCTTCTACTAACATTCCAAGAATTTTCACAATTATTTGAAAACCATTGCCATATGAGATAATACAATGACATTTTATGGCAGCATTGTCATTAGTTTCAATTATACTAAAAATTGTTTACATTTGTCTCTCTTCTAGCTGTCATTTCTGCTGCTTAGCAAAAGTTGTATAGAAAAGCAGGAAAAATCAGATAAAAATTGTCCTAAATCCATACATTACTATGTGATGAAAATTTAGTTAGCTCTCTCATATTCTATTTTTATAACCTTAAAAACATGTCCTGCTTAGAGAAAACAACTTTTTGCCTTTGGTTAGACTGTATTACATTACTCCTATATATTTCTTCTGATTGGGGTTCTGAAGTTACCATGTAGAAATTTTTAGCTTGGCTTGACTTAGTTATTATTTTAGCTTGGCATGACCTAGAATTCTACAAATGAAATATTTCATAATATTGTATTTATTTTTTATTTTTTAAAGAATAAAAATAATTAAAAACATTACAAACTATACAGAATTTCACTAAACAAGATGATAGAAATTCAATAATGGTTGTTATAGAATATTCTAAAAGGAAAAGTCAACCCATGCTAAATATTATTCTAAGACACTCCCTGCACCCTGAGCCTCACATGGTTTAACTGTCACAAATGCTCCAAAGCCTCTGAATGCTTGTTAGTTGTGTTTGACTTCTTTGCAGTGTATTAGAGGAAACGAGTTGGTGAAAGCTTGTTTGAGAAAAAATAAAATTCTTGTTACAACTGAAATTATTATTCTCGTATTTAGAGGAGAGGGGCTGGGGATTTAGCTCAGTGGCACAGTGCCTGCCTGGCAAGCACAAGGTTGTGAGTTTGATTCCCAGTACCAGAGAAACGCCCCCCCCCCGACCAAAAAAAAAAAAAAATAGAGGAGAGGTAATTACTGAAAAGTTAAAGCTTTCTGTGTTTTATTTGAGACCTACTGAATAAGACTTTTGTGGAGGCTGGACTGAGTTTCCTATAGAGCAATGAGCGCCACCTGAAATCTTAGAGCATACAAAGGTTCAAACCCAGGGTGATATATGGTTGGGGAAAACGACCGGTTTCTGTCTTTGTTTCTTTTTAAAATTTTGCTTTCTGACATTGCTGAGGATTAACAAGTATAAGAAATAGTAAAGAGAGATCCAATATTCACTTCCCCTCATTGGAATAGCTTGCGTACTTACGATACAATATCAAAATGAGGGAACTGGACTTGGTCAATCCCCAGCTTTTCCTTACTGTACTACTGGTCACCACACACTTGTTTTTGCATGTGTGTGGGTATTCCAGCTGCTGCATGTGTAGATTCACACCACTGTCACCAGAGCCATGATGCAGAACATCCTCCTCACACGGATCGTTTCTGCTACACTTTTATCCGCATTTTAAAGACTTTTATAGCCAGTTTTTAGATGCAAACATTTTCCCAGCCCTTCCAAAACTATTAACTAGCAATTTGCTTTCCATCTCTATAATTTTGTAATTTCAAAAGTGTTCTCTGAGTGGAATTATATAACAGGTAACTGCTAAAGTTTGGGGCTTGAGCTTCCTTTAAAGTCTCATGGATTAAAGGTGCAGTCTTGGTTTGATTCTATTGGGAGGTGTTAGAAACGGGGCTTAGTGGGAGGATTGCAGGTCATTCAGGGTGTGCCCCAGAAGTCTCTGTGGGATCCCAGTCTCTTTCATTCTCTCTTCTGCCCCCTGACTATGGATTGATTAACTTTACTTTGACACATGCTGTTCCACCGTGGAGTAATGTGGCTAACCAACCCTCAACTGAAAGCTCTAAAACTGCAAGCTAAAGTAAACTTTTTTCTTTATTAGTTGATTATCTCAAGTGTTTTTAAATAATGTTTTAAAACCGACTGAAGAAATAAACCTTGAAATTTGCTTTTTCACTCAGCGTAAGGCCATGGAGGTCCATCCAAGTTGTTTTATGCATTAGGCCTTTTTTCTTTTATTGCTGAATGGCATTCCATAGTATGGTGAGAACCACAATTTATTTAACTATTCACCAGTTGGAGAATATCTAGATTCTATCTAGACTGTGGCAATTATGATAATGCTCCTATGAGTATGAGTATAAAGGTTTTGTGCAAACATAAATTTTTATCATTCTGTAATGAATGCCTAAGAGTGCAAATACTGAACCATATAGCAGGAATATGTTTATTTTTGCTAGGAACTTCCATAATCTTTGGCCGAGTGGCTGTACTGTACCACTTTATATTTCTATTAACAATATATGAGAGATCCAGTTTCTTTACATCCTCACCAACATTTGATGTTATCATTATTTATTTGTTTTAGCCATTCGGGTGGTCATGCAGGAATATCTCTGTGTTTTTAATTTACATGTCTGTAATGGCTAATAATTTATTTATTTATTTATTTGTTTGGTTTTTAAAAATTTTTTTTTCTGGTACCAGGCATCAAACTCACGACCTTGCGCTTGCCAGGCAGGCGCTGTGCCACTGAGCTAAATCCCCAGCCCCCAATGGCTAATAATTTGGAATACTTTTTGGATGTGCTTCTTTGCAACCTGTATAATCTCTTCAGTGCCTGCATTATGATTTTCATCCACATCTAACTGGATTATTGCTTTCTTCACTGTATAGTTTGGCAATGTTTTATACATTGTAAATATTTTTGTAAGATATACAATGGACAATATTTTGTCCAGGTCTCTGGCTTGTCTTTTTATTCTCTTTAGAGAATTTGCGAAGCAAAAGTTATTTTTATTTTAATGAAATCCAGTTAAAATTTCTTTCCTTCTAGGGGTCATGCTTTTGATGTTACATCTAGGAACATTTTGCCTATTTATAGTTTCCAAAGCTTTTATTATATATGTTTTTCTGAGATTTTGCACTTTATATTTAAGATTGTGATCCATTTGGAGTTAATTTTTGTCTATAGCTGCCCAATTATTTATTCAACAGTACTTGTTGAAGAGGCTGTTGTTCTCCTACTGAATTGCCTTTGCACCTTTGTCCTATATTTATTTACTTTTTTCTAGGCTGTTTATTTTGTCCTATTGATATGCACAATACACTTCTTTTTCAATACTACATTGATTAGCGTAGCTATATAATAAGTCTTCAGCCTAGCCTGGTGGTGTATGCCTGTAGTCCCAATACTTCGGAGACTGGTGCAGGAAGAATGCCACGAGTTTGAGGCCAGGCCAGACTACATTGTGATTGTGAAGTCAAGGCCAGCCTGAACTACATAGTAAGACCCTCTCTCAAAGAAAAAGTGTTCAAGTGACTTAGATTGATACATTCCAATTTTTTTATTCAAAATTATTTTAGCTGTCCTAGGGCTTATACTTTTCCACAAATATATATTAATATATAATTATTTACAAATATAATATTATGTATAAATATGTAATCATAAACTTGTCTATTTCTACAAAATCATATTATGGTTTTAAGAGAAATTGTATTAATCCTATACATTTGGGTAGCATTGATTTCTTTACATTATTGGGCTTTCTAACTCATGCACATGATATATGTCTCCATTTGTATAGCTCTTCTTGGTTTTCTTTCAGCAACATTTTATCATTTTCAGTATATGGAGCCTGAATATATTTTGTTATGATTTTGCTTAAATGTTTATTTTTTTTGTGTGTCTATAAATTTGGGAAGTCTAATTTTTTTAGTTCTTTTATATTCTAGATATTATTACTTTGTTTGAGGAGTAAATGACTAGTCATTTCTCAGATGAATAAATACAATCAGCCAATAAATACATGAAAAAATGTTCAACATCATATTCCATTTGAGAAATACAAACTGAAGCAACACTGAGATTCCATCTCACCCCAGAAAGAGAGGCTACCATCAAGAAAGCAACCAAATAACAAATGATGGCAGGGCTGTGGGGAAAAAGGATCTCTTCTCCATTATTGGTGGGACTGTTAACTGACACAGCTACTAAGGAAATCAGTACGTAGATTCCTCAAAAACCTAAAAATAGAAATTCCATTTGACTCAGCTTTTCCCTTCTGGTTACCTTCCCAAAAGAGTTAAAGACATACGACAGTGACATATGCATACCCAGGTTTGTAGTAGCACAATTCATAATAGTTAAAATTGGAATAACATATACGTCCATTGACAGATGAATGGATAAAAAAATGTGGTATTTATACACAATGCTATAAAGAAGGATAAACAACTCATTTGTAGGGAAACAGGAGCCTCTAGAAAGCATGTTAAGTAATATATTATGCACTCAGACCCACAACTTTAAATATCACATGGTTTCACTTATATGAAATATTCAACAGATAAGTATGAAATAAAAAGCAGATGATATGGGAAAAGAGACAAAAGGTATAAAAATACTTATTTGGAACTATGTAAGAGTATGTTTCCACATACTCCTTTTTAATATAAAAGAATGTGAATGAATTTTGTTCATGTGAGTTGATGTTTTATCCTGTGACATTTAGATATCCACTAATTAAATAATTTTTATAGATTAGTTGGGATTGTCTACATAGAAATGATGTCATTTATAATTACAGGCATTTTATTTCTTCTATTCAGCTCTATATGCGGAAGAACTTTAAATCTCTAGTTTTTTTTCAATTTCAATCTGTCTTTAAGAAGAAACAATTGTATTGTCATTATTCATTTATTTATTTATTTATTTAGGTTTTTTTTTTTTTTTTTTTTCCAATACCAGGAACCGAACTCACAACCTTGTGCTTGCCAGGCAGGTGCTGTGCCGCTGAGCTAGATCCCCAGCCCCTTCCTTGTATTGTCATTATTTAAGTAAGTGAATTAGGCTATGTTTCATCAACATTCATGTAAAAAAGGATACTATTGAACCAACTATGAAATTACCTTTAAAGTATTCCTATATCATATAAACATCGATTGGGCATACAGGGCCTCTGAGTGTTATGAGAAATGAATACATTCTTCTGTAAATGTTTTTCTCCACAAATGAACATCAATCTTATAAAAATATATTCCCATCCTTAGTTCATTTGCACAAGCTTATTTGCAGAACATTTTTTGGAGGAGACAGCATAGAAACCATCAAGTATATTATGACATTGCGAGAGATAATATTCTTCAATTCTTGGCACATTGGAACATTTTTGCTTAACTTAATTCTTCTGCATTTAGTGGCTTGTATAAGTGATGGCTGTTGCTTTATTGCAGACTCTAATACATTGAAGTGGTTTTGAATTTGGAAAACAAGAAATCATGTCTTGCATACAGTACGCATAAATATATGCACATAAACAAAGAGTTATGTATAAATATATCACTTCACTTATACAAATAAATGATTCAGATGTTTTGAGAGTAAACAAATCAAGGAGCTAAGTAAATTAAATACTTTGGAAAATTGTACTATCATGTAGGGACAGCTAAATTCAATTTATGTGCTGAATTACTCAGTCAGGCCTTGACCTCAGAATATTTAAGCCCGACAGGAAGCAAAAAAAAAAAAAAAAAATCCAGGGATCTACATCTGACCAGCATTCATGGGCCTAACTGAGGAAGGTAAATTTGCTAATTGTGAAACACAATTATTTTCAAAAAAATCTATCAGCTTTCTACCTTATTTTTCTAGGGGTTCCAAAATAAAATGCCACAAGCTAGGTAATTCAAAACTACAGAAATTTATTCTTCTGTAGTTCTAGAGGACAGAAGTGTGAAGCCAGAGTTTGGGCAGAGCCTTGATCTCTAAACGGTCACTAAGAAAGAATTTTGCACTGGCTTTGCTGAGCTTCTGGTGGTTGCTGATAACCCTCGCCATCCCTTGGCTGGGAGATGAACTGCTCCTCTCCCTGCCTCCACTGCTCTTTGTCCGTATTCCTTGTGCCTTCACATGGCACTATCTCGGCCTCTCCAAATCTCTCTGATTAGGAAATCAGTCACTGAGTTTACAGCTCACCCCAATCCACTGTGACTTCACACTAGCTAATTACATTGGCAAAGACACTGGTTCCCAGTAGTTCTTCAGAGCTCTGGGTGTACAAAAATGTTGAGGAGTCCTACTTAACCATTGTGTATTCCCATCTTGCTTTTGAATGCATTCAACTTAACCTCCCACTACTTTCCCTCATACAATGAACATTTTTCTGGTGCAAACGGTTTTAGCTAATTTTTTTACTCTGTAGTTGCTCTCAAAGTGAGATTTCACAGTGACACGGTTCTGAATATAAGTTTCCTCCTCTTAGGTCACCTTCACTTCAACCAACAACCATTTCTTTTTTGCAGAAATAAGTGCAGAGGCAGAGTTTCTCCAACTTTGCAATAGTAAGTGATGCTTTTACTTTTCCCCTTCATTGGCCACATATATTTACAACTATGTATCAAATAAAATGTAAGCAGTAAGTAATTAATTAAATTTCACAAAGAATTAATCACCATTTACAAGTTGGAAGTTTAACACTTTGCCTCTGTAGCTTTGCCATGCATACACATATGATTTTTAGTTAGGCATTTTGAACACTAGACATAATCAACAAGTTGTTATGGTTACATCTATTGACCTCCAGGGTGTAATCACTATTCTAAAGATTAATGACAAAGGGTTCAACTTGTGAAAATAGCACCTAAATTTTCCCTGTAGTTGAATGGATACTATTACTGTCCAGCTGGTGGGTTCTCCTCTCAACTCAGAAAGAATTACAAGCCAGAGAGTCAAAAAGGAAATGTGCAGGAGAATTTATTAGAGAGCGAAATGAGAAAGCTCCCAACAGTGAGGAGGGGGGAACCCTAGTTGCCACAGGGACTTTTTTGTACACCAAAGAGACTACATATAAATCCACTCTGGGCCAAGTTGTGGTCAGCCTATGGGAGGATAAGCTTGACTTAAAAGTCAGTAAAACAAAGTTTGACTTAGAAGTGACTCTATGGGAACTTGGGGTATGTAACAAGGGTACGTTTGCAAGTGCCATTAATTATAACCATTATTATATTTTATTCTTCTAAAGTTATAAGCACTAGCAGAGCAAAGGAACTCTTCAAAGGAATACGAATAGAAACCTGGTAGCACTGGCTGTCACCTTGTTTTTATCACATTCCTGGACAGGAGCATCCAACTAATTCAATATGGGACACTTGTTTATTGGTGTGCATACGGGACCCCAGTATACACACCACGTTTTACTGGAACTAATTGTTTAAATCACTGCAGTGTGCCTCTTTTCAGGGAAATCATACCTTAGCCTCAACAAAACTAAACCGAAGCCAAACCGAGCCCCGCATGTGCAGAGCATGGTTCATCTCCCCCAGGTTTTGGGCTGCTTCCCTGTTTCAGATTAGAATTCACTAAAACACAAATCACTTGTCGTCATCGATTCTTAAGAAATACGACAGTTAAGGACTATTATTTAGTTAGTAGCACCTTTAGATGGAAACACGTGGAAAAGCTTTACTTCCCTTTGTCTAGATTTGGGATAGGGAGTGGGTAGATGCTGAAGCCAAAGAAAGATGGAAAAATTTTAAAAGCCACCAGCAAGTGTAACTGTAAAAACTATAAAGTATTAACTCTTCTATAAAATTCTTTTATATTTAACATAAATATTTTGAATATTGTAAACATATTTAAATAAGCAGCGGTACTTCGGTTCACGAACTTAATGTATTCCACGATTCTGGGGAAGATGGCCATGTCGTGTTTGTCACCCTTTGAAGAGTGTGCTAACTGAAGTGAAATTTTGCAGAATGCTTTTGTTCGTCAAACTGACCTCAAACAGAAGCATTTGTGACATGAAGTATTACTGTATTTTAAAATACTCTATTTTACTTTATAATGCCCAAATTCAGTGTGTTTTATTGTCTATAGTTGCACACATGAGCAAATTAAAGTTTAATGAAGGTAAGAGACTCACCTGTAGTTGAGCAGCCCAGCGGAACACAGAGGAATTGAGTTCTGGCCAGCGTCCTTGGGACTCACAACCGCTCTCGTTCCTTTACCACAGCTGACTCTTGCCTGATAGCAATTCTTAAAGCGCTGTCTACATTGTCAACACGCTACAGTGTTAAAATAGGAGCAAAACCTGAAATTCAGAAAAATCTACATTATATTTTTTGCAGTTGTCTGTCTTTAGTTGTTTGTGAACTGTGATAATATCCCACTTCTCTGGAGGGGCGAAAGAAAAAAGACACACAAATATGAAACAGGATGAGTCACTACAAAAGTGGGAAAAAGAGAGAGAGTAAACACGATGGTCATGTAAGCAAAGAACCAAATAGAAATAACTAATTCTAAATGACTAACCCTGGTGCACCTATAAAATATAACAAAATCAAAGGAAAGTGTGAAATGACCAACATGAGTTGCAACTTTGAGATTCCTATAAGGCACAGCAAGGGATGTCATTTCCTGGGATTACCTTGTTCCCTTTTATATCTCTCTCCACCTCTTTAGTTTTAGTTAAATAATTGTGCATCGTTGGTCCACATGATCCTCACATCCTTTTCCAAAAACACTGAGCTTACAGTTAAACATGTGAGACAGATGTTAAGCAAGTACTTTCACCACAGCACAATACGAGCATGGGCAACACCCGAGACAAACACATTATCCGTTAGCATGATTTGTTACCAGTGTATTGGAAATCAGGATTCAACAGGGATCCTGATCAGCATAAGGAGGGGCTTCCTGCATAGTTTGGCTAGAAAGGAAAGGCATTGAATGAGAAAGTCCATTTTATTTTCTTTGCAAGTTAGCAGAACTGGAATAGATTGGCTGCCCTTCCCTACTGTCTCGTGCTCCCCAGTGTCTTTGCTTGTTTACTATTTTCACACATGCAGTGTTGACCTTCCTTTCTCTTTGATGACGTCCGGGAATATTAAATGTAATCTTTTTATATCAAAAGCATGTTTAAACTTTTTTGTATTATAAGTGGAAAGAAGAGTAAACATATACATGTAATTATGTAAAGGTAAAACTCAGTTGAAATGTAACATAAGTTTTTATCATTAGATATGTTGTTAAAATACTGTTGCTCTGGAATGTAGGCATGACAAAGGACAGTGGATGGACAAAGCTCATCTGCACAAAAGGCAATGTGTGAAAGGATTTTGAATCAAGGCTCCCTTGCTAGCAATAAAAAAGTGACATTTTTACATGAGGCATAAAGCAACTAACAAACGAAGCTATAATCATGGGATTATTAGCAAATAAACTTGCTTGCATTTATAGAGCAATAGATCTGTTGGGAAATATCCATGAGGTAAGTAAAAAAAAAGAATTCATATAAATTTACATAAAATTTCACAATGCTATGAATGATTTATTGCAACTTTATTTGTATTAACCCAGATGGTGTGCAATTTGGATATGTAACCCTGTGTACGGGAGAGGCCATATAAATGCCACACATCTCTGTTATGTAGCCGTGACTGAATGCCAGGACAGCATTCAACTCCAGAAAGCTTATGCCAACACGAATAAAGAAGGGAAATGACATCTTACTTGTTGGAGTAAGAAGCAGCAGTGCAAACAATAAAAATAATCAAACAATCAAAGGAACAATTAACTAGGAAGAATTTATTCTAAATGACTGTCCATGGTGGACGTATAAAATATGACCACTCCATCTTACTCAGACAAAAGAAAATTTTTAAATGACTGTCCTTGGAGTTTCTGCTTTAAAGTCTTTTTTTTTTCTTTTTTAGAACAGTCTATCTTTCCACTATTTATTACTTGAAAATACAACAGTGACTTTGTCTGTTTGATGATATCCTTCCTGACTTTCCAGTCAGGTAGAGAAACCACTCTTCCTATTTGAGTTTCAAATTCTTGTCTGTTGAAATATAGCTGGACCCATTTTTCTTTCTCCTTTATATTTTTAAAGAATTTCTTAACTTAGAGCTTCAAGATGGCAGGGAACTCCAAATGTAGATTTAAAAATTTGTGGGTGTATTTTTCTGTTGAGCACATCTATCCATGGTGCCCCATCTTCATTGTGTAAACCGCAAAGACACTATAATTATCATGTGTTTTTTTCTTTCTTCTTTCCTTCCTTCCTTTTTGCCTTTCCTTTTCCTTTTTTGCAGGATTTTGCACATGCTAAGCACACCCTCTATCCCTGAGCTACACTGCAGCTGCCTTGTATATTCTATGGCTTTTGGACTTGGTTATTATTATTTTTTTCAAGGGAGCTCTTCTAATTCTTAAGAGAGATAGTTCAGTGAATAAAAACATATTTGAAAAATAATAATCAAATAGCTGTACCCAGATTTAATCAATCAATTGTGTGGTGGTAGTTTACTGGCTCAAGCAGATAGCATCTATTAGAAAGTCAAAGTTAAACTAAATATGAAGGGAAGACATTTAGAGAATGACAAAGTGTTTATTTTCATACATGTTATGCTGAATAATTTTAATTCTTCAACCCAGTCTAGGAATGGAAACTACGAAGAGAGTAATCTTGCTACTAGGAAACATTTTTTGTTATCTTGAAATACTGGGTAATTCACCTATTCTGATTATTCCACTTTAGAACTAGGCTCTATCAGTTTGTCTAAATAAAAATGAAAGTGATTTGTTAGGAAAAGTCAAGTGATTTTAAGATATACTTTCAGTAAAACAAGGATGAGAAGATAATAAACTGCTTATAAAGGTTGATCTTTATTCACTATAAAAATATATACAAAATTATTAGTTCTTTTTAAAAAAAATTAAAGATACCTGCACAGTGATTAAAGTGAATGCCACTTCTTTTCCATTGTTTTCTTTCATGGTTGTGCTCCTTTCCCGGGATCTCCATAATGAACTGTCACACATATCATGTCTTAAAAGAACAGAATTTACGCTCTGCAGCTCCGGAGGACAGATGCCCAAGATAAAAGTGTCAACTGGATCCTGGGAAGAAAATGTTCTTTACCTCTTCCAGCTTCTGGTGGTCCTATGTGTTCCTTTTTGGTGGCAGAACAATTCTATTCCTTTCCTATATCTGACTTCACAAGACCATCTTTTTATGTATGTCCTTCTCTGTGTCCCACACGTATATTTTCTGTAGATTTAAGGTCCATCACAATTCAATGTGATCTCATCTTGGTTTATACCTTAATCACATCTGGTAAAACCTTATTTTCAAACAAGATCATGGTCTGAGGTCCTGGTGGGCCTTTGAATCTTTAGAGGATGGTATTCAACCCATCACAATGTATTTACATTTTTTATCAATCTCAGATCCCTCTCTGAGCTAATTAGGACAATTAGAGAGAGGGACCATCCTCTCTGAATGATATTCAAGCGTTCATAACTCCAACTGACTTAAACCATGGCTTAGATTGCTCTCAGAGTTTTGTTGCTATTGTTAAAGGCCCAAGTTAGAGTATGTTGGCTGTTCACTGTCATCTTGCATGGCACAGAATTTTTTTGCACAAGTGAGCTATTGTTCATATTGCAAATTTATCTTGTCTGGGTTATCTTATTACTTAGGACTTTTTGGGATCAGTTTCAACAGAGCCAAAGCACTTCAAAACTTTGTTGTGATCTCTTACAAGCTACTCAAAAAATTTAGGAGTTAATCATCAGATTCACTTCTAATAGAAAGAAAACATGAGACCATATAAAAATATGCAGTTTAATGACAGCAATTTTCAGTGTGGAGGTCGGTTTTGTTGGTAGGAACTTCAAATCTTGTTTCACATGAGAACATACTTTAATAAGCTACATTGCTTGAACCACTCAGGCTACAATTAGGAAACTTTTTTTTATCTATTTAAGAGTGATGCTTGATTCATGTTCAAAGTTGTGGCTATCTAAGGAAAAGAAGCATCAGAATTATTCACATGATGTCTGTAAGCATGAGCACATATACTATTGATAGGCAATTGCAAAGCAGTGATGAGGAACTCTGAGTGTATTTGCACTTGTTCACAAACAGAAAAACAAAGTAACCCTAAGTCCTGAACCTAAATCTTATTATTTATTTAAGAATGTTTTGAATAACTGCACCTCATTTACCTTTGTCATCCAGCTAGCTACCCAGCTGGCAGAGTTTGTAAATATAATTGAAACGTATGGGAGAAGATTCTCAGATACATAGATTTTCTGCTCATTTCTGTGAGAGTGTTTTTATATTTGAGTTATATTAATTCCATGCCCTAAAACACTAATGATTTTCTATTTGTTCATAAAAACAGAATAGAATGGTGGTTGCCAAGAGCTGAGGAGAGAATATGGGGAATTGTTCTTCAACAGAACAAAGTGTCTCTTATTCAAGGTGAACAAGTTCCAGAGATCTGCTATATATGTAATGAACCTGTGATGCTGTGCACTTCGTGTTAAAAGGATAGATCTAATGTTATGTTCTCACCGAAGTAAACTGAACCAAAACAAACCAAGCAAAAGGAAGCATAAAAGAAGACAAGGAAATTGTGATGGACATGTTTAGTACCTTCGTTGTGGTGATGCTATCGATGTGTGAGTGCTTATGTTCCAACTCATCAGTGTGCATACATTAAATTTGTGAAATTTTTGCACATCGGCTATACTCTGATAAAGCTGAAAAAATAGCAAAAGAGTACAAAGATACTCATTTTGCTTATCTATGGATTTTTACATATCTTGAGATGAAGATACAGGAATCCAACATAGGTGGACAGCTATTTTAAATTATATAATTAAATTAAGTAAAACTTAAGCTTCTTCTTTAAAATGTGAAGTTTTTTTTCTATACAGAAACATAAAACTTTGTGGATGTGTTTGTAATGAGTTAAAACTAAATTCAATGACATTCATATGAAATAGCAGTTGCAATAATAGTAATGGAATTATTTATATAACAATACATAAAATAGACAAGTTTTTAAATATCAAAAAATTCTGTAATTTAATATCAAACTTCAATAAAATTTCTATAAACTTTTACAAGTGTAAAACATTTTTAAAAACTGTAAAAAGCTCAGTTTTAGACACATTCCAACACTCTCTTTTCCTAAATTAATTTCTGGTTTTTTAAAATCCAGAATGCTTTACTTGTGTCAGCCATTTACATCTGTCTTTCCTTACAGACCACAGATTTAATTTTAGTAAAACTGTTTATAATCTCAGGGTTTGAAGAAATTTCAGTCCCTTTCCTCCAGAGTTTTTGGACTGCTTATTCCAGTTGAACTGTCTGATCACGTTAAGTAAAGAAACCTGTATCTCTTACAGAGATTCTTGATTATTAGGAATGTGTCCTTTGAGAAGCATAGAATTGGATCCACTCTTGACATCCTGGGAACTGTTACATGAAGCTTTCCACATTCATGGTTCTTAAACTGGGCACCTAGAAACAAATGGTTTATTTTAAGTGAGCAAAGACCGAAACACAGTGTAATGACATGAACTGTTTATTTTCTTACATTCTTAATATTATCCTAAGAAAAATAAAATTGTAATAAATTTTTAAGTTTAAAATTCACCTTTTGTCATACAGTTTTATGAAAATTAACAAATACATTCAGGCGTACAACCACCATCACCACCAAGACCCAGACGTTTTCGTCCCTTCCTGACAAGTTCTACTTCTTCTTTGCAGTCAGTCTCTTTAAAGCTACTGGCCAATGACCACCGATCTGCTCCTTCTTCTTGTAGTTTTGCTTTATCCAGAATGTCATGCAAATGGATAATGTGCTGACAGCCGTTTGAAATTTTTTTTTTCCATTTAGCACCGTACATTTGGATTCACACACAGTGTTGAAGGTTGGTGACTTTTTAATTCCTAAGTAGTATTCCACTGACTCATTTATAAGATTCTTTCAGAAATGGAAAGGCATTTAGAATGTTTCTATTTTTTACAATTATGAGTAAAGCTGTTGAAACATTCACATACCAGTTTTTATTAGTTTTCATTTCTCTTGAGTAAAAGGGGTGGAATACTGGGTCATGGGACAATTGTACATTTTACTTTGTAAGAAGCAAACAAATTGTTTTGCCAAAATTACACCAGTTTACATTCCCACCAGCAGTGTGTAACATTACCAGCTGTTCAACACCCTTGCAAGCAGTTGATGTCAATTTTAGCTATTCTAATAGATGTATTGCTGTAGTTTTCACTTGCAGTTGTCTAACATTTAATGATTTGAGACTTTTCTTTCTTTTTTGTTGTTTTTTTGAAACAGGATCTCTCTAGGTAGTGCAGGCTGGTCTTGAACTCATGGAAACAGTCCTACCTCAGCCTCCCAAGTGCTGGGATTGCAGGTGTGTGTGAGATCATGTTGGCTTGAGGCTTTTCTATACTTGTTGATGTGCTCTCCATGAATCTTTCTTCTTCGGTGAAATGAATGCTTAAATTGTTTGCCCATTTAAGATTTGGGTTATTTGAGTTCTTGCTGTTGTATTTACACACTTCTCTATTCTGGATACAAGTTGTTATGCTTGAGATTTAAAATGTGCCTCAAAGACACATGTGCTAGACACAGGCTTCTGGAAGGAGACTGGGTCATGGGGACACAGTACTCCAATTAATTATTGATGAATTCAAAGCTGAAGGTGAGAAAAACAAAATACAAGGAGTTCACTACTAGTTGTATCCTAGGATTCTGGGCCTCATTGCCTTTTCCAAATTCAGAGTCCCTTCTCTCCTTCCTTCTTCTCTCCCTCCCTCCCTTCCTCCTTCTCTCTCTCTTTCTTATTTCTTCTTTGTCTTCTTCCTTCCGTCCTTCCTTTCTTCCTTCCTTCCTGTGGTACTAGAGCTCAAACTCATGGCCTTGCTCATACTAAGCAAGGGCTCTACGACTGAGATATACTCCTGAGTTCCCATGTTAGTTTTAAAACTAGGTAAGTAGAGATATGTCCAGAGACTAAATCTGGATTAAATACCAGTGTGATCACTACTTTGAGATCCTACAGTGCCTGAAAAAAAAAATAATTTGGGATCACAATTCTGACCAGAGAAAAATTTTAGACATTCTAAAGACCAAAACCAAATGGTCAGACGTTCATCAAAGTGAGACAATGGGGCACTGCAGGGAGCAAGGGAAGGGAGACTGGGCAGGAGGCTGTTGTTATAGCTCAGGGACAACACAGTGAATTCAAGGGACAGAAGGATCTGCGAGGGGAGAGTGAATTTAATAAGAAACAAGTTACAATTATTAAAGGAAGGGAAGAGCTGGATGTTAGCCTGTATTTGTTTCACATATATTTACTTATTTTCTGTTCTGTACTCTGAGCTGAATTTTGGCCACAACTATAAATACAAAACATTAAACATTCTTGCCCTTTAGAATATATTTGTGCCACAGACCTAAAGTCAAGTAATAGCAGTACAGGTACTATAAGTGCTGCAGTACAAATCAGCTGTCTTGGCCTAAGTAAGTTATTTATTTATTTATTTATTTATTTATTTATTTATTTTTGTCTTTTTGAGACAGCGTCTCACTATGTAGTCTAGGCTCGCCTTGAACTCACAGTGATCCTCCTGCCTCAGCTTCCTGAGTGCTGGGATTAGAGGTATGTGCCACACATCCTGCCTCAGTGAGTTTCTTAGAGTTGTTATTTTAACCTTCACAGTGAGAAGTTTGAAAGATGATTCATCTCTAAATCAATTTCCTCACTGCTTGGGGGGAAAACTGGAGCAAGACTTGTAATCTGCCAAGTAATAGCGAGAGTCCTTTTCTGAAACACAGATTATTGGGACATTACCTCATGTTGCTTAAGGACTAGAGCTGATTTGGGACAACATGAACCTTAACAAAATGGTGTAAATATGAAAAGGCATTATGTACTTCTAAATATGGTGGGGCGAAGACCAATATGAAGATTTTAATTCAGAAGGTGTAACTGGGAAATGATATTTTGGTGATATGTATCTTGCGCACACACTCACACATACACACACATCTTTTAAATTTTGTGTAATGGTGTGGAAGTTTTCTCTCCCCTTAGTGTGAATGTCACTGTATTGTTCTTTTACCTCAAACTTTAGTACATGTGCTGCTGAAGCAACCACAACCTCCTACTTTAAACAGACCCTAGAGTCTGCAGAAAAGTTTCAGATGAAAGGATTCAAAAGAAAAAGACTCACTGTGGGATGAAATGAAAGTGGGAATATCTCAAAAGCTGTAGAACAGAAGCATTGGCAGTGGTTGCCCTCCCCAAGTGCTGAACATTCTACCCTTTCGCCATAAATAATTCTTCTAACCAGCAGTTCTCCCAACTTTCCTCCACTGTAGAGAATGGCACATAATTTAGAATTAAATTCTGCCTTTGATAATATACAACAGAATTGATTATTGTCCATCTAACACTAAAAAGTAAAGCTGCAGACAACCTAATGAACATTAAAAGGTTCTTTTAGAATTTGACAGTTGAACTGGCTTTGTGTAGACTAAATAGTTCCTGTACAGGATGAAGAATGTGTATTTCTATGAATTCAAGTGATTGATGGTATTGTTAGAATCCAGAGCTTCACCATGTGGAGGAGGGGAACGAGAACAAAAATGAATGTGAAAGTTACCCACAGTAATCTTAATCTCGGACTAAGGAAGGTGGAAAGATGGGAGCCTTATATTAAGGAAATGTAGAATTGATTAAATATATATAATGTTTGTGCTATGTCAATTCATCACTGCAGCATTTTGTATAGTACCTTAAAAATTACTTTAATTGCCCCAAACGTGAGATAAGATTATCTGTTTTTGTTTATGCTGAACCTTGTACTCTGCTTCTTTAGCTGGCGAGACTATCTATATGTCTCTGTGTGTCTCTAGCGTCTTCTTTCAGGAAGCCATCTGAAAGACCCAATATAAAAATCAGGCCAGGGTTATAGCTCAGTGGTACATGCTCCATCTTGGCAAGAGCAAGGACCTGAGTTCCATTCCCGGTACCCACCCACCTCCCAATAAAAAGCACGATGGGCAGAGCATACATGATGATCCAACTCTAGCCCAGAAGCTCCGCAGTAGATAGCTCAGGACATCAAATGACAATCTGCCCTGCGATGGCCCAGTCAGGACCTGGGCCCTGACTACCAGCTTGTACTTCTTTGCTCCTGCTTCCCATTCAGAATGAATAAAAGAAAGCCAAACATGCTTCCCAAATTAATCACGTAGGACACTTTACTTCTGTTTCGTGTGCATCCGGCTTCCTCCTGCCAACAGCCTTCGGTCAGGGTGCGCCTGAAGGCTTCCCCTTTCTTTGCCGTACAATCTCCTTATTTGCCTCTCTGCCTTCTCGTCTCTGCCAAGTATAAATGATAGTTTATTGTCTCCCTGCTATAAGAACTTCTGAATAAGTGCCTTTTTCTCATTGATGCATTCTATTATTTCCACACATCTTTTCTTTTCCTCTACTTAGCATCAGTCAAAGAATTTAATTTGAAATCATGTTCACAGATAAGGCTGGCTATGTCATGGTGGTATAGTGTTTCCAATTCAGTAAAGATTTAATAAATGTACAACTGATTGTGTGTTGGTCTCCTTCTTCATCATCAGTTTTAATTTTGAGAATAAGATTCTACACATATTTTGTACAAAAATCATTTCAGTTTTAATGCTATTGTATACTGCACTGTGTGTAATTTAGATTTTCAATAGTTAATTGTTAATATGTAGAAATGCAATGGGATGTTACATGTATATACTTGCATGCTGTGACCATGGTAAACTCACTAAAGATTTCAAGGATTATTTTGTATATTTTTGCATTTTATATTTTTCTTAAAATATTTGCATGGTTAAGATTTATTAATAGTATTTTTACTAATTTTCAAGTGATATGTGAGAGAAATTAGTCAAGTGAATCAGTTTTAAATACTTGTAGAGCTACAAATGCCAAGAAAATGTTTCCTTTTCCTATTGTTCTTTTTCCTTCATAATTCTTAATCTATATTGTCTAGGATACATACAGTGGTCATGAAATGGAAGATTCAATATCATTAAGATATCAATTCTGCCTCTATTAATCTATTAAATAAACTTAACCAAATCAAAATCTCTGAGATTATTTAATTGATATCAGCAAGCTTATTCTAAAATATATGTGGAATCCAAATTTAGAATATATGAAGAACTCAAAAGATTAGACCCTCCATAAAACAAAAGATTCAGTCAAAAATTGAGCAACTGAAATGAACAGACAGGAAGAAGTAAAAATGTACATAAATACACGAAAAAATGTTCTAAATCACTGGCCATTCGAGAGATGAAAATTAAAACAACAGTGAGATCCCATTTTACTCCAGAAAGAAAGGCTATCAGCAAGAAATTAAATAATAACAAATACTGGCGAGGTTGCAGGAAAAAAGGAACACTTTTACATTGTTAAAGGCAATGTAAACTCTGGTGTAATTACTATGGAAGCAAGTATGGAGATTCTTCAGAAACCTAAGACTAGAAATTCCACTTGACCCAGTTACTCCCTTTCTATGTATCTTCTTGAAAGAGTTAAAGTCATAGTACAGTGATCCATGCATACTTATGTTTATAGCAGCACAGTTCAGAATAGCTAACTCTTGGAAGCAGCCTATACATCCATCAACAGATGATTGGATAAAGACAATGTGGTATTTACACACAATGGAATTACTACTGGGATAAATTTGAGTTATTTGTAGGAAAATGGATGCACTTTAAGACCACAATGTTAAGTAAAATAGATCAGACACAGTAGCTTAAATATCACATGTGTTCTCTTATAGAAGAAACAGAAAATATAAGCAGAGAGCAAAATGAAGGATAGATAATAAGTAGGGAGATAGATAGGTTTTACATAGGAAGGGGATTAAGGGATTAAGAGATCAAGAGAAAATGTTGGGGGGAAATTAAAAGTGAATTAAGATGAATCATGTACAGGTACCAACTCCACACATGAAATGTGATCAATATGTGCTGGAAAAATGTACTAAAAAAAAACTGGAAAAAATAAAAACATTAAATTAAATCTTAAAAAAATCTTAGAAACCAAAGATAATCTAACTAGAGAATGAGCAAAAGAGGTGAAGTTCACAGAAGTGAACATAGAGATAGTGAACAATTACATGGAAAAATGTACAACACTGAGCCACTAGGGATAGGAAAACTTTTGCATACAGGTATTTGGATGAACACAGTACAGTCTCACTGTGCATTAATCTGAGTGAGTGGTAACTTCAAATGCTAGGTAGGATAAGGGGAAATTGGACCATTCATATTGCTAGCAGGTATGCAAAATAGGGCAGCCACAGAGAACATGACAGTTTCCTCCAAAAATAGCATATGCTTACTATACAACGCAGCAGGTGCACTCTTGGGCACTTATTATGGAGAAATGAAAACTTCTCACAAAACTTGTACATTAATATTCATGGGAGCATTATTCACAGTCACCATGCAAACAACCCAGGTATCTTTCACTGAGTTAAGCAAGCCTTGATACACTCATATCAGGAATTGCTACTCATTAGTAAAAAGAACAAAGTATTTATTGATACTCCAGACAACATAAATGAATCTCCTAGAGAATTATGCTGATAGAATAAAGAAGGTAATGCCAAAAGTTTTTAACTGTAGGATTCCATTTATATATCTTTCTTCAGATGGCAATGTTTCAGAAATTGAGAACAATTTAGTGTTTGCCTAGAGTCTTAGAGAGTATGGGACAGGAAGGAAAGTAAGTGGGGCTACAAAATAGCCCCATGGGAGATTCTTGTGGTGATGGAAATATTTTGTCTTGACTACAACAATTTCAATACACTGGTTGTAATACTGAACTATTTTACAAGGTGTCAATGCTGGAGGAGACTAATTAAAGAGTATATAGGACCTCTTTGTATTTTTTCTTACAACTTCATGTGACTTCTATGATCTCAAAATAGAAATTTGAATTTAAAACATATTAATTATATATTGAAATGATGGGGAGGTTGCTGGTTTTTGTTTTGTTTTGTTTTGCTTTGAGACAGGGTCTCACTATGCAGTTTAGGTTGGTCTCAAATTCATTATGTAGCCCAGGTTGGCCTCAAATGGCATTAATCCTCCTGCCTCAGTTTCCTGAGTGCTGGGATTATACATGCATATCACCAGACCTGGCTCATGCTTCAATTTATGGATTTTGTTTTATTATAGAAATGATAGCAGCTATTAAACATTTTTAGTAACTAAAATTTAATCAAAAATATATTTTCTTGTTTCTAGTCCAGATTCTTTTAATTAAATAATCTCTCCATAGAACAAAACAATCCATAGATATCATCAACCATAGTTATAAAGGTCTAGGCTCTAACCTGAGCTAGATCTGCACTGGGTTTAAGGAGTTGTCAGGGCTTTGTCACCTCAAATGCTGATATAGTGAGCCTACCTTAGCTGTGGTAGCACCCACAGGTCAGTTATCACCCTCCAAATCCATCTTTGTCCAAAGGATTTGTTGATTTCTCTATTAAAAAAGGAACCAATCTTCCTTGCAAACAGAAGTCCACTGATTTGTCTACCCTAATGCTAATAAGTACTGTCTGGGTTACTGTAGGTTTATAGTAGGCCTTAAAGTCACACAGCGTCGTTTTCAACTAGAGTCTTAAGAAGATTACATTGGCTCTTCTGAATTTTTGCACTGTGATATAAAGTTTAGAATTAGTCTTTTAGTTTTGACAAAACAGATTTCCGTAGCTACAATAAATTTTATTTCTTCTTTTTTTGTTGTTGTTGTTTGGTCCCCGGAATTGAACTCAGGACCTGCGCTTGCCAGGCAGGCGTTTGTGCCACTGAGCTACATCCCCAGCCCTACAATAAATTTTAAATCATGAATGAATTTTAAATTCCACATCATAAATTATTGAGCTTTTAAACCATGAATATGTTATGTGTCTCCATTTATTTAGATCTTTAATTTTTCTCAGGTATATTTCCATTGCTAGTTGTCTTATATACATTTGATAATGTATTCTTGAATATTTTGTTTTACAATACTATTTGAAAATGGTTCTGTTTTCAATTATTTTCCCTGTGATGCAGAAATACAGTAAATTTATATAATTAACTAAATCTCATCTATAATACTGTGTCCATACTTTCTTTTTTCCCACCTATGAAGTAGAGATTCTAATAGCATCATACCCTTAATACTCTGAGATTAAATGAATTATTATGTGTAATTATTGCAGGAACATTGTGAAGTCTAGAATAAATGATCAGTGAATGTGGATCATTGTTACTTTTACTGAACTGTCAGAAAATGTATTTCCAAGATATTATTCTTATTTTGAAGGGTGAGGCTTAACTGAGGTCCCATCAGTGGCCATAAAGAAAGTAGTCTTTACTGTAAAAGGGGCCTCTTATGCTGGTAGTTATACAGTCACATCATCCAACCAGAGTGGGATTGGCTTGGTCTGTGTCCTTGTCAGACCTACATTGATAGGATGGTTCAAAAGAACAGGTTTCTTCCTCTCTACCTATATTTGACCCAGAAATTGAATTATTCTGGGAAGAGGTACCAAAGAACGGTAGTGGGCCAAGCAAGGTATTGAGATATCAATAGATATATTGATGGTAAAATGTGTCTCCTATGGATGCTGAAAGCAATGGGTACAGGAGCTGAAGAGGTCATATTTTTCTTTTGACATTTAAATCAAAATCAAATCTGTGAACAGTTAATAAATAGAAATATAATTTGAAATTCAATGTTGAGACAGAGTTCTAATATTATTCTAAAAAGATCTATGTTTGAAGATTTCATATGTAAGGGTAATTCAATTAAATAGCGTAGCCTCCCAGAATCCAATTTAGAATTTATCCTTTCTTCTATGAAATTTATTTTACTTTGAAGATCAGTTGAGCACTGTGGAACATACCAAGATGACACTTAAAGAAATCTACAGAGACTGAATTTGTTTTCCACCCTCAGTATGGGTCACAGGAATACTTACCCATCCAATATGCAAGTGAGATACAGTTTTAGCAACTGAGATTTATAGAGGTGGGCTACAGAAACCTAAGAATGCCATAAGCAGAGCTTAGTAGGTGATCCTGATTTGTACTCAGAAAATGAGAATGCAGATAGAAATGAGGACAGTAAAGGTCAGGCTAGTGAGATTTAGATGAGAATTAAACATTGGATTGGGGTCATTCATGTTACATTCTGGCAAAGAACTTGTCTTCACTTTCTTATGTCCTAAAGACTTGTATGAGGCTGAATTTAAAGGTGGCTGACTGATTAAATGGACCTTAAAATCTCATTAGATATCAAAGAAATTAGCCTTTTGCTATATTTGTTAAAATATTTAAGTTTTTGTTAGATATTTAATCCATTATACGTAAGTGCACACACAATCATACACACATGTACATGGATGATTTTATATAGGCAGACCATTGATGTTTAAGTTTGCTATTTCTCTCAGATATTTTATGCATTAGAAAATTCTAACCTTATTCTGGATGTGGTGGTGCATATGTGCATGCCAAAATTTGGGATGCTGAGGAAAGAGGATTTTTGTGAGTTGGAGACCAGTCTGGGCTACACAGTGAGCTCAAGGCCAGCCTGAACTACATAGTTAGAACGTATCTCAAGAAACCCGAAAAAAATCATAATCTTATCTGAATTAAATATTTACATTTAAAATTTTTGAGACTGCTTTGTAGTTTTATCATTTACATCTAACTTGAATCTATTTAGAATTTTACCTTAGCTAGGAATCTACTTTTTTCAGAATTATTCAGGACCACTTATTGAACAGTTGTATATTTTGCTGCAGCTCTGCTAAATATCTCTTATCTTAGAATAAATTCTTACGTAGTCCAACACAGAATGCAGGGCTCTTTTGTTCTATTATTTTATCTAAATATGCTTGACTCAGTATGTTCTACTTCCCAAAGGAACTGGAGAGATAAAATTTCATCTTAATGTTGTAATCTCTTCATTACTTTAAACGCAGTGTTTAAAGTAGTAATGTCATGACTTGAAGTTTGCTTAATTAGAAACACTAAAATGTGGAATCAGTGGTTGATATCAGCAAACCACTACTCTCATAGAATATTCACTTTCTCTTATTCTCCCTCCCCAAGCCCTTTTATTCCCCCAGGTGAAGTTGCCTGCAGATGGCAGAGCTCTCAGTCTACTGAGGAACAACACATTTGGAGATGTGAAAGCATACTTATGATTGTGTCAAGTAGCTCAAGAAAGCATACTGCGAAAAGACAATTCCTCTTTCTTTTTCCTGTTTTAATATCAATGTGAGTCTTATGAACTAAATTGGGTATATTTTTCAATTTTCTTGTGTTCTGGAAGTCTCAGTAAATCTTAAGGACTAAAGAAGTTGAAACAAATCATTTCATAATTGGCCCTGGAATCTTTGTAGTGGTATTAATTAGATTTTATTTGAATTTGTTCAATGGTTCATTTACTTATTTGTGCATTCTTTAGTTTGTGTGCTTATTCAGCAAATAATTTTTGAGCTACTGCTGTGTATGAGACAGGATGCCAGGCACTGAAGATAAAATGGTAAACAGACCAGAATTATCTCCTGGCTTCCCGGGGTATGTAATCCAGTCAGGAGACCCATAATGGCCAACTGTAGTAAGCACGCATGAAATTGCAGCTCAACTGGTACAGTTCTAGGAGGACTGAGGGGTTTTTTTTATTGGTGTGTAAATCAGATAATAATTTGCTGAGGAAAGGATACATGAGTTTAGTCACTTATTAGGAGTCAAGTAGGAGAGAAAAGGCATGGGGACAGGTAGAATTAGAAAGAAGCATACACAAAAGTCCTGTGGTGGAAGGAAATTGGAGAAAGAGGAACTGAGAGGCACCCAGTATGTGGAGCAGGTGGGGCCTAAACTTTCTAACAATTTTTCTGCCTTTATTCTAAGAGTAAATATATTAAAAGGTGTGAAGGATAACACATGGTATTGTTATTGATTGTAGTTTCTATTCTGCTTTGTAGTGTTGATTGGGTGGGGTTGCTGTTTGCAGAGTTAATGAAAGCAAACTAGTTGGAGGTAATGTGGGGAAAAGATATTAGTAATTAGGACTAGTTCCAAAGTCTGCACGTTCTAGCCTGCAAGCCAAAGCTACCCTCTACACATACACACCACACACACACACACACACACACACACACACACACACACTTTTTCTTGTAAATAAGCTTTTCTGGGAGACTTTCATCTCTCTTTCATTTCTAGGGTCCTTCTTTGGCTGCTTTCCTGTCACAGTGATGAAACTGAATATTTCAAAAAGAGACAGCAAGCCTCTCTAGGCATGAACCCTTTAAAGAAATGGTTTGCCAATCCCAGATCAGGGAAGCAATGATAGAAACTTGTAGACCTGGTGGAGTTTGGGAAGCTTGTTCCACTAGACAAGGTATAAGTTTGTGATGTCAGTAATGGTATTACAGTTTTTCTTCTGGAATATTATCTGTATTAATGATATGCTGTATCTTAATACTAAATGTTATTCGGGTCTCTTCAGAATCCATGTTTATATGACCTTTTATATGCTAATGTGAACTTGAATTATCTGGGTTTGATTGATGAGACTGGAAAGTATTTTCCCCACTTAACAAGTGATTTCAGAGTATTAGCATAGAAACTACATTAAATTTTACAGGTTTTCTACTTCCTGCTGAATTAGCTTCTATCAGTACATTAATGCTGACTTTTTATGGTTAATATATTTCTCTAAATTCTTCAGTTTAAAGCTTAGTTTATTTATTTTCATTCTATTATATTGTTAAACACAAGTCTAAGGGCATGCATTTACATTTGAACAAAGTTTTAAATAATAATGGGTTATTATTTCTTAGTCTATTTCAATTTAATATCCATATCTACTTCATTTAGATTTCACTTTATATTCAGAAGTATACTGAATGTACTACTACTTCATTTAATTATTTTTATATGGCTATATAAAATATTATCCCCAATTTACAGAAGAAGGAATTGGGTTTGCATTTTACCCAAATTAGGGCAGTTTATTGACAACATTTTGTTTTCCTTCTTCTTGCAAGGGTCAAGTTCACTTTGAAACAGCTGGAAGGTAATATAATGCTCATAGTCTGGATTTTAGAAATGATGAAAATTTAGCAAACACATCATACAGGAGAGGTAGATATCTAGTATTTCCACTAAGCCTGGTGATCCTGAAGCCCTTGTTTCCTGCCTAGAATGTTAACCTCGATTGAATAGGAGGAAATAACCGGAAAAGATGTATAAGGTTTGTGTGAGTGAGGGAGATAAAGTGAGAACATAAGGGTTCTCAGCAATGCTTTCTATGAATGCCTACATGGATTTCCTCCAGTCCAGCTCTGCGTGAACTGAGGTGCTCTTACGGTTATGCCTTGGATCACGAACCCTATTGAAGGCTTGGTTTCTAGGCTATGGTGTTATTGGTAGGTGATGGAGTATCTAGGACCCAGGGAGAAAGGTCACTGTGGGGTCTCCCTTCCTCTCTTTTTCTTTCCTAGAAGATTTTCCCCACCATGTATTTCCTGCCCTGATGTCCTGATTCACTGCAGGCCCTAAACCAACAGAGCCAACTACCATGGAATGAAACTTCTGAAATGTGTCAAAATGATCTTTTCTTTCTTTTAAATTGATTTGCTCAACTATTCCGTGGCTGCAGTGGAAAGCTGACTGACCTGACTTCTTTTCCAGATTGGTTTCATGATGATCTGAAGCAATCAAGCCCATAAACCTTTATAATCTCTAGCATTTGTTGCTACCAAAAATCTTAAACTTTCCAGCATTATCTGCGGCACTTTTATTCATCCAAAGGCACTTAGCAGTTAATGTCTGTCTTCCTGTGCTAGTCCATTTCCTGTGCTGAATTTCTGTGTATTTTCATCCTTGAGTGGACACTGAATGAATAAAAACTGTGTCACTGGAGAGGTGCTGAAGGTGCTAGGACTGGACAGTGTCTGGGATGTTCTATCCTCGATAACAGAATACTAGAGCTTGCCAGTATTTCTACCTGGTCTTGGTCTTGGCTCTGAGTCATGAAGGGATAGATAGTAGGGTAGCAGTCCTTTTGACTGTTGAGCTTGCTGTGGCAGAAAAAAATATATTATCCACTATGATCTTCATTGCTGAATTTAGATGTTAAGTACCACATTCAGGAAGTAATTTTTATGTTTTATTATTCTCATTTTGTTTGCCTTCTCTGATCTTTTTTTATTCTCTACAGAATAAGGTAGAGATTATCTTGTAGTTACTTGTTTTATTAGAAACCAGACAATGGTTTTCTTTACCGGTGGCGTCCTCATACTCTGAAACAACCAATGGCTGTCCTGTAAAGATTTAATTGCCTCAATTTCATTTCTGGATAGAACAAATATTTGCTCATTATTTTCCAGGAATATGTGATCCTAATATCATAGTGGAAATATATACATGCTTCAAAAGTGGTCAAATGAACTTTTTAAAAGACCTGGTGGTTTGCTTGCCTTTAAAATTCAAGACAATGAAATAACAATAAGTTTCCACAGAGGAGCTATAACTAGAATCTCACTCATCTTTACTCAGCTGTGATAGTTTTACGATTCTCTATCTATGCACAAAGCAGTAACTCTGCATTCTAGGAGATTCCTAAGTGCATTTCACCCTGTTGCAGCAGTTATGATATGTAAATGTGAGATCACTTTACTTCCTTTCTTTCTAAAATTAGGGAAACAGAATTTTTCAATAAGAGTCATAGATGCAGCTGGGTAAAATTAACTAGTCCTTGAAAATTTTCCCATCATCTTCACATACCAGTATTACATGATTATGCAGTAAAATTAATACTATTGTTTCTCAATATTGGTGCATTAGAGATTTATACTCTAAATCACTTGGATCTTTTGGAAGGAAATAGGCCCATTATTCTAGTGTGTGACTATCAGGAAGGCATTGCTGTCTTTACTATCTGCTGATATTAGGACCCTTAATACTGTGTCTTCCCCATGCCTTAGAAAGGTAGCTCCTCACCAAAGACTGTCTTCTGTCTGAAGAGGAGGGACTGGTGTGTCTGTGGGCTTTTGTCTCTTGGCGTTCTCCCTTTACCTCAGCTTCAGAAATCAGTATTTCTGGCTATTCAGTCTCACCTTGTCAAGCAGAGAATGCTGACACTGCGGGGAGAGGAAGCTTGGGTATATTTCAGTAGAAGGAGGTGGATGGGGGCCAGAAAGGACAAGCCATTACCTCTCTGGAAACAGCATGCAACCTTTGGAAGAGTGGAGAGGTCAAGATCAGACTCAAAAGGGGCTTCAGGCCATCAAGGGTTGTTTTACAAAAATATATGTGCTGGAAATTTATAGTAGCTGGGGCATTCAGAATAGAAGTTAGAGGATGAAGCAAGGAAGAGATTTTGTGTGCATGCATGTGCACACACACACACACAGAAACACACACACACACACACACACACACACACAAACTTGCTTCTCACCTGAGCTGAGAGCCAGCTCAGGGTTAAAGAAATATCACTGTTCATGGATGAGAACGTTATCTTTGCTGTGCTTCCCAACTCTTGCCTTTAAGATTTCCTCAGAAGGCTGCTATTACAACATTTCACTCACACAACCTCTGGAGAAAACCCTCAGGGAGCATTTTGGGTCTTAACCTTGTAATAGAGCCTTTTCTCCTTCCATGACTGATGCCATTCTTAAAATGAGTAACTTTATAGGCACTGAACAGGATGAGGGTACAGAGCGGGTGAGTCAGAGGGTTATTCCCATTGGCTACCTTCCCCTTCTTCCTTAGGTGACCTCTCTGACCCTGCCGGAGAAGTCATGAATCTCCTTCACATTATATTCTTAATGAGGCTATTTACCCTGCATACTAAATGAGATCATGACTGTGTAACAAATTCTCCACTCTGAGCTAAGCATACAGAGTCAGCCTCTTCAGTGGCTTACAATTTAACCTTTTAACCCACAGGAACCGTGTTGCTGCCCACAGATGTCACATTGTAAGCTTGGCATGATTAAGGGATCTCAACAATTTAGAGCTTTTTTATGTCTACTTTTTAAAAAAATGTGTTGTTATTTGCAATCTAAGGCTGGTTTGTAATCTAAGCTTTTTCTCTTAGTTCTTGAAAAAGTCTCAGAAAACCATTTGAACTACTAAATAGCCACGAAGTCTTCTTTTAACATTTTGTGTATATTCAAAGGAGAATTTTACATACAAGAAGAAAAAAGCTCAACTCTCCATTTCTTATCTGGCAGTCTGACCAATTTTAGTGTGACAGAAAAATCTCATTGTCTTCCGAGTCAGGTGGACCCTGGGTATTTGGAAAGTTCTCTTGGCAGGCCAGAGGAGTGCAGGTAGGAGAGATTGAAGATGAGTGTTACATGTGACTTTTGACTTAAGATGCTGTCTCTTGGGTAGTATAAATCTTTCCTCCATTTCCTGCACATTGTTTACAAAAATCTTAGTGAGTGGATTATTTACTGTGAACTCCTGAATGGCTTTGGAATTGGACTGACATGGTAGCAATACATGGGTACATCCTTTTTTGTTTACTGATGTGTAGAGATGCTCTTATTTTCAAAATACCTTCTCTAATAAGGCATGAAATCATATTATCAGCACAGATATGTTTTCCTAAGCAATCATCTTTTCTTTTAAAATCAAATACAGAGAGCAAGCTCTCCACCTTCATGGAAATGAACTTGTGATTTCCCTGAAAGATGCTGAACTGAATGGTAAAGGGAGGTGAGGGCCAATCAAGCAGTCAGAATTATGCACACTTCCCATGATGCCAGGCCAGCACCCACCTACATGCCAAAAGGGACTGCTAATCCAGGCCAAAGTATTCTAGGAGGAAGGAACGTCCGCTCTGATTTCTCATTGTATTTTCCTTCCTGTACAATTCATTTACATGGTGTGGTTCTGAATCTTAGTTTTGGGCACACTGAAGAGAGGGGCTGGTGGAGAACCATGGAAGAACCAGCTGTGTGGAGAATGAGGAAGGCAGCCCGGGGTCCAGGGTTCCAGCTGTATTGGGGAGTTGATGATGGGGGAGGGTGGAGAGAGAGAGAGAGGAGGGAGAGAGGACAACATCAGTGCTCCTTCCTTATTAATTCAGGTGACCATCGTGGTCCTCAATTTCCACAAAGCCTCTATCTTTGGCAAGAATGTTCATGCATGTGAAACTAGAATGCAAAAATAAGTAAGTGCTAACTCAGGGCAGACAGACTTCAGAGCACCTGGAGGACCGAAGTCAGCTGAGCCTGGAGGGCAACAGCAAAGCAGCAGGAAGCTCAGCTCCTTTCTGCAGTTGACAAGGTGATGCCACAGTTGTTGCCTCCTGGGAAACTATTTTAATGCAGTTTAGGGATTTCCCCTAACATTTTAATGGGCCAGTCCAGCCTTCTGTGCACTGCTTAATGTTGAGAGATGGAAGCAATTTCCATCCTGCTGAGGAAACGCTCTGTGATTGAGGACACACCCAAAGTAACAGATCACATCAGCTGCGTCATTCTGCAATACTCATCCATAAGGAAGACACACTTTTAAAAGGGAAAGCTTGAAATGTAGCTTTAAAAATTAACCCTCGAGGTTAAACGGCTCTCAGAAACCTTGCTTACCAAGAATAGTTAAGGACAGCAGTGAAATAGCTACACAAAAATGTCACTGTGTCTCTTTGCCATATGTATATATATGGCAAACTATTAAGAAAGGCTTGAAAGCATTTATCTTTCCAGGAGATATAAAGCTTAATAGAAAAAAAGGACTGTGATGAAGAAACTCAACTGCTTTGTGAAGCTTTTACCTGACTTCCAAGCACCTCCTTCACCTCCTTCCAGGAGTCTCTCATCTTTCATGGGATTTTTTTCTTTTTCTCTCCCTTCTTCCTTCTGGCCTTTCCTTCTTTTTAAGGCTCATGTATATTTAATTCACTTTAATTAATACATCTTAGTTTATGGATTAATAGCTTCCTCATCATGTTTCAGGTTCTCTCTTTTAAAAAATATCTCATAATTTTCAACTTTTTCTGATTCTCTTAATCCCATTTCTTAACCACTAGCCAACCAAAGCTACCACCCATTAATCTATTTAACATATCTTCCAGTTCATCTTGTACTTGTTTATTTAGGTAACTGCAGATGCTTGAAAACTCACATTGCTCTGTGAACATTTAATTTTGCATAGATGGCACTGTGTTATGAAAGTTCCCATTCTTGTTCTGCTTTTTCCACCCAATACATGTTTTTTTGTAATCTATCCATGTGTCTATGTGTAAACTTAACTCATGGCTTTTTGACTACTGCATAGGATATGATATGTGATGCACTATGCTTGTGTTACATTTTGTATTTCATTCTACAACCAGTGAAAACTCTTTTCCTATTCATCCTCTCACCTGGGTCTGTTTGTCAGATGCTTTTGGGGGAGTTTCCCACAGGAACAGAAAGCCAGGCCCTACTGGGAGATAGTGTCTCTTCTAACTTCATTAGAGGCACTAGCTTACTCTCTGGAGTGGCTATACTATTGTAGATGTTCCCAAGCTAGTCATTCCTACTCTTCCCTCATAACATATAAAAGCAACCAGCCTTCCTGCTTTGCTTATGTGATGTGTTTGAAATGGAATGGGTGAATTATAATTTAAGATGTGGGACATTCAGCAGTTACTATCTTCCTTAAGAGCTCTTCATGACTTCATGTGACTGCATTAAGATGTCTATTGAGATGTGTGGCATTACTGTGCTCAAGATCTCACCTGTTTCAATATCCACATCATTAGCCATATGACTTTGGGATCTTCTATAAAAGATAATGTGTATTTTTCCCTTCTTTGCTAGTTGGCTGAGCAGCTATGACACATACCAGTTCTAGGCTTGGGCTTTAAGGACATGGAGAGATTCTGTCCCTCTTGTACTTCTGCCATCAGTAGGAGGATGATGAGCACTGGGTAGGTACTGGATTTTCTATTCATCTGAACTTGTTAGTAGAAACCATTACAAACTTTGTAACTGAAAGCAACACCAATTTCTTCTTTGTTCTATAAGCCAGAATTCCAAACGGTCATGCTGGGCTGAAACCAGTGTTAGGAGAGAATCCCATTTCTTTCCTCTTTCCTGCTTCCTGAGGGTACCTAAATTCCTTGGCTTGTGGCCCCCTTTTTATCTCCAAAGCAGCCACATCCATATCAGGCTGAGTTCTTCTCATACTGTTGGTGATATAGATTTCTACTTGGTACTTTCTGTGCTTCTCTTTCGTCTTCTATTTCTAAAAATCATGTGATTACAATGGGCCTGCCCAGACAATCCAAGATAACCCAGATAATATCATCTAGAAGTTACTAAATTAGCCACTTTAATTTCACCTGCAACCTTAATTCTCCTGTGCCATATAACCTAACATATAACTCTTGAAAATGATGGCTATGTGGAGCAGAGTTGACTCTAAGCCCTGACCTGGAGCCAAGCCCAGCTGCGATCAGCAGAGAGGCCCTAAGTGACCTGAAGACACACAAGCAAGGCATGATTCCTGTTAATATAGTCTCTGAAATGTTGCAGTTGCTGGCTATTCTTGTAGCAGTATTTGATTGAATCATCTTTAAAAAGAAAACTGTTAAGAATTTTAACCTGGTTTAACAAAAATCCAACAGTTTTGTTACAGTTTGTCATTGTGTGTCTTTCATGGTCTAAACATGCAAGTTATTTTTTCCTTCATAAGATCTTCATTTATATAACCATACTGGATTGTTGTACTCTGTTTCACCTTTGTGTTTTTCTAGATCTAGCACTGTCTTCCCCAGAGTCCTTTTCCTTCATGATTTTGTCAGCATTTGTACCTCTATAAGATTTAGAAAGGTGGAAGGGAGGAAATGGCCCTTAATCTCTGGAGGCAGCTGCATACAAACAGGTGGGCAGAGGAGACACACACTCCCTGTGTCTTCCAGCCAAGCCTGAGAACCGTCTCTTCTGTGAGCTCAGGATGACATCGCCATGGCTTCCTGAGCTTGTCTTCCTCAGCTCTTGCAACAGTTTTAAAATAATGCTTCCTGTAGAAAGATCCTTTCTGTCTGGAATGCATGGGATGGCCTGTCTTCCGACACAACCTGACAGATTTAAGGGCAGCAGGCATGAACTGAGGACACACGCTATTCCATTCAGCACACACGGTGCCCTCAGGTTGGTTTTGATTCCCCTCCTGTTAAGTTGCTCTGTGTAGCTCAGTTCATTTGATCACACTCTTTAAAGCTGATCAGTCCTCTTATGATAGCCTAGGAGATTTGTTTCATAACTTAGTCATATTAACAAAAGCTGATGTCATGTTGGTGTGGATCACCTTTCTGCACATATGGTTGGTTCTTACTTACACACTCTATGTTCCTTTCTATGATAATTTTCTAATTTAAATTGACCGAATTTTTTTCTATTAAATTTCACTGTGATCTGACAAAAATAAAATATTATTTCATAACCTCATGTTTGTGAGTCAGGCACTGTGCCACTGAGCTAACCCCTGGTCCTTAAAATTCTAATAAAATACCTAATGCAAGATCTTCAATAATATGCAAACATTGGAGTAAACAAAGTAAACAATGGAGTTATTGGTGAGGAGGTTCCTCATTATCAATACCTGCCAAATACTATTCAAATATTCCCCCAGGTACTGCAAGGCCATTGCAACTACCCACTTCTCATGCCCCCCCAAAAGTAACTACTTTCTTAACTTGTGCTAATAATGATCTGTGGGTTTCAAAAAATGCTGCACTAAATTAAAAATAAAGCTTACCACAATAAAAACAACACATGAAAAACCATAAGGGGCCACTCACAGTTGAAACCAACTGTGCTTTACTTATAAATATATGATATATTCTTAATATTTTGTATTCACTTCTTGTGCACTGGATTCACTTCTTGATGTCAACTCAAATTATAGCCCTGCACATTTATTGGAATTTGTATTTGTTGGCATTTGGCATTTGTTAATATGTTAATGTTTTG
This sequence comes from Chinchilla lanigera, assembly GCF_000276665.1. NCBI lineage: Eukaryota > Metazoa > Chordata > Mammalia > Rodentia > Chinchillidae > Chinchilla > Chinchilla lanigera. The sequence continues at coordinate 15,286,262 of NW_004955402.1, forward strand.
TTTGTCATCTTTCATAAAGGGTGTGTGAATGATGGGTGTACAAGCCCTGTTCGTAATGTGGATATTTCTATTATATAATCCATTAAATTTTGTAAGAAAAGGAAAAATTGGAATTATCACTATAAATGATGATTCAAATTATGATTCCACCATGAAAATAGCCAAGTCCTTTATCTAAACTCAGGTGAATATTTGGATTATTCTCTCTTTATCATATAATTATTACCTTTTTCTTCATTTGTTTTTTTGTTTTTTCCTGTCTGTCCAGATGAATCACTTATTAGCTATACCCCTTAGTCTTTGTAATAGAGTTGCCAGCAAATATCATCTCTTCCTAATAAAACAATACTTAAAAAAGTTATTTATTATAGCAGACATTTTCTGCAAGAGCTTTCTTGTTAGGGTGCATGTCTGCTCTTCAGCCTGTGTTCCTGCAGCCTTGATGTTTGTGTCTGCCTTTCCCCCCACCATTTTAGGCTCCAGTACTTATACTTTTTCAGGATCCAGAATTTGATCCACTGTTTTATCTTGCTTTCTCGTAACTGAGCTTTCCTGGCTCCTGGTACCTGCTTGCCTTGTCCGGTGGCTTCCTTTGTCCTTGGACTTCAAGCTTCACAACCTTCACCATCTTGCTGTGAACCCAGAGCTCCACTGTCTGGGTTACTTTTCTCTTGCTGAGACAAAATACCTGACACCTGGAATTAAGGAAGGAGAAGTTTATTTAGCTCACAGTTTGTGAAGGTTTAAGTCCATACTCATCTGGCTCGAAGGCAGGGTGGCCCATGGCAGAGGGCAATAGTTCAAGTGGTGGAAGACAACAAAAAGGAACAAGAGCAAAAAAGGGAGGAGCTGCGGTAAGCAGCCTCTTTCTCTCCCTTACATATGCAAACTACCTGCCCTAGGGCCGTGTAACACTCATACCCATGAATCAATCATAAACTCTAAAAGCCCATGCCATGACAGCATGTGTCTTTGGGGGGACACCCAGACACAAACCATAACATCCATATAGGCCATTTCTATTTACACAGGAATATACTTCTCATTTGGGCCCTTTACCTCACAGAGAACTTATATAACAAAAATGAATTGTGTACTAATTTTATTTTATTTTATTTTATTATTATTTTTTTTTTTTGGCTTTTTTCCGGTACCGGGAACCGAACTCATGACCTGCGCTTGCCCGGCAGGTGCTTTTGCTGCTGAGCTAAATCCCCAGCCCCTTGTGTACTAATTTTAAAGTCACCACAATATTCAAACGTTAGCAGTCCAGGTTGCTCAAAGACACTTTATAGTTCTGAGTTACCTATATAGAAAAGTTTGCACAATTAAAAAATATTTTCATACTTCTGAATGTTTTATGATTTCTATCCTAATTGGAAATAGGCTCTATCTTTATTGGGGGGAGGGTATGGATTCAAATATCTCAGTAAATTATGTCAGGTGAATGTAGCAGACATTTGGAAAATAAAGTTCATGTGATATTCACTGACACTAGATGAATAAAACTGAGATTGTGTTTGCAAAATTTGAGAAATACTGGGGTTTATCAAAGTTAGACAGGTTTCTTTTATGTAGCTTTTCTGCGAACCTTTTATATGTTAATTGAATTCTGAACCTGTATGATGAGAGATAAAGTTTGCAGAATATCCCTGAGTAGTTTGACTACAGATCCCTTTTATCTATGCAACATTTTATATATATATTTCACTGGATACCAGTATTCTATGGACCATGATTTCCATAGAAATGCTGCGAGATAGGCTTTCAGGGAACCTTTTAATGATAAAGTGCAGAGATAGATCAAAATAGCTTCCTCTCAATAAGGGAAATCTGCCTCATTGCAGCCTGAGTTAATATTAATCCGTGAGCCCGAGACAGGAACTCAGCAGGAGGGTTAGATACAGTCAAGAACTATGAAAGGCGAGAGAACCAACTGGGCATTGTGATTGCTCTGTGGTAAGAATGCCTATTACAGGCAACCTTCCTTTTTCACTTCAAAAGCACAGTGTATCCAGACCACGGAACTCTCTTTTTTCTTATTGCTTTATTGTAAGAAGAATCATGTGCCAGAACTAGTTCCAGCCAACTCTTCCTGACAGTTCGCAAGAGGATGTTTGTAGGTTCACAGCATTACTGACAGTACATCCTAACTTTTGAAGTAGAAGCTGCTAGAAGCTCAAAGTCAAACTGAGAAGGTCTGAAGTTTGCAGTTTGCTCTATGTACTAATCACAAAAAAGTAGTATTAAATCCATAAAATGAATAGGGCAGAAAAATATTTTTATGATTAGCTATTACACTGCCAGTCCTTTTGTTTTTCTGTACCTCTTGACCTTTCAAACCCTATTCTGTTTCAGAAATTGTATGTCTCATAGCTTTTGCCTTAAGGAAATGAACTTTGGAGAAATAAAGAAAAATAAAATTTCTGCCTTTTAAATCCAGGACCAAGGTCAGAAATAAAGAACAGGTCTTGAAGAGTAGTTGAAGATTCTGGATATTCTGACCATGCTTTCCAGGATGTGTCTAACAGAGGAAGGAAGGTGACAGAAACACATGTTGTGGGCAAAGATCTGTGGGACCAGGACTAAAGAATCAGACTAAGGGATCAACTGGCAGGCGGGGCATGCGCCAGCATCCACAAACAGTTCCTCTCTACTGGAGCTACTGTCATGGGTTAATAGTGTCTGAAAGCCCCACAGAAGCCAAGAAAACACTGCAAAAATGACAGTTCCACTCAAGGGAGTCTGGTACACAGAATCTTTCATTCAAAAGCCGAAGTGCTCCAAAATCAGAACTTGTTGAAGGCTGACAGAAAGATACAAGTGCAAAATATTACACCTCACTTCATGCGACAAGTCATAGCCTAAACACAGGGAGACTACAAATATTGTATAACATTATAAATTTACCTTCATGTTAAGTGAATAAATTGTGTAAGAGACATAAATGGTCTTTATATTTAAACTTGGCTCCTACCCCCAGGATAGCTCCTCATGGCTGGGTAAATTTTTCAAAATCTGTTCTCTGGTCCCATGCATTTTGGGTAAAGGATCTTCAGTTAAACAGTTAAACACAGTTTCTGTCAGCATCAGAACATGTGTTTCTGTCACCTTCCTTCCTCTGTTAGACACATCCTGGAAAGCATGCCATACAAGAGCAGGGATTTTCCTCTATGGCTTGAGGCTTTGACCTCCATTATGTGAACAACCTTCTTTGATCACCTCCAAGGCAGAGGTCTGTGGACACCCAGAGGTGTAATGATGATGTGGAAAAGAAGAAAACTTCTGGGGTCTGTAACAGTGAAGACTTAGTAGAATTTTCTCACAATTTCCCTCAATCATCTAAGTCAAAGCTGAAACACGACACCTCCCCCTCCCTTACCAATATCACTTCCTATTTGGAAACTCAGGCTGAAGAAATGTATTTTTAGACTATATTAATACATTCCTTGACTGAAGGACCATACACCTTTTACTGTTTAAAATTTACTTTAAACCACACATGAATTTTAAAATCTGGCTGGAGTTGTAAAATGTACTGTGCGTGATGCTTTTCCTGGCTGGTGCTTCTCGGGAGGAGTTGATGCAGTGCACCAGGGTGGAGATGAACTGCTATCTCCAAGGGTATTCTGAGAACCATAATCATGCCTGCTGCTAGTGGCGCCTCCTTTTAATACCTTGCCCCACTTTACAAATACTCAAACAACAGCGTCTCTCTGCAGTGCAGAGCCACAGGGTCACCTTTTAATATTCCAGTGAAAAGTGTTTAGTGTCTGTGTGGGTTTTCAAAGGGATGAAAATGCCATTAATCTGATCTGATTTAGCCTCCCATTCTTGCTTCTAAAGCTAAAGTGGTTTGCATCTATATAAACCTTGAAATAATCTCTTTAGGCACGTGTGTCTGGAAACATTTCCATTTTATTAGAACAACTATAGTCCCTAGGATACTAGTACTACCTAAACTTTCATTTGGTTTTCTAATGATGGCCTGGCCCTATATACTGAGCATTTGCATTTTTATTTACATGTTTATGCTTTCTACATGATCAACTTTCATTGTTGCATTTTCTTTCATTGTTACAGGTATCTTTCCTACAGTATCAAATGAAAGGTATGAAAATATTGTTTTATATCCCAGGGCGATATTTTTGGAAAATATATTTTTCTTTGTATTTAAATATCCTTTTTAGAGTTGCATGTATGCATAAAGTTTGGTTGAAGAGATTTGTGCACAACAAATAAACTGCCTTTTTGTATGTGTGAAAACCAGGCTTCTGTTTTAGGCAGTATCCCGGAGCTGAATGGAAGATAGTATCATGCACTGCATTTAAAGAAAGCCCGTCATCACTCCCTCCCCTTCCTGTTCACTAACTACCCTCTTGGCCACAGTGATTTTTCTTTGTCTTTTTGTTAACATGATACTTCAACACATATTTGAAGAAAGCCCATAGATATCCTGTTCTGCTTCCATTTCAGCTACCTATTAAGATAGTCCTGGAACAGACTTCTTTTCATAAATGCAAAGAGTTTCTCATTTGGGCTTTAACATCCAACCACTAGACAGCAGAATGATAAAATGGTAAGTGCATTTTTTTTTGCTGTGTAGACCCAGAATTAAGTCTCTAAATCTTTGAGTCATCTGACCAATAAAGTCAGAAATACCTTCTGAGCCTCAGCTTTTTAATATGTAAAATGAGCTTATTAACTTCAGAAAGTTGTTACATATTTCAAATGAAATGCAGTAAACATGAAGGAACATTTAACAATAAAAGTGGCTATGTTCTGGGGAGACGAAACTTTACAGTCATCTCAGAGTTCTTTCGAATGAACATGGAAAGAACTTATCATTCCCCATTTTTAGAAGAATGAATTAATTAAAAATAAATTTTTCAAGGCTCTACAATTTGTGACAAATTTCTGTGTAGCAAAACATAAAAACTCAGAAGTGTAATGACAAAAACAACCCACCTAAGCACATGAAATAGCTTACTGTGGTTTATAAACTAGCAAATGGAGTTTAAAAATCACCTACTAAAAATATTGATATAGGACATGAGTGAGCAGATCACAGAAATATAAAACTTGCCAAAATACACTTAGATATTAAAATTACTGATAATACTATGAAAATAAAGCAAATGATGAAATGACTTTTTATGGCTGTGTTTCAAAGGGTCAAATACAATAAAATACCACTGTGTTATTAATGGTGTATGAAAAAATTTCTCCATCCACACTTGATGAAAATGTAAATTGAAACAAATTTTGGAATGGCTGTTTGTAATATATATTAAAATTTATGGCATCTTGCATTCTGATCCAGTAATTCTACTTTTAGAACTTTGCCCTGCAGGTAATTATACAAATATATTCTTTCCCACCTTATTTGTAATATAAAAAAGTTAGAGACACTACAAAAAAACACCCAATAGGGGACTGGTTAAATGAATAACTAGATAAACATATAGTAGTATATGTTGCAGTTATAAAAAAAGGCAAAATTACATATGTTATGTATGCAATATGGAAAGGTGACAAAGATATATTTTGAAGTAGAGAAAAGCTTTGAAGCAACCTGTCTAGCATTCTGTTGTTTCCTAGGAGGTGTATGTACAATTTTAGTTGGCTCACCACATCCACAGGCTTTGTACTCTAAATTTCAACCTACCTCAAATTAGAAATATTCTTTCAGAATTGAAGTGTTGGGTAGGTACACACGGCCGTATTTTCCAGCCATTCGAACCTATCCCCAACTGATGTTGGGGGACATCTATGACCATTTACTTGGTATATGTATAACAGCAGTTTCTAGAATTTTTTCATCTGCTTGAGAACAGTAATTATTTCTTTGGGGGAAGAAGTAGAAAGAAGATTATGGTGTCATGTTTTCTTTGCTTACAGCTACTTAATGATTAAACTGTTCGCACACCAAGTTGACTTTCTTCCAACCTTGATTTTCTTTCCATTATTCTGTGTTATCCTCTGAAAATGCTTTGTAAAACACAAAGAAGGAAATTACTGCTATTTGTAATCTTTCTATGATGATCTGATGGAGGCCTGATGAGCAGAGCTCTACTAAACCTCTGTCTGCCATTTGTGCCAGGCATTTGCCTCCTTCCTCAGATTCCTCCCTACTTTCTTCTCCCTCTTTCTCAGCCTCAGAGCGCTGACCCTGCACACTGCCCCTCCCAGGAGCCCCTGCCCAGCGGCCTTCTTGTAGGCGTGGCCAAGGGGAGATGCCAACAGGAAGTTGGAAAGAAGAAGGAACGAAAAAACAGGGCAATGTTCTTTCCCTCTCTCCGCCTTGAATGGCATCTTCTTTGCCTCAGGCAGCATCTTCCTCCGTGACAGACTCTTGCTTTTCCACTCCAGCAGCCCTGTTACTAGGATTTCACTTGCTTCCTTAGATTCTCCAGCCTGACCATGGCAACTGCTTGTTGGTAATGTTCTTGCTGTTTCTTTCACCCTCTCTCTATACAGTCATTCTTGGTATCTGTGGAGGATTGGTTCACACATGTTCATGTCTACTTGGTAAAATTTTATTGTATTTTTATATAACTTACACATATTCTCCCATATGCTTTAAAACATCTCTGTACAACTTATGATAGCTACCATAAGGACTATGCAAATAGTTGTCATACTGCACTGCTTAGAAGGGAATGTCTCTGTTACTTTCTTGTCACTGATACATAGCATCCAACACCCACAAGTAAAGGAGGAAAGGTTTATTTTGGCTCACACTTTGTATGGGTTTCAATCCCTGGTCAGCTGGCCCCAAGGGAGGGCAGCATGCAGAGGGGCGTGGCAGAAGAGGGTTGCGTGTGCCATGGAAAACTGGAAACAGAGTGACAGACTGAGAGAAAAGGGAGAGAGGAATATACACACTTGCAGGCCACGCTCCCAGTGACCCCTCCTCACTCCCCTAACATCACATTTAGCTATAGATTCATCAGTGGACCACTGATGATTGTCACACCCCCGTGATCCAATCACCTCCCCAAAACTTTCTTTATGATCACAAGAGGCTCTGGGGGGGACATCTAGGTGTAAACAGGAATAACAAGGAGGAAAAAATCTTTACATGTTAAATACAAAGACATTTTTAAACTGGGATTGATTGAAGCTCCAGATGTGGAACCCACATATACGGAGGGACAACTCTATTTTCTACTCTCTTCATAATGGTTTTGACTAATTCCACGTATAAACATACATGGTGGAACTCTGTGGCATGGCTTGTATATTTTGATTGGTCCCTCACTGATATGCAATTTATTCAAATAATTTCCCACAAATTCTACTGTTTGGTACACTGAATTACAACAAATGCAAGAAGAAAGTGTGTCCTTAGGTTGTTGGAGAGAAGTAAACTATTTTTGTTAAGAATTTTTCTATCACTGAAAAAGATAAGCCTCACTTTCCTTCTATGAAGTAATCCTCACTTTCCTTCTGTTAAGGATCCCAAATTATGATCCCAAATCACAGTAAAGAATGATTAATTGGCTTACAGATGGCAGGGCTGGGTTCAGATTTAGGTCTTTCTAACTCCCAAGCCCAAATTATTTCCAAGATGGTATCAAGTTGACTTCTGTGCCTTTTTCTTTCTCCTCTTAGCTTTCTCTTTTACTTCGCCTTGTTTTTTCAGGAACACATCTTTGTAACGTCATTGGTCTCCTCTCAGCACTTCGTCTTGGATTCCTAACACAGCAGAGACCTTCAGCTCCGCAGCAGCTCTGTGTCACTCTTCCTGTACACTTTCTTTCTGCTAATCCGATAAATTTGAACTGAACTCACATTTGATCATTGCTGCTCTGCCCGAAGAATAAATGACCTGGAATGTAACTGAAGCTTGCTGTAGGCTCATTACAGACGTTCACTCATTCTTTCATTCATTCCACCTTTCTTCTCTGAGCATGTGCCGGTTGCTAGATACCCAGCACTGAACAAAGATTGCAGCATGGCAAGGAAGAGAGTCATCAAACAGTTTTATGGAGTCTGTGAGGGAGAAATGTTTGGTGGAAGCCTATGGGAGCAAATTGTTCTGCAGAGTCCAGAAGCACTTCCCCAAGGAAATGAAATTTGCGTTGACCATAAAGGAAGCATTAGACAAGTAAGGGCTGAGTAAGTGGAAGAGAAGGAAAAAAATGCATAATGGCATATACATAGGACCTGCTGAGAGACAGAGCATAGCCTATGGGTGGAAAATTTCTTACAACTAGTAAAACTGGAGTGGAGAGAGGAGAGCTCGCTAACGCAGAAATGGGAAGCAGCTTGGTTGTGCAGACCCTCAAGAGACTGATTATAGCTTATGGGCTGTGTCTTTTCTATCCTCTATAGAAAGAATGGCAAGAATAGGAAAACTATGGACAAGTATGTAACAAGGGGGAGACAGGACAGCACCGTCCTTTCTAAACAGCATGCTCTGACTACATTAACAAGGATGAACTGGATGAAGGTGATGATGGGTGCAGATAAAACATTTAGGAGACAGTTTGAGAATTTTTACTGAGAAATAATGGTGGCCGGCACTCGATAGTGTTGAAAGAAGATGGAAGAGACAGATTTGAGAAATATTTAGGTACTACAACTAATAGAACCACAAGAATCAAGGACACAAGGAATGGAGAATAATTTGTAGCTCAGAGTCATGCGATGCCACAGAGAAAAGTGGAAAAACAGTTTAGAACAACAATCAAGAGTTGAGCCGTTTTTGGATACACTGAGTTTGCGAAGTTTCAGAGGAGTCAAAGTGAAAGAGCTCAGGGCATTAATATAGCACCCCTTCAAAATAAGCAATCAAGACTGTACAGAAACTTGGTGTTGCTGGTCCTGGGGTGAGAAATGAAGCCAGTGGGAATGGATATGATTGTGTAGTGAGGGAGCAGGGTGAGAAGAAGCTCAGGTGAGAATCTGGAAGAATAAGAAACATTCTGACCTCAAGAAGGCGAACGACTGATAGCTCTACCGCTGTCTTATTGCTTAGGGTGGTAGAAGCTCAAAGGCACTGTCTAGTTCTAATGTTAGCAGGGACACTTTCAGGAAGAGGAATTGCTTAAGACAACAAGAACCACTTTAAACATTTAGCATGTCCACACACACACCTCCACCTGTATGACCAGAATGACCAGTCCACATTGCTCTTTTCCTTCCCTACTGGGGTCTCCTTCTTGCTGCAGCTATGCTTCAGCCAAAACACAGACATGTTCAATGTAATTTTCAGTGTTGCTGGTGATGGCCTGGACACTCTCAGTGTTTTGCTAACTTTGATGTTAATTAACTGATTTTCATCCTATAATTTTGCTGTTCCTGTAGACAATCAGAACTATTCTCCTCAATCTTACTTCTATTGCCTGCAGAAGTAATTTGACTTCCTTCTTAGTCATAAGTCTTTCTCGATGGTAACCCCTCATTTGATAAAAACTAAAAATGTGGTTGAAGCCAGCTATCTATTGGGATTACTTCTTGTTACCAACCTATCAGCACAAAATTGCCATTTGGTTTTTGCTTGCATCCATTTTTTTATTTAATTTATGAAACATCTCAAAACAAACAAGTCTTCCAGATGTCTGAGTCATGTGTGTAAAGACGGATAGGCAAAGTAATGAGTGGGATGAGGTGAATGCTTAGTTTTGTAGAGACACTTTATAAACTGTCATAAATTGCCTAAGTTCACAACACACATGTCTTTCTGAAATAATGTCTTAAATCTATCTACATACCTAAAACCACAATAGAAGTTATTCCAGGATGCTAAGCTTAAATAGCCACCTAAATGGCTGATTGGTGCTCTTAAGTCAGCCATTCTACAATTGCTCTGATCATTTTTTTAAAATTCGTTTTTAAACTTTTTATTAGTATATGTTTGTACTACATCACGTTTACTTTCCTTGTGTGGAGTTAGCACATGTATATAGCACATCTTCCCTCCTTTTTTCTTACTTACTTTCAGTAAGTCTGGGCCCAAATACATCTGCCTTCTAACAAACTTCCTCGTTGACTAGAGCTAAGCGGGCCATACATACCCTTCTACTCCTGTCCTGCTCATTATCGACTACCCGAACATTGCTTTTCTTCTCTTAATTATGAACACTGTCTTACCACTTAGAAATCAGTTCTCATCATTAGAGTGAGTGACATTCACTAGGATTCATAGTGAGAATCCTTGTTCTTCCTCATCAATCTAATTGCAGGGAGAGAAACACTTTTTACCTCTTTCAAAACTATTTTGAATAGGTCAACAGCACTTCAGTTTCAAAAGCCCTTCTTTCCTCATAGTTTCTGGAAGTCCTCCTTCTATCTCAGATGGCTCCTTGTGAACTCCCTTGCCCCAATTTTTACACACAAAGGAGAAATGTCACAAACGTCCACCTGTGCTCTCTTTCCTTCTCCCTTTCATCTTATTTTACCCATTTGTTGTATTTTAAGTTTATCTCTTTTGAAATGAATATTCTGACCAATATTTTGGGAAAGAAATGTTCTTCTTTCCCGCAGTTCATATTTCTGAGAGTTCGGTGGACACATCCTTCCTGCATCTCTAACACCGACTGTGCTGATGGCCCTGTAACCATCCTCTCACACAGCACCCCGTTCTGACCACCCTTCCTCAGTGAGAGAAATACGCCTTGATCTTTAAAACCTTCCATTGTTCTTCATCCCTCACCCCTTTCATTTTACATTCAATAGCCAAGTCTGAAAGATTGCTTCCTCCCAGCATTTTCCCTCAAGCCTTGTTCTTCCTCATCAATCTAATTGCAGGGAGAGAAACACTTCCTCTCTTCTTGTCACTGCTCTATCTTTACTTCCCCTGACAAGAGCCAAGTTCCTTTTTCTAACATAATACAAAAGTAATCTTATTTTTTAAAAACTAAGGCCATACTTGTTTGCCTAAAATCCCCTCCTAGAAACAGTACTAATCTGCATTCTCAGATCTCATTTGCCTTCTATGACCCTTTAGCTAAGCTAGATCGGGTTTCATTCTCTCAAGTGCCCTCCTTAGATGTTACATTACTTCAGTCTGTTCTCAAAACATTAAACTCTTTCTTTTTTAATATAGTTCTTGATCTAAGTGTTTCATTATCCATCGCCCAAAAGTTTTCCTTTTTTTTCCACACTAGGAAGTTTTTCTTCTTCTGAACTCGGTAACACTCATCTCATTCATTTCTATATCTTATTCCCTTAGCAAATTGGAGGAATCCTCCCAGCACAAGTGAAACTTCATATGTATTTGGTTATGGATCAGAGATTTTGTTATTTTATGTTAGACTGTAGTAATTGTGGCTGTGGGAATCAGTACATACAACAGATAACAACGGTTTAAATTATATCAAATTTATTTTTGCCTAAGCAACTCTAAGGCTGGTGAATGTAGCTGTGCTACACAAAACCATCAAGGATCCAGACTCTTTCTATATTTTGGTGCTGCCCTATGTGGTTCTCCAGACAGAGAGCAGAAAGATGAGCTAAACAAGGAGCTCTAGGGTGCACATCTTCTGCCTCTTAGAAAAGGTTTCTGACAGTGTGACGAGCCATGTTCTCTATTTTCCTGTCCAGGTTTGAGTCATGTGGCCACATGTAGGTGCAAGAGATGAAAAATATGAGTTTTATAATTGGTAGCTCATTCATAGCTAAAAGTTTAATTACTGTGGTAGATGGAAAGATAAAGATCAAGGCATAATTTGAATGATAATGGGCTGTTCATATAGGTTTTTCAATTTTTAAACAGTTTTTTAAATTTAAAGAGGAGAAAAGATAAACATAATGAAACCAAGTTTCAAAACAGGTTAGTAGGATAGTTACAATAGTTGTTGCATTGCATATTGTTGTCTTTGTAGTAGTTATTCAGAGTATAAGATATAGGCATGCTATCTTGTCCAGGTAATATTAGCAAAAATGTTTCCTTTCAATGAACTAAGAGAAACTAGCTATATAACTATCTTAACTATCTTGTGTGTGTGTGTGTGTGTGTGT
>NW_004955402.1:15299252-15314015 GCF_000276665.1 Chinchilla lanigera
ATATATATATATGGGTTTACTATGTAGACTTTCTGGATTAGAAGCCAAAGAGTTCCAAGAGTTCCACTGGATCAAAGGCAGAACCATCCATGGAGGAAGGGTCCAAAAATGGCTGCCTGTGAGCTGCTGACCTGGAAGATTCAAGAAGAGTCAAAGGTTAAAGGCTTGGAGACTAAATATAGAGTCACTCCTCTGAGTCTGTTTCAAAAAGCCAGAGTTGGTGCTGGAAGGATGAAGATAATGGAAAACATTAGAGCTCCTCTAAAAAAGGGAAATACTTTCTTCTGCTTGCCTTTCTTATTTTGTCCAAGCTATGAGCCTACTAGTTGGTGGCACCCACATATTTGCAGGTCTTCTTTCTTCAGTTTCCTGGCCTACCTGTCAGTTATCCACAGTTATGCACAGGATTCACTAATCTGCTAGTCTGTTCTCACTCAAGTTGACATATCATGATTAATGGTTGCAGATATGCATCTAACCAGGAGAAAAGGAGGCTGGGATCTATATCCATCTCTCATCTATCTGTCTATATCTACATCTATCTATCTGTCAGTCTCTCTCTCTCTCTTTCTCTCTCTCACTCTCTCTCTCCATCCATCCTCTATCTATATGTATTAGCCACAATTCTGCACAGGAATAGAATAAATAAAATATACATATAAGAGGAGATTTATTACACTGGCTTCCATGATCAAAGGCCATTTCCACAACAGCTGTCTGTAGGCTAACAGGGAAACAAGTAGCTGCTCAGTCCAGGGAGCTAGAAGCCTCAGAACAATAGGGAAAAAATGATTCAGACTCAAATAGGCTGAAGTTCTGGAAGCCTCCAGGAGAGTTGCTGATGTGAATCTTCATGTAAAGGGATGTCAGGAATCTGATATCTGAATGTGATAACAGTAGTGAAAAATGCACTTGATTCAGAAGAGTCAAGCATATGCACACATTTAAGCTCTCCCCTCCTCCACTTCATGTCCCATCCAGGCCGCCAGCCTATTGTATGGTGCTTCCCACATTCAAGTTGGTCTTCCCCACCTTTTCCACTCACTTCACTGACCTATCTGCAAATCATCTCTGGGAACACTTTCACAGACACGTCTTCATATGCAGCTTACCAGCTTTCTGAGCGTCTGTCAATCCAGTCAAGTTGACCACCAAGATTATCCATGTTACGATACCACCCCCTAGAATATATTTTTACTAGAAACTTAGTAAATACTGTAAAACAGTTAAAAGAGCCTGTAGAGCTAAGATAACACACAAATATGTGACTAGGTGTTCTAGTAGGATATAAAGAAACTTTCTTCCATAAACACATTTAGAAGCAGGCTTCATAAGACAGGAAGTGAAGTCTTGTCATAGCTTTACCCCTACGTTAGCAGGCAGGAGAGTCATGGTATCCAGAAGAGTGTGTTGATTCTCTAGGCTCATACCTGGAGTAAAGCTTGGTTGTGCAGAAGTAGTAGCTTCAACATAACCACCACCACCATCAGTGCAATTCCTGTCTGCTCCTCATTTGTGGATGTCATGCTTTGAGCAGACCCTGTGCTAACCCTGTCGACAAGATGACATTTTACCCGTTAAGAAAAACTTTATTGAAGTCTCAAAGCAACGAAGCTCAGGAGAGAGGCCATCCTGGAGTGGTGGGAGGAGCCAGTGGAGAGGGATTTATCTTACTTTCTTTGAGGGATGCAAACTGGGGATGACCATGTTCACATGAAAGTGCACTAGGCTGTGGGTGAGTATTCCGCATGCATAGATCATCTTGTTGCAGTTGTAGTTCTTGGTGCACTGGCTAAAGGAAGGCTGACCTGCCAAGGACAGGTGAATTCCTTCTAGATGTTGTCTAAAAAGAGGTAATATTCTCCAGCTGTCTGCAAAAGTCAGATATGGAAGTCAGGCAAGATGCCTTCCTGTGGTGGTCACTGGGTTTGACCTGAAGGTGTTGATCTTGCCCTTCATGTTCTTTTCAGAGTCCCTTGGCTATTTGTTTAAGATGAAGAGGGCAGTGAAAAGAACATTTTTAAATCTTCACCGATCCCTGTAAAGTTATGCTATCATTATTCTCATTCTTCAAAGAAGGAAATTGAGACTCAGAGAGTCTAAATTTAACTCTGTGTTTGAGATAGAATTAAAATCTGCAGGACATGTCTCTGAACCTAATTTTACATTTAGCACATTAGATAGCCTCATATTCACTGTGAGAGAAAAACATTCTGGAGGTATAGGAGGCCCCTGAAGAGCACTTGTTAGTCCAGGTTAGGGTCTACATCCTCGTCTTGACCCTTCAGGTCATTTCTCTGGTTAGGCCAAGGAGCTAAGTACCCCAACAAAGGAAAAGCTGAGCAATATCTTTGGGATATGAGGGTAAAGGAGCTGCAGCCCCTGGAGCCATCAGAGGGCACTGCCTCCTTCAGCCCTGCATAGGTCTTGAGAGCAGGATGAAGCTCCCTGCATACACAGTGGCTTTCTTTGCCAGTGTGTGTCCAATCTTGTCATGTGGAAAATAGTCCCAAGCTTTCAGCCATCTGGTTCTGACAGCAAATCAAGTGACACAGGGGGACAATGGCTTTCTGAGAAGCCAAACTTCCAGGCATATGGATAGGAACATCACAGAACACAAGGGTGGTTGTGTCCCAGACGGCAGAGTAGCTAAAATAAAAAAAAGTAAGGAAAGAAAGAAGCCAATTGAGCTAGTAAAATCAGAACCCAACTTGTGAAAACTGTAAATGGGGGTAATTGATCATAAGCAACTATTGATAATGACTGATGGATGTAATTCTCTCCCAGGCCACTTGTGTTTCTTCTAGAAGACATCAGAAGGAAGGCGTACTTCTCACTGTTTTCCCTGGGTGGTACTTACTGTAAAGTAGCTACTCTGCCTCTTTCATCAAATGCCTTTTCCCTTAGGACCTCCTTGGCTTAGTTTTCTATCTGTGGATCTGATTGGACTCAAGAGAAAGCTAAGAGCATGTACTTTGTGGGAGCCCAGAATTGCTCAAAGCAGACATCAGGGACTGACCACAGGATGAAATTACACATTTAGGGTTACCCATAGTTTCAAGAAGGAGAAGGATGTTGATTTTACAGACAAGGAAAAGAATTTGGTCCTGCCACCCTGAAACTGGTGTCTCAATGTTAAATAAGCATTGCCGAACATTTTTTTGCACTCTCTGGAATACCTCAGGATTTAATTCTGTGAAAAGAAAGTCCTCTTCAGCAGTGTATTTAAATTCCTTGACCAAGAGTCTCTTTGCCTTCTTGACTGTACTATTGATCAGTTGATGCACTTCTTCTTTTGTACTCTTTGAGGACAGGTAATATGAATCCATTGTTAAACTCCTAAATAGGTTGAATCAATTTTCCAATTACCTGAGAATAAATATCAAATTCCTGTCTTCCAGGACCCCTAAGCAAACAAATATCTCCCTACTAATGAAATAGAGTCTCTTTTAATTGTTGTCACTGGTAGGAGGGAAAATTTCTCAGTTATTTGTCAAACTAAATAAATGTCCTGGTTATCTCTTTGAACCTTCTAAAAATATAGCTTTCACAGGTGCCTGTCAAATTTCATTAATATAAATTGCCTTTTGTTGGAAACTAAAAAATATTAGTAAGCTGTGGATAGCTCACTTTCATGTCAATGATTTATTCAGTAAATATTTTTGGACTACCTAGTATGTGCTTCGCACTATGGGTGAGATAAAGAAGAAGAATGTATAATTCAACATTTTCATTTTCTCCTGGAGTCTGTCCAACTCTGAAGATTATAGAAGTGGTTGTTAAGGGTCATGACTGGAGAACAACAGGAAAAAAAACAGTTGTATCCATGATATGCCAGTTAACCTCCATTACTATAACAAGTACTAGAAGCAATCTATTTATAAAGATAAAAGGCTTATTTGGGCTCATAGGTTTAGAGATTTTGGTCCTTGATTGGGTGATTTTATCACTTGGGGCTATTTTAGCACATCATGGCAGATCAAAGGGTGAAGCAATATCTGTCCCTCAAGTTGAGAAACAAACACAGGATAGGAAGGAAGTGGTCTGAGTCCACAGTCCTCCTCAAGGCCAGACCCTAGTGCCCTAAAGACTCACAAAGCCTCTCCTCTTAAAGGATCCACCACTTTCCAATAGCACCAGGGCTGGGGACCTCACCTTTAACATATCATCTTCAGGAACACTTAAGATCCAAACTATAAGAAGGAGGAAAATATGAAAAATATAAGTGGTTTAAACATAAATATAAAGATCAAAAACATAAATGGTTTAACATAAAGTGAGTGAAATCCCCTGAAAAGCCAGAAAGGAAATCCTATTCATTGGCTCTAATTTCAGATATGGTCCAATTGTGAAGGTCAAAAAATTCAATAAAGTAAAACTAATGAGAGCAAGATAGAAGAATTTAGGAAACAAAGGTATGAAAAGGGAGATATGAAACTCCATAAGAGTTAAATATTGTCATCAAAGTACTACATATCAATGAAATATGATTGTAGTTAGCATATATTAACTGCCATGTCCTAGGCAGGTCCAATCTTAATTGTGACCATCATTTATTAAAATATTGGTTAACTTAATCATCCTGGTATTTATTTCGTGAGTGTACTATTATCATCACGGTTTAATTGATAAGGTGGAATCATTTGGTGAACTTCACAGACAGAGGAAGCCACAAAACTGGGCAATGAATCCAGCAACACAATTGCAGAGTTTTCTCATCTAGTGCAATATACTTCTAGGTCCCAAGTAAGAGGTACAGGGAGCAAGCAATTAGAGAAACACGGAAGGAAGAAGTGCAGGGGTCACTGTGGTCTGTGGGGTATGACAAAGATCTCCCAGATACTTTTTAATCTCTTTTAATCTTCTTTAATATCATTAGCACTTTTTAGGTGTCCCTTAGTGGCTGGTGGATACCAGGTGAAGCAGGCACCCTAACATAGTCTAGGGGGACAGGCACCATGGTTGGTTTCTATTCAAGGTAGAATGTTGGAGAAAGAAAATGAATATAGGGGCTGGGGATTTAGTTCAGCGGCACAGGGCCTGCCTGGCAAGCGCAAGGTTGTGAGTTCAATTCCTGGTACCAGAAGAAAAACAAAACAAAACAAAACAAAACAAAAAACCCAAAAAAGAAAATGAATATAGTATGAGACTGCAAAGGCAGATTAGAACTAGAAGACATAGCACTTTGACTGTTGAGGAATGGAGAAAATAATAGGATGATTTTGTTTTGTTTTGTTTTGTTTTGTTAGTTTTTTTCTGTTACTGGGAATCAAACTCACAACCTTGCCCTTGCCAGGCAGGCGCTGTGCCACTGAGCTAAATCCCCAGCCCTAATATGATGAATTTTACATGTGTTAGATACAAGGGCAGCCAGAGCTCTACAAGAAAGATTGTAAGGGGCTGGGGATTTAGCTCAGGGGCACAGCGCCTGCTTGGCAAGCGTGAGGTCGTGAGTTCAATTCCTGGTACAGGAAAAAAACCACACACACACACACACACACACACACACACACACAGACAAAAAGAAAGATTGTAAAGGCATCAGACAAGAGAAGAACACAGTCTGGGCCGTGTCCAACAATTAAAGCCTTGGAAGAAGGAAAAGCAGACTGTGCACAGGAGTGTGCGGAGGTCAGAGCTGGATGGGGGTGGTGGTATGTGTGCTGAATAGATCGATGGGTGTGCGTTCAGGGTTCAATGGTGTGAGCCAGGCATGGTGAGTGAGCTAGCATGGTGTGCCGTTCAACAGCACAGACCTGGGAACAAGATCTCCTGGGCTCTGCCCCTGCTCAGGCATGTGACCTCAGACAGTCCACTTACTTCCTTCTTGCCTGGCATCCTCATTTGCATATTCATTTGGTCATTGTCAGACAGTCATGAGCCTTAAGTGACTTGGCATTTTACAATGTGTGACATATTGCATAGCATGCACTAAGGAGTGCATACATATTTTTGCTAAAAGTTTCAAGAAAAAAAAACGAAGTTGCTGTTCAGGCAAATAAATTCTATAATCTTCATTGAGAGATTAAATAACTGAGAAGATTCACTCACATGTCATCCTAGAAACTGAGACCTACAGGAAACCTTGTATTTCACTTATTTGAACTGAATAAAAACCTTGTATGCATTTCGGTCTTGAGGGGTGGTAAGATGCCAGAAAGCAAAATCTCTGTTTTTAAGGATTTCACAACGCAGGAGAACCACAAACACACAAAGTCAATGGCTTAGTTAGATAACGTGCAGTGCTGTGCTAGAGGCACAAAGAGCACCATGAGACATAGTAGAAAGATTTACTGAGGTTTCTTGAGTCGTCCAAGTGTCGCTTCATGGAATAGGTGGCAGTTAAGGTGGTGCTAAAGGAGTGAGCAACTTTCTGCAGCAGCAGTAGCGTATCTGGACATTCCATGATGTTCTACACCCTGCCTCTCTGTCTTGGACTAAAGCTACCAGGGAACTAATACTTGTTGAATGAATGGACACAGGGACAAAGAATCCCAGGGCAGCATGGGGACATGTGGGACACAGCAATAAACTATAGAAATCTTTTTAAAAATACGATCCTCAGACATTCGCCACAAACTCTCTCAGTCACTTTCTCTGCGTGTAGATGAGGGACTCACTGGGCTTGATCTCAGTGCAAGTAATGTTCTCCATGAGAACATGCCATCCTTGAGGACAGAAATTGCTGTACTAGGTTTTGGTGTTGATGGAAAGTGAAATACCTGTCACATGTTGAGAAGTCAATGTTGAGTGAGCGAGGAAAAGGCAGATAGAAAAAAATCTTGCTATCTAGAATTACAGACTGCACTTTGTAATCTAACATTAACACTCTGGTGGAATCACATTTAATTAGACAACAGAATAAGAAAAATATGCTAATGAGTGACAAGATGGTGAGGTGCTATTGGAACTTGAAGAACTCTGTGTGTGTGTATGTGTGTGTGAATGCGCATTTAGAAAGCACAGCAATTACTGAAAGGCTAAATTTAAAATGAAAACTGAGTGGAAAGTATGGTTGTGTTCCTAAACATTGCAAAATAATATGTTATATAAAAAACAAAAACAAGAGCACAAAAGCTAGACTTTGTGTCCTTAAATAAAGTTGAATTTGAGGCATAAAAGAGAAATATCAAAATCAAAAAACAACACCCACACAAAATCAGTTTTGAGATTGCATGGGAGGTTTAGAGAGCCATCCTACAAAGTTGTTAAGGATATTTCTTAATATATATCCAGGCATAGAGGTTTTGGGGAAATTTTTTTCACTACCTGTCCTTCATACACCTAGTATGTAGTACTAGAGACACAGGAGATTTATCTTCTGCAGGCTTAGATCATGTAAGGTGACACCTTAAGTGCCTTTATGTATGGAGACTAGGTATATAACAGTGTAAATTCCCGAAAGACAGTTCAAATGCAATATATCATTTTCCCACATCCATTAACTTATCATGTCTCCTGTCTCAAAGGCATACTGCACAGCAGTACCTATAATCTCTAGAAAATTTCATTACTATCAAGGGTGTGAGAGAATGTACGCACATCAGGTGCTCTATGGTATATGTCATACAGGTTGTACTCTATAATGTTTATCCTTTGTTGTATTTTTCCTGTCTGCCTGGCTTGAGGTCATCTTGCTCTCATTATTTACTGGTTTTAACTATTATTACATACATGGTAGCCATGGTGTGCTTAAATAAATGTGTATGCATGAGTATATATATATTTATTTTATATGTTCCTCTACCTAAATCTTTTCAATGGTTTCCTGGTCTCCTTGGATTCCAAATTTCAGCCCACACCTTTGTCTGTGTCGTCTGAGACTATAACAAAATACCGTAGGCTAGGTTACTTACAGACAATTATTTTCCAGAGTTCTAGAGCCTGGGATGTCTAAGATCAAGGTGTGGTAGATTTGGCTCCTGTTGGGGTCCTGCCCAAAAGGATATCCACTCTCTCTGAGTTCACACATCTTGTCTCATGTGTGTCCTCTTCTCACGAGGGCACTAATCTGTGTCGTGAAGGTTTCACCCTCGTGACCTCATCTCAACCCAGTCCCCTCCCAGAAGCTCCCTCTCCAGATGTCACCACATAGGGGTCAGGTATTTAACATGTGAGTTTTAGGGGGGACAAAAGCACATTCCGCAATAATCTTCCAGTCTCAGTACAGCCTTTCCCTCAGACCTGATCGTCTAATGCTCTCCTGCCCCCTAGTTCTCTTTCTGTTTTCTTAAAAAGCCAAGCATAGTACTACCTTTTGGTCTTCGTATTTTTGGGGCCTCATAGGGGCCCATATTTCCTTGTGTCTTGTCCTTAGCTCTTGGTTCAATTATTACCTTCTGGACAAGGATATCCTTGGCCACCTTTGGATGCATCCATGTCTTCATCCTGCTCTATCACATTAACTATCTTCTTTACTTCTTACTAGGTCTTATCTTTATCTAAAGTTATCTTTGTTTTGTTCTTATTATAGCCATTATTTCTGTATTGTATGAAGGCTCCATAAGGAAAGACATCTGCACAGTGTGAAACTTTTCTTCAGAATCTAGAACATAACACGCGACATGTACATACATATATGTAATACACCTCACATAGTAGTATTATATGCATTATATATGAATAAACTTATACACAATAAAGTGTTCCTCATGATCTATGTGGGACTTGTTTTAGTACCACTCAAAAACAGCAAAATCTGTAGTTGCTTGCCTTTTATAAAAATGACACTGTATTTACATATAAACCATGTACATCCTCCATTATACTTAAAATATTTCTAGATTATATTGCCTAGTACAATACACATACCATAGCAATAATTGTATTGTTTAGGTGCAGAGCCTAGAAGTTCTGGTTCCAAGGTCTGTGCTCAATATATGTTTATGTATATTTTTTTTACCTGAGTTGTCTTCTTGTATCTGTTTACAGGTGCACCATGATAGCTCACTCACTATACCTGGCTGACATCATTGAATCTTGAATGTGCACCCATTAATCTACTATTCACACATACCACCACCCTCATCCAGCTCTTACCTCTGCACACTCCTGGGCAACTGTCTCCTTTTCCTTCTTCCCAGGCTTTAATTGTTGGACATGGCCCAGGCTGAGTTCTCAACCCTCTTCTCTGATCCCTTTACAACCTTTCTTGTAGAGTTCCTATTATGTGCGAGGTACGAAGCCCAGGAATGGAGGTACAAATATATTGTTGCACAAAAGCCCTGCTCCTCCAGCCCTGGTAATATAGTATGAGTTATAGCCACATAGACTGATAAGTTTAATATTGTAATGAACACTTTCTGTACACCAATCTTGTCAATTCTGATAGAAGATCTAGAAGACAATGTCTTTATTTTCATAATCTAAAAATAAGTATGCTTATTCATCTTTTTCAAGAGGCAAAGGACTTAGAAAGGACAGTTACTATACAACCTTGACAGTAGACTCTTTTTTGTGAATTCTTATTAGGCTTGACAGAGATCATGCAAGATTGTGGACAAGTTCAGATACAAACATACACATGAGTGTGTGTTTATCACAAAGGCAGAAGTTAGGGCACCACTGAGTGTGTAGCGCACTGTCTCAGCAGTCAGAGGTGTAGACCACAGCTTGTTCCATACAAAAGCAAGTTTTTTCAAATATTTCCAGTCCTTGGCTGGTTGAAACTGTGGACTTGGAAGCCATGAATGAGGAGCTGGAAATGCAGGGGAGAACTGTAAATACGATGTTTTAGTACTCAGCACCATTCCCTGAGCATCCTAGATGTTTATTAATGCTGGCAATTCTAATAGTGAAGGTAGTGACATAATTTCATGACCTTTGGTGAAGTTGTATAATACTGGATTTTTTCTGACTACTTTAGTGTAATATTCTCTATCTCTTTGCTTTCATTATTACCCTCTGTCTCTCAGGGTCACTGTGGTCTACCACCATTAAGCGGTGGTTAATGGCTACTTCATCCTCTGTGTGGTGTAGCTTATAAGACTGTGTCAAGGTATGGATTGAGTAAGGAGATGGAATGTCTAACAGCGGCACAATAGGAATGACAGGCAGATGGGAAATTATTTTGGTTGGGAACAGGGAGGTTTCTTGATACTGACTGCATCATCCCTTGGAGGTGGTAGTCTTCCTAACCTGCAACTGAGCGCTGAGATGTCCTTCCTAGAATGGGGAAGGAGAGGCAATGTTAATGCTCGTCTATGCAACCTAAGTGACGCGCCTTGCAGTACACACTTCATCATTTGCCTGCTGGGTTCTATTGCATTTCAGAGTCTGACCTAAAGTGCAAACAATCCCAGAACCAGCTTATTTAGAATAAAGAGCCTGCGCTATGTCTTTTTGCACCATGGTCAGAGAATTCTCCCCTCTGTGCACCATGTCAACTACTAGTTCCCAATGAGGGGTCTAGGCCAAGATGCCACAACAACTTGGCATTCATATCTGCTTATGAATAATAAAAATGCAATTCAGACATATGCTTTCTCATTCTGCGATCCTCTCATTCCGGGCTCTTGCTCTTAATGCACAATGTTAATGTCAAATCTGTTTGCTTTAATTATGTTAAGAGGTTATATTGGAAGGTTATCCATTTAGTCTTTAACAGCATGAAATACCACTTAGATTATCATTGTCACTTTCTGCACATAAATAAGAACTTGATTAACAGTTGCTAACCATGAGAAAATAAATGTTCTCTGAAATGCAGACATTTTTAGTGGATAAGCACTAGGTGTCACTAGTAGACCCTCAACTACAATTATCCACACCTTGGGCAGACTTCTAAGTGAGATGGACATAGGAGAAAAGACAGGCACAAATGTGAAACTCCTCTTTCAACAAATGATGTGTCTTTGTTTAAAAAGCAGGCACATTTCTTTTCAAAATAGCTTAGTGAATTACAGTGAGTAGTGAAGTAACTGCAATATGTGGAGATGAGCATTATATATATTAGGAGCTTATTAAAATCATATAGACATTTGTAAATAATAATAGGTTTTCCTATTGACTTTCTTTAAAATTTCAGACATGTAGTTCCGTTTCTTCTTTTCAGTATTCGCTGTTTTGCGTAAGATAAAAGCTACTGCTGTGAGAGTACAAATGGTCTATATTCTTAAATAAATAGTAGTTCCACTGAAGAATAGAGATGGAAATAGACATTGTGCTGACTATTTGGAATTTGACATTTTACTGTATAAAAATTATACTTCCATAAAATACTAGTAAAAATCATCTTAGTGCTGCTTCCAATAACATTTTGCTTTTGTAAGCAGATATTCTGTGATGAAGTAATTATTCCACATAGCATTTTCAAGTAGTTAGTCAAATGAATGCCGAATCTGTCTGATCTTTGCCTGGCTTAAAATATGCGACACAGCTAATTTCCACATCTTGAGACTTCTCAGTACTCAATAAAGATTGGGTTTTTAATATTTAAGACACCACAGTGGCGATTTTCACTTTGATATGGAACCATTTTGTTGGTTGCAATAACTGCCCCTCTGAGTGTTTAGAGATTTGATGGCTATGAACAGGTATTGACTAAGTAACAATTGTTTTAAACTGTCGCTTCTTTCTTATTAAAGCAGAAATATCAGCATACTCAAAAAACATTCCTTAAACTCAATTACACATGTGAGTTTTCTTAAAGTTCATGTATAAATGCAATCTATTGAGTAATGCTTGCTTTAACACAGTTTACCGGCCAGATTATTAAACATGAACCTTTGCTTTTATATATATATATAGTATGATTAACTATTTCATTTAATATCTGAAAGCTAGAATTGAAACTTGGTTTAAAATTATTTCACAGAATTTTTTTTCAGTATTGAAGACTGAACCCAGGGCCTTCACACTGACCTGTATCTCCAGCCCTTTTTTGATTTTTCGGTGTGAGACTAGAGCTCGATTGTGATCCTTTCTGCCTCAGCCTCCCAGAGTGCTGGGATTACAGGCATGTGCCACCATTCCCGGTGGGAAATGTGTTACATGTGATTAAAATTGTTTTAAAAAATCACAATATATATAAGTTTTCTGTGCATCACTTTGCTCTTTTTAACCAAATTATTCACCTTTTTCTTATGATTCAAAACATGTTTTTAGTTTTCTTGCCATTGCCATGCTGATCTTTACTAGACCCGTGCTGCTCTTTGAGACTATCCAGAACATGTTTGTATGCTACCTGTCAGCTGGAATTCCGGCACAGTAATCTGCTCCGACTGTAGGTGCCTCGACAGTCCCTTCCACTTCAAACTCTTCCCAATTGGTCCCTTGCTTCTAAATACGCTTGGGACAATTCAGCTCCTTTCCACTTGTTCTGGCTCGGCTCTCCAGAACATTCACCCGGAATCCATAATCACATTCCCACACACCAGGATGAAGCATGACTTAATCCCATTCCGATATCTTCTACTTACTTTGGATATTGTGCCAGCATAGCATAGGATTTTGCATGTTTTTCTTTCACTCTGTTGTTAGAAGCTTCAATAGCTGTGGCTACAAGAAAACAATTCAGGTAAAAAAAAAAAAAAAACAACAACATAAACGTATATTGAGTTCCTATTATGTGCAAGGTACAAAGCTAAGGCATAGAGGTACAAAGACAGTGTTGGACAAACGCCCTCATCTTAGAGCCCTGGTAATATACTGTGGGTTATATCCATATAGACTGATAAGTTTAGTATTATAAGGAACACTTTCTATACACCAATCTTGTCAATTCTGATAGGAGAGTGAGAAGATAATGCCTTTATTTTCACAATCTAAAACTAAGCAAGCTTATTCATTTTCTCAAGAGGCAAAGGACTGAGAAAGGATAGTGTGGACACTTTTTTGTGAATTCTTATTAGGCTTGACAGAGATCATGAAAGATTGTGCACAAGTTCAGACACAGGCATACATGTGAGTGTGTGTTTATCACAATGGCAGAAGTTAGGGCACCACTGAGTGTGTAGCACACTGTCTGTGTGGTCAGAGGTGTGGAAGACAGCGTCCCCCTCTGTTCCCCAAGTTCATGATCACCTCTGAATAATCTCTATACCTGTTCTGTGTAATAATATACTGGAGAGGAGAAAAATGCTAGAGATTATCTTCTGCTGCACTTTCTCCTTCATACAGTTCCACTTCCTACAGGATTCTTCATGTCCGTGAAGATGGGCAATAAAAGGAATATGTAGAAGAACAATGAATGATGAACAAGATGAATTTTGGAGCTAGGGGTCATTGCTGTCAGTGCAGCTGTAGATGCAGGCCCCATTAGTAGGTTTGGGAATTTTCCATCACTCAGGGCTCCGTGTCAGCTCTGGGCCCAGTGTGAATCCCTGATGCCATCCCAGTGCTCCACACCATGTATTACTGTGTCACAGGGCAGACCCAGGCAGGGGACTGGATAGTCTGGAGTTGGCAATATGAAAGAGAAATTTGAACTTGGTGCCACAGACTGAGACATGATAGTTTAATATCACTCATCACTGACAATTGCAAAAGAACTGGATGTTCATACCTAGAAGATATATTAGCCATTATGAGGCAAATCTACCACAAAAGGTACTTACCTACTAATACTTACCTACTAAAAACTGAATAAGCATCATATCTCCAAGAGCAAATAAGTTCAAATAGATGAGTTTGTCAACATGAAATTTGATTGAACTTTCCGTGCCTTGTACTTTCGGGGTAGCAACTTCAGAATCCTGTGGGGGCTTCATTAGCACAAGTAGAAGGAAAGGTTTGCTACTGCCCTGAAAGGTAGTTTTTATCACTGATATATATATATATATATATTTGCTTGAGACATGTATGTCCTTGAGTTTCAGAGTCTGTGACTTACGCAGAACCTCAGAGACCATCTACCTAGTAGTCTCAAACCTTGCTCATAAAAGAATCACAGGAAGTGTGAAACTTTTTGACATGCAGATTCCCTTGCTTCACTCTTTGTGTCAGTAGTTATGTTTATTTTCTAGGGCACCTATCACAAATTAGCACAAGCTAGGTAGGTGGCTTATGACAGCAAACAAAAGGATCGTCTCACAGTTTAGAAGGCCACGAATCTGTAACCAAGGCACTGGGAAGGTTGTTTTCCCTCTGACACCT
Source organism: Chinchilla lanigera (assembly GCF_000276665.1). NCBI lineage: Eukaryota > Metazoa > Chordata > Mammalia > Rodentia > Chinchillidae > Chinchilla > Chinchilla lanigera. The sequence goes on from NW_004955402.1 coordinate 15,313,347, forward strand.
GTACAGACTATTTCCTTGCCTCCTTTTTTACTTTCTGGAAATTTCAGCTATTTTTTAATTTATTATTTATATATTTATTTACATTTCATGGAAAAAAGGTAAAACAACATTTCATAACAAAATCATAGGAGAATAAAAACAGTTAATACCTTTCATGCTGTTTTTTTTTTAAAGTAGTTGTGCAGAATATAAGATATGGGCCTGAAGATTTTGCCAGTTGACATTAGTACAAGCCTTTTTTTTAATGAACTGAGAGATACTAATTGTGTAACTGACTCATGTTTTTTCCTTTTTTTTTCCTGTCATTTCCCTTAGTTCCTTCTTCCTTTTGAACAATTTCTTCCCATTTTACAATATCTATTATACATTTTATTTTTCATTTTAAAGAGAAAAAACGATAAAAATTGATCCAAAATTTCAAGACAGGATAGTAGGTGAGTAACAATGGTTAATACATTGCTCACTGTTATCTTCAAAGTAGTTTCTCAGATTGCAAGATATACGCATGATAAACTGATCAAATGATATAAGCACAACCTTTCTTTTCAATAAATAGAAATTAGTAGTATAGCTATCTTAACTATCATATACATATATATTTTTCCTTTTCCCTTCCTTCTTTGCTCCTTTCCCCATCACAGTTTCTCTTTCCTTTTGAATAGTTTCTTC
>NW_004955402.1:15315310-15317754 GCF_000276665.1 Chinchilla lanigera
AACACATTTATAGTTCAGAGGTTAAGAACATATAAATGTTTCCTGCACATATGGAATTGCACCCAACCACTGTCACCAAACAGTACAAAAAGTTTGAGAGTGTCACAAAACATGGGACAAAACCATTGGAATAAGGACTAAACAGGGACATCTGGCATCTGTCCTCAAATATGCAGAAACAGCAGTAGCTTGGATAAAAAAGGAAGAATTATGCAAGGTCTGTGTTGGATGATATATGGCTCAAGGTTCTTACTTCAGAAACGATTACCTATTCTCTGCCCTACCCCTCCCATGAATTAAAAAGAAAACAAACACTACTTTTCTTAGTTACTGGGGTAGATCATCTAGAGTCTGAACATCTGAAATCTGAAATGTTTTGAGCACTGATTTGAGCCTCTTTTCCACCCTGACCTCATGTGATGAGCACAGTCAAAACTCAGGTGCATGAAAGAAACTGTACACAATTTCATCAGGCTGTATAAATAGGGGCATATGAAATTTGCATGGCTTTTGAGTGAAGTCTTGGGTCTCATCCCCAAAGTATGCAATAATATACTATATGCAAATATTCTAAATATAAAAAAAAAATCTAAACTCTCAAACAGTTCAGGTCCCATGCATTTTGGATGAAGTATACCAAATCTAATTAAAATAATATGTTCAATAAACAGGATTTTCCATTGTAGAGGCATGAATTGGGACAGTATACTTTGTGAGGAAAAATATTTACAGCCGGCCTGTATAATTCTCAGGATTGAGGGACACCTATTGGTATTATTTACTGAATACAATTTAATGAAGAGAAATGATCCTGGAGAAACCAAGGATTTATACCCAGAGAGTTTAAACTGTGTGCCGTGTAAATTGAATTTTCCATCTTTTCTGATCCTGAGATTGTCTCAAATCTTATCTAGAATTCAGTTTTTAAAAAGCATAAAAGTTGATTGTTATATGTCTGATTTGTTTAGACAATGCAGTGACATGCAAAACATAATGAAGATTAATGGAGTCATTTTCAAAATACCAATGGTTGGCTATCAAAAAAAAGAGATAATTCTGAGGCAAAGAAACAAAATTTAGCATTTTAGCGTAGAAATTTCTATGTATTGAGAGTAAGAGAGAGAAAACTGAAAGTTGAATAATTAACTTAATAAAATAAAAGAGAAAGTTTTGTGTATAGTAGGTCAGAAATAAAAGAGAAAAGTGGAGGTCGAGTCTATTCAGACCCTTAGAGTGGAATGTGTGAGTGAGGATCACAGACCACGGATAGTAGCCTCGTAAACTTCCGTCATATTTATTAAAATGAAAATTTCTTGGCACCACTCCAAATTGACTGAGTCAGAATATTCCTTCTCTGTACATTTTATTGAATTCTTTGTAGTGATTCTTATGTACACTTAAGTTTAAGAGGCGGTGTCTTACATTTTATAAAACATAAAGAGAGGTTCAAAGGTGAAAGATATAAAGAATATAAAGAAGCCATATAAAGTGGAACTGAGCGAAAAATTATAGTATGTAGTTGAAAAGTTTATATGAATTTCTTTAAAGAAATAGAAAAGATAAAGAGCAAAGGGCAAGCTCATGCACTGACACCCCTGATTTCAGTAAAGGACAAAGAAATCAACGGCTCACAGTTCAAGAAAGGAGATGGCATGATAAGGTTTGTAAAGAGGGGCAGTTCACATAAAAGTTGTGAATATTGCTTGGGCAAACTTTGGGATACAATTTTGAATGATAAGTGAGAAAAATAAAGTGAAATGATAAATTTATAAGGATAAAAGGGAAAATTGAGTATTTGACAAGGCACAAAAGTCATTAGAAATTAAGTATTGGTGATATCTCCTTATTGTGTTTGGTCAAACCTTGGTAGGCAAATTAGCCATTGTCTCAGTAATGCAGAATGTACTTAACACAAATCTACATGGTGTGGATCAATGGTGCACATGCCAGAAAGCTAAGTCACTGGGGATGTGCACTTGAGGAGGATCGTGGGATCTTTGTCCTCCTCATCCATCCTCTTTGCTTCCCCAGCCACCATCTAGTGAGCAGCTTTGCTCCACTATGCTCTACTCACCATAACATTTCTGCCTTGCCACAAGCTCAAAAGCAAGTGAGCCAACTCACTGTGCACCAAAATCTTCAAAACTTTGGGCCCAAATAACGTTTTTCTTCTTTCAATTGGTTTATCTGAGGTATTTTGTCATAGTGATGGAACCTGACTATCACACATAAAACTTTCATTATTTTAAAATATTACTTGAATGTGTGTGTGCCAAGCATTGTACTCATTCCTGGAATCACAAGAATGAGTGAATATGGGTTGGGAATTTAGTTCAGTGGCAAAGTGCCTGCCTGGCAAGCACAAGGTTGTGAGTTTGATTCTTGGTACTGGAAGAAAAACAAAAACAAACAAACAAACAATAAATAAATAAACAGGAGGCACA
>NW_004955402.1:15317854-15319004 GCF_000276665.1 Chinchilla lanigera
AGGATATATATACAACTAAAAAAAAAAAAAAAAAAAAAAAAAAAAAAAAAAAAGAATGAGTGAATAAATTTTTAGTCTAGGATGGCGGGAAAGACAATTACAGAGTTATGCACAGGGACATAGTACAAGGAGAAGTAATGGACACTGCAGATAACTGACTGGGAGTGAGGGAATGAAGAAGAGGAGGAAGTGCCCATGGAGTGTGTGGCATGATGGAAATGGAGGCTGAAACAACCTCTAGCAGGAGAGAACAGCATCCCTGGGGGGCTATCAGTACAGTGTATTTCTTCTCTTTTTAATAAATCCAGACATATAAATTTAAAGTTGTGACCCCAGACATCTTCGGGAAGCCCTGTAAGTCTGGGCTCTGCCTCCATGACCAGCGTGCAAGGCAGGCAAAATCTTGGACACCTTCTGGGGCCTCAGTGGCTACCCACCACACCCATACTGTGTCTCCCCAGGCTGGGCTAAACCCCGGACATCTTCAGGAAGCCCGGTGTGTCTGGCTCTGCCTCCCTGACTAGCATGCAAGGCAGGTGAAAACTTGGGCACTCTCTGGAGCCTCAGTGGCTACTACCACAACCATAGTGTGTCTGCCTGGGCTGAGTCCCGGACATCTGCAGGAAGCCTGGTGAGTCTGGGCTCTGCCTCCATGACCAGTATGCAAGACAGGGGAAGCCTCGGGTACCCTCTGGGGCCTAGGAGGCTCCGTGCCACACCCATAGTGTGTCTTTCGGGTCTGGGCCAAATGTCAGACACCTTTAGGAACCTGGTGAGCTACTCTGGGACCTCCCTCACTAGGGTGTGAGGCATGCGGATCCCTGGACAACTTCTGGGACTTTGGTGGTCACTGCCAGAACAAGTCAAACCCCCCTGGTAGCTCAGCTCAAGCCTGAACATAGTCAGTGGCCTTGGGGAGTTCACTCTAACCCCTCCCCTTCCAGTGCGGGAAGTAGGCTTTGTCCTGGGCAATATCTGAAGCCTCAGTGAACTCGACCTGCATCTACCCCCACTCTTATGGAAGCTGGGCCAAACCCCAGACAGTCTCAGGAACACCAGCAAGCCTCCCCTACCCTTCCCACACACTCCTGGGAGCCAACTGAATGCAAGAAATGTTGGGAGCATTTGGGACCTCACCTTGTCACCACTC
>NW_004955402.1:15319772-15320791 GCF_000276665.1 Chinchilla lanigera
AGAATCGGACATCCAGATAAGTGAAGCATATAGACCTCCAGTTAATCATAACCAAAATAAATCTACACTTACACATATGGTGATCAAGATCCTGGAAACTCAACAAAAGCTCAGAATACTAAAAGCTGTTAGAAAAAAGAAACACATCACCTATAAAGGAAAGCCTACCAGAATCACAGCAGACTTCTCAACATAAACCATCAAGGCAAGAAGAGCTTGGAATGAAGAATTTCAGGTACTGAAAGAAAACAACTTCCAACCCAGACTGACATACCCTGCAAAGCTATCTTTCAAATTTAATGGAGAAATGAAACATTTTCATGATAAAGAACAACAGAAGAAATTCATGAGTGCCAAACCAATCCTACAAAGAGTACTAAAAGATATACTAGAAAGAGATAAAACAGACCTCAGCTTCAAGAACAACAACAGAAAGGAAACAACAAGCAGAACAAGCAATTAAACAGAGGGAGAAAGAAGGATCCAACAGCAGGAAGATACCATGACAAAGATAAGCCAGTACATATCGGGTATAACCATCAATGTAAATGGTCTCAATGCACCAACCAAAAGAAGCAGACTTGCAGAGGGTATTAGGAAACAAAATCCAACTATATGCTGTGTATAAGAAACACATTTAACTCAAAAGAAAATTCAAAGACTGAAAATTAAAGGATGGAAAACAATACCCCATGCGACAGGAACCAGAAAAAAGTGGATGTAGCTATTCTGTTTGCAGACAATGTGAGCTTCAAACCAAGAACAATCAAAAGAGATAAAGAAGGTCACTACATACTTGTGAAGGGGAAGCTTCAAGAGGAAGAGATAACAATCCTAAACATCTATGCACTGAACATAGGAGCACACACCTATATAAGACAAATTCTAACAGACATGAAAAATGAAATAAGTAGAAACACAACCATAACAGAGGACTTTAACACACCATTGTCACAAAGTGATAGATCAACTAGACAAAAAATTGAGAAAGAAATAACAGAACTTAACCAAACGTGTGA
>NW_004955402.1:15324887-15353391 GCF_000276665.1 Chinchilla lanigera
TTGTGTCTGGTGGTCTGAGCAACTGATTTGAAGGTAACAATATGCAATGGAATTACAATGGTGAACTCCTGCCATCTTGTCTAGTGAAACTCTGCATTATCTCTAATGTTTTATTGAAGAATTATTTTCTTATTCTCTTGGTTTGAGCACTCTTTCATTCCTACATCTGATAATCTGAGCAATGTAGCTGAGGATAGCGATATACAATTTAACAACCACTGTTGATTTTTATTAATTTGTCTTGAGACCCTGTATCACTTTGAATGTTCTTGATACTGGTATGCTGCTACTCTACTTTTTTTATTTGTTTGATTCTCATGTACTACTCTCTTTAAAATAAAAATAAATTTAAAGTTGCAAAATGGTTAGACTATGGCTTTATATAAAAATATGGAAAGTGAAAAATGTTCTAAATAGAAAGGATTATTAATTCCTGACTTAACGAGATTTAAGTTTCTGTAATTGCCATGTGGCCATTTTAGCTACTCAGGAGACATGCCTCCTCCTGTCTGGCATCTGAAAGCTGACCTGGGAATGCTTTGGAAAACTCTCATCCCATAAGTCTACCACTGTCTTGGTCCATTGTCTGTTGCTATAACTGAATCTCACAGACTTGGTTATTTATAAAAATAGAGAGGTATAGGCAGCTTTCAATTCTGGAGCCCAAAGTTGAAGGAGTGAAACTGGTAAGGTGCTTCTTGCTGTTGGGGACTGCAGATTTCTAAATTAGTGCAGGCATCCTAGGGTAAGGCAAGTTATGCTAAGGGTAAGTCTCAGGTCTCACTCCTTTTCTTTTAAAGTCATGGTCCCACTGGATGAGAAGTCTGCACTCATAGTCTCATTTACCTTAATTATCTCCCAAAGGTCTCACTTCCCAATACCATAGAAAGATTAAGCTTCCACTGTCTTAGTACCTTACAGTAGGGATAAAATTCTAACATGAGAGGCCGGGCTTGGTGGCGCACACCTGTAATCCCAGCACTCGGGAGGATGAGGCAGGAAGATTGTTGTGAGTTTGAGACCAGCCTGGGCTACAAAGTGAGCTCAAGTCCAGCCTGAACTGCATAACAAGACCCTGTCTCAAAAAAGACAAAATAAATAAATAAATTCTAACATGAGCTTTGGTGAGGACATTCAAACCATAGCAAGAACTCTATAAATTATATCCTTTATATCCTGTGAAGTATAGCTAAAATCTCCTTCTATAGTACTGCTGGGTCTAAGGCTAATGAAAATCCATAAGTTTGAAAGATGATTTAAATGCATTAAAAGGCCATGAAGAGAGTCAAAAGTCCACTCTCATGTGTTCTTTGGTAAACATAAGAGAACGTGTGATATAAAATGATGACAAAACAATGTCAGACAAAAGAATAAGAAAGGAAACACACTCCTTCAAGGTGAAAATCCACCTGCTCCATAATGCCTTAGCTACTTTGGATTTATTCACATGGGAAAATTTTTACTAAATACTGCAACTTTTGAATGATCTAAGCCTTCAGGAATTTATCAAAGAGGAGAAAAATGGGTGTTCATAAAAAGGAAGAGGATACATTAGAAATTCTGTATCAGTGACATTCCATTATAGCACACAGTAGAACCTTGTTTGGCAATCTGGTCACTGTGTGAATGTCCCAGAGAGTACTTAACACAAACCTAGGTGACATGGGCTGGTGGAATGGCTGCGAGAAAGTTAGGTCATTGGAGACGTGGCCTTGAAAAGGACATGAGGACCTTGGCCCCTCTCTGCTCCTCTCTCTGTGCTTCTTTCACCGCCATGAATGCGGTGCACTTCCCTGATGTTGCTGGGGCACAAAATATGTGATAGATGGTGGAAGACAATGGACTGGGGAAAAGGAAAATGGGATTCAGGCTAATAAGTCAAATAAAGCCTATGGAATTTTGCATCTGAATGAGAGAGAGATGGTGGCAGTTTTCAAATAGTACCACGTAGTCAAGCTTCTGGCCTAGAGAGATTACTATGACAACAGCAGGAGGAGCAGAAGACTGAAGGCAAAGTGTGTTCTGAGGGGACTTGTTCCATGATTAGAAGAAGATGGGGCCTGTCAGCACCGGCAGGTTAAGGAAAGGAAGAATATTTTGGTAGCACTGAGCTAGTCTGGTAACAAGTAGTAAGCAAATGCCTGCTATGTGACAACAGATCTTTACTATAAGAGGTAAATCCGTAGCCCTTGGAGGTTGACTGAATGTGTTGATTGCTGAAAAGAGTTAGCAAAAATCCTCTAGGGGAAATAGGAGGAAAGGAAATTAGAAATTTTGAGAAGGGTGCTCAGAGCATGTGGAATTTGAGCTTTATCATGAATGAAAAGGATGTTTTGAGAGGCCGACATTGAAAAGCAAAGCTGAAGCTGGTCAGGCACATTCAGCCAACTGAACCGAGGCTTGGATGCACCCAGCTTGTCTCTCATAGCACTGGGATCTGGCTTGTTGCAATGCAAGCTAATGCTCAGATAGAGCATATAGTGGGAAGAATTTTAAAGGGTAGAATAGGCCTTATGGTTTTATTCTTGATGCAGTGAAGGGTCACAGGAACACTTTATAAAATATTCTAAGGAAAATTTAAAGATAATATGAGGACCACTCACTATAGGATGAGCCCAGCTTTGTTATAAGTGAGTACTTGATTCAAAAATAAATTTCACTATGCATCAGTTATCCAGCAATACCTCTTTTGCATATTTAGGATGTGATTGAGTCAAGCTTTTTATAGCTCATGGTGTGTTATTATCTGGGAAAAGAATTTTATACGGCCCCCAGATGCTCGTTTTTCTCATAGGTTAAAGTCTTTGTATAGATTTTTTAGACTAAATGATAAAATAATTTGATAGAAATACACTTTCACTTGCTCTGGATTACCATATCATATTATTTTGTTTTTTATTGTAACTATATATTTCACATTAAATGCTTCTTGCATTATAGAGAAATCATTTGCGTTAAATCAAACAGTGCATCAGTATTTCTCTTCCAAAAACATGAAGCAGGCATTTAATTAAAAGAAGACATCACCAATTTGGGATGTTCTTCTTTTAATTTGCAGTTTACACAAGGAACAGTAGCACAGATTTATCAGTAGTCTTTAAAACTAACCCTCCCTCTGCTACACAACTGCAAATACATAAAGGATTTAATCAGTAATGACTCCAAGGAGCAATAGCTAAAATCAACATATGACAATTTATCATACTGAATATTCCTTCTGCATAAAAATACCCTGTTAGTCATATTGAGTCCATTACAAAACCAAAGAGAAAACACTTTTACATGTGATAAGTCTTCCATAAAGGTCAAGGTCTGCCCAAGCCCAGTGGTCAGAATAGGTTTTAGAAAGATGTAGTAGAAATATTCCAGTTCTCAGGGGGTAAACATCTATCATATTCTCTGAGAGGAAGAGATCTTAGAGTTGAGTGAAGAGCTTTCAGGTATCAGTGAGCTCACACAGAGGTGACTCTTCTGGATTCTCCCTGAGACTGAAGTCTCACTACTCCTGAAGATGGCTATTTGTAAAATAAGGCAGGTTCCTGTAGCTGAGAACCGATTGTCCATTGTCAAGAGAGTGACTTAAGTCAGAAGGCATAATCAAGCAGGATGCTGAGCAATCTCAGGCTATGAACATCCTCTGGCTATTCAATCACCTTTGAGTGTCCTTAGGACACAGGGATGGAACTCAATGGGTTAGTTTGTTAAACTTCTTACTTAGAGTTTCAGTTCTTTTAATAGATGTATCAGAAGAGCATTTTCTTTATCCCAGAGTTTGCAGGTCAGTAATGACAGAACCTTATTGATCATTCTTTATTTTTCTATACATATGTGTTGGAAAATTCCCCAATGTATGTGGGATTTTTGGTATTCATTTCATGCTCCTGTGATCCACAATAGAGTATTTATACTTTTCCCTTTGTTAACCTTTCCTTAAAATGTCAATCGTTTTGTGATCCATATAGACAAAGTACTACTTGTTGGGTCACAGCAAACTAAAAGAGTAAAAGGGTGATACCGCTACAAATGGACACATAGCATTCCTCTCCTGGGCCACAGTGCTCATAGGAAAGTCACAGATCCTGTTTTTTAATCAGGCACTTGATTTGAATCTGTATACATAGCAACTGGAACCACAGTTGTATCAACTACTATTTTCATTGCCCTTGTGGCACTTTCAGAATGAAAAATATCCTTCTTTAAGGTAATACACAAAAATGTGCCAGCAGATAGGGCGGAGTGTTAATTTTAAGACTCTGGTACGATGACCCTCCCTAGTAAAAGTCAGCTGACAAACAGACCTACAGTGTCCTAGGACCCTGGGGTGGTAAAAGTAGGCCCTCTTTACTACTCTAGCCCACCATGGAAAATTGGAGACCATGAACATGTAGAGAGAAGAGAAGGTTCTTAGTTAGAAAAATGGAGCAAAAAATAAAGGAATTGAGTGTGAAGGGCAAGGCTGTGTCATTTCAGGGACTTGTGGTCTCTGCAGCAATGAGCCCGGAGGCCAGTCAGGGGAGAAACTAAGAAACCAGGGAAAACCAGTGATAAATGAGCTTTCTGCTAAACGAAGTGAGTAAGAACACAGCAGCCCTCAGAATAGGGTGAGTGTTATCACCTCCCTGAAATATGACCTGGCTGCTTGAGATACACCTAGTCCTTAGAAAAATGACAAGAGAGGGAAGCAGCGACAATCTCTTCCTTCCTCTTCTTTCCTTCTTTCCTTTCTTCCTTCCTTCCTTCCTTCCTTCCTTCCTTCCTTCCTTCCTTCCTTCCTTTCTTCCTGCCTTCCTGCCTTCCTGCCTTCCTGCCTTCCTGCCTTCCTGCCTTCCTGCCTTCCTCTTCTCTAAGCAGTGCCTCTCCCTATCACCTCTCTGCTCAGTACGAGCTCTCTGTTTCCAGGCAGCCGGTGACACCATGACCCTAAACTTCCTCTGGGAAATCCAAAGCAATGGTGGAAGAAGTGCCTGATTTGCCCTTTTCAGCTTTGGATGTTTGTATAAATAGGGAAGGCTTCCTAGACAGTCTAGCCTCTGGGTGCTGCAGAAAACAGACCAAACACAGGAAAAATGGCACTGAGAAGGTTAAGAGGCAGTTTATTACACCGGTGGGCTTCTGACTAGGATATCTCCCCAAGAGTCAGAGACTCCCCGGCGAGGCCCCAAGGCTTTCACAGGGAAAGTAAGCAGGGAGGTTTGTAGGCAAATTTGGCCCATGTGACTGGAGGGTTGGGTGAATCTTGGGTTGCTAAGGGAGTTTAAACATTTCAGGCTACATCATAAGGCTATCAGCTACACAAAGCATGAGTTATGCAGAGGGAGAAATGTTCTGTTACATTTTCAGTTACATTACAAGGCCACTAGTTACACAAGGGCAGTAAAGACAGGGGTTATACAAAGGAACATTTGAAGTTACATTGTAAGGCCACCTGTTAGACAAGCTTACACAAAGAAAGGAATGTTCTGTTATCGGGTTTGTCCAGACACATCTGCTTGGTCTTGACAGGAATTCTGGTAAACTTCAGTTTAGAATTTTAAATTCCCTTTCAAGGGAGTTGGAACCCAGAAAGGGAAATGGCAAGACAAGGCCTGGCAAGTCCTCTTAAACTGTACACAGTCAGAGTGACCTCTGGTAACCTGGAACGTCTGCCCCTGCCTTAATGCTGCCTGTGTTATATTTAATACATCAGTAAAGGAAGGGTGATGCTGAGCTTAAAGGACAACAGAATAGTCTCAAGATGTAACGGTTGAAACGTGTGTCAACTTGAGAAGTCTGTAAGCTTAATTAAGTAACTCAGCAGTTCTACATCCTAGTATGTAGAGGACATGCCCTTACCTTTCTAAGATGTTGTTCATTCAGTCAACTTGAGAAGTTTAGAAATTTAACTATATGATGCATCAGAGGGTCAGGGTCCTCACTTTGTAAATATCCTGAGCCTATGCAAGAGGAGGGCAGGCAGATGGTGTGAGTGTTACACCCACCCAAGCGTGGGTAGCCAGCATACAGTACAAGGGAGGAAAGGAGGCTTGCTTTCCCCCTCGTGCTCCTGTTGCTTTGCTGTCTTCTACTGCCATGAAGAGTTGCCCATGTGACATGTCACCCTGCTTTGGAGCCAGCCAATTACAGACTGAAACCTCCACAAACTGTGAGTTAAATAAACCTTTCCTTCCTTAATTTGGAGTGTGAGGTATTTTGTCCCAGCAACAAGAGAAAAGTAACTAAGAAACAAGGGAATTGCCCAGAAAGGATCTTCACTTCTGAAAGCCCAGTGCGGGAGATAGGAAAGAAGGAGGGTAGGCCAAGCAAAGAGGAGCGTGGGTTTTTTTTTAAATAATTCATAAATTTGATGTTGAAGGACTCTTAGTTTCAAATATAAGAATAAAATACAAGACAAAGGGCGTGAGAGAAATGAAAAGGGAATACAAGTCAGAGAGCACGCACAGCCTTCTCTCTTGTTATCTTTACCAAATGAACCAGGAGAGGAGATAATTTAGTGCCTCCATTTAACCACTACAGGCAATGTTAACTTGAGCAGTCAGTGAGTATCGTAAAATATGTGGTCGGTAACTGGAATTGACACTGACCTTCGTGCAATGACTTGCAGTTCTCTAGCCTTCTCCAGTAAGTCTTCCCCTTGAAGAAACTTGACTTTTCCACTCAAGAAACTGCATCCTTTTCTTCCCTCAATTCCTTCTGAGAATCTCATAGAAGGAGATTTTTGAACCTTAAGAAGCTACTTTTAATTAAACATAGCAAACATATTAATATTCCAAAAAGGAGTTATGGTATAGAATAAGATTATGTGAGCAGCTTTGTTATCATCTACTACACTAGCTCTTCACATGAATGAATAGATAGATAGATAGATAGTTCTCAAAGATAAATACCTCCAGTTTATGTATATATTTATAAATATTCATTCTTATAAAAATTGAAGTCATACATAAAAGACCCCAATAGCTTTAACATATTCTTTTCAAAATGAGGAAAGAATTAGTAGTATGAAAGAGTTCACTAAAATGTTTTCTGCCATTATTTAATTCATAGCCCTTTGTAAAAATTCAAAACTTTGGTTTAGATCTTTATCTATGGAAACTAGAACATGAAGCAAAGTCTTTCTTCAAGATTATCAATTACGGGAGGCAGAAACATCTTCCCAGAAATTGTGTTTTGGCACTTCTTGCTAAATCCTATACAAATAGCCCCTTAAGAGTCTCAAATGCTGTTGATGTATCTCAAATGCACAAACTGCTAACCCACAGGTAGTGAGGTTCTTAGCTCACTTAGTAGTTAGAGAATAGTTGGTTTGAGGTAGAAATACTCAGGTAAACGCACTTGCTAAAGGCAGGCCCGGAGCCAACATTCCTGAGAAATTGAACTCCAGGGTGAATTCATTGTTTTCAGCTAAGCTGCTGCCTGCAGACTTTGTGGATTAACCCAAGGATGTTTGTGACTCTGCCAGCCCCATACCTAGAGTACTTGCTGTGTGGTATATTCTTCGAGGGTCTTTGGGAAATGAAGCAATATTTCCAACAGCTATCAAAACATATCAAGAAGGCCCCAGTTGTGACAGAGCAATTTAATTTCTATTTCTTTGGTTTTAGAGAATCTAAAATTGAGGTTTCTAACTTGTGGAAAGGAAAGATTGTGTCTTTATTTTAGGAGCAGGTCAACAGCTGAGCAGCAAGAGTTGTTCAAGGTGTTTCCATGAGGGAAATGAGGCCGTCATATTTTGTATCTAGATGTGTATTTATCCACAGGTCTCTTATATTTTTCTTATCAATAAGCCTCCAAATAAAAATCTTTTTTAAATATGCAACTTCTTTTCAGTTTTGGTACAGACAGCTGTATTGGAGGATTAAAAAAATATGACTCCACAGGTCAGAATGGCATTGATACCAGACAAATAAGGGGTCCCCAAGCGGAAACTGTAGTCAAAAGATTAGAGCTGGGGCTCGAAGTTTGTTTTCCTCTTCGAATGGGAAGTTGTTAACCAAGGCCAGGTTTAAAATTAGGGTTTGATTTTTACTGAGTGTGGCATTGTTGTTATGTGTATGACACACTGTGCTAGGTCCTTGAAACACACAATAAACAAGACATAGTCACTGACCCAAGGGAGACCAAATGATCTTGACTAATTTTACTTTCCTTTTTTATCAAAGAACTTTTAATTTGAAGGACAAATATGTGGTTGTGTGAAAATGTAAGGTTATATTTGAAAGTAGCAATAACACTCAGACTAAAACCTCACCTAACCTTTGATCTTCCTGTTCCTTAAGCCTACATCCATGGGGATCAGAAATACATTGGAGCTAAAGGTGAGAAAACCGAAAAACATAATAGCTAACTGTGAAGACCCTATAAAATAGCTGTTACAAAATGACTACATCTAAGGAGGTATATAAAATTGTTTGCGTGGAAAATTTTTAGACCTCCTTAAACCTCAGTGGGAAAAAGTGGTTTCCAGGTTTTACTGGGGAAAAGTACCTTCCAGGTAGTTCACCCGGCCCATCTAGGAATAATTCCTCAGAGCTGCAGTTCCCAGCTAGTGGAGATGAAACACCATTGCCCACATTAGCAAATATTTTGTGTTGAAGCAGTTAATGGTTGAATCTACTTGAGGTCTGGGGCCACCTTGAAGGAGCAAGATATTACCCATATTTTCTCTTGATTGATTTAGTTGGAATACTAAGTGAGAGCTGCAATTGATTTTTTTTTTTTTTTTTGACTTGGTTGATAACTTCTCTAGAGTTAGCTTTTGTCCAGGTGGCCCGGTGCACTTCCTATTTTAGAAGCTAATGTGCATTTGCTCCTCCGTTATACCAAGACATGCCCTGTAATTGTGTGTGCATGCCTGGCCTCACCCTGCATTGTAAGTAACTACCCTGACAGTTCCTTACTATTAGTAAGAATTGATATCTCAGCCCAACTTCTCATCTTCCAGGGCAATATTCACAAAAGTATTTCATACATAACATTAAGGCCTTGAGTTTCAAAAAATAAATTCAATAGGAAACAAGGTTTGTTGGTTAGGTGAACTATGGCAAACCTTTCTCTAAACAATGTGGAACAGAATTATTTATTCAAAGCTTTCTTTAAACATCTAAGAGGGAAATGAAGGAGGTGAATGAACCCTCAGTTTTATCTGACTCCTTAGTAACTTTGACCTTGAGCAAGTTATTTAACCTCTACAATGATTAATTTACTTATCTGTAAAATAAAAATATAAATTTCCATGCCACAGAATCGTCAGTGGATTAACCAAAATTTAACATCTAAAGCAGTAATATTTGTTATTTGTTTTGAAATATATTTTGTGACACTATATTTCTACATCCTCATGCAATTTAGATTATGTCTTTGGCATACTGACAATGTAGACTTAATTTTAATGTATAAACAAAGCAGTGGTATTGCTGTTAGTTTTTCATTCTACTTAATCATTCTATTAGCTGCTCCACTGGAATCACACAGCAAATCTCTGGGAATTATCTGACCATTTCATGCCCTTTTTTATGTGACCTTAGTATTATCCTCTACTGGTCATTGGTTTTTCTATTGGAATTTTATAGACCTGCAAATGGCCCTGCACTAATGATGCCAATGTGTTTTAAAATATTGGAAAGGTAAACCGATGCTTCCTCCACTCAATGTCTGCTCTTGCTGAGAAGCTAAAGCTCAGCAAAGGCGCTGTCCTTTGTTCTCATATTACAGAGAGTTGAGTTGCCTGGCTTGCAATGCAAAGGTCATCAGGATATCTGAGTTCTGAGTTTCCAGCCATTTACCTTATTTATTGTCACATCATCCATCTTCTTCAGAATGCAATAAATATCTCTACAGAGGTCACTATCTCAGAGATAGTTCAAGTGTTATTTCAGCCCAAGAAGAGCTCAGAGTAAATCATACCTCTTCCACTCTTCAGAATCTTTCTACCCTGTTTCATAAGAGATCACATTTCTGGGATAGGGGAGACTTTTAAAATTCTTCATACTGTACCTTGAAGTATGCCCCTGGGAAAGAAGAGGAACTCACAACTAAAGATAAGAAACCTAGTGATGCAATTCTCTCTCTCTCTCTCTCTCTCTCTCTCACATCTTAAAATAGGCATTACAGATTTAGAGTCACCATGGACAGGTTCAGAAGCATGGCTGCATATTCATCTGACTCTCTTTCTGAGACAGGGTCTCACTATAGAGTTGAGTGGTCCTGGAACTCATTATGTACCCCAGTTTGGCCTGGAGCTCAAAGCAACTCTCCTGCCTCCTGCCTCAGCTTCCCAAGTGCTGAGATTACAAGCACTCACCACCAGACACAGCTGATTCTCTTATTAAATTAGAGACTTCTTAGATGTGAAACATAAAAGCTAAATAGTCTTTGTTGTTTCCTGTTAGGCAAAATAATATCAAAATTGACAAGCCTGATTTATTGGTGGAAAAAAAACTGGCTGTTGTCAAGGTTTTCAGGGAGCTACGGGGTCTGAGTAGTAGGGAATGATCACTTCTAAGTATTCAGCTTACGTCAGGTATTGAGTAATACCACGAGTCAAGTTTATATGTGAAGCTCCAAAAAAGCACAGGTGACTTTTATTCTCAACAGTTCACTTTCTTCTAATGCTTGGGGACTCAGATGATGAAAAGCAAATTTAAGGTAACAGGTAAAGTATAATGCACACTACAAGAACTGCAGGAGCTCAGAGAAGAGGGGCAAGTGGGCTGGAGAGAGGCAAGAGGACTGTTTTGGGAGTAGGGAATTTGGTGAGGAACTTTGAGCCAGGGTAAGACTGGCTTGGCAAAGAAGAGGAGGAAAGAGATTTGGGGGATGTTGCATTTGGGGTTTTTCCAAGGGGAACAATATAATACAGGACACATATTTTATAAGATTATTTGTAATAGTGTTATGGTTTGTGTTTGCATGTCCCCGCAAAATCCTCATGCAGTCATGGGGTGGGCTTCTAGGATTTGTGATTGATCCATGATCCAATGCTGGGATTATGGGTGTGAGTGCTACACCCACCCTGGGGTGGGTATCTTGCATAAATGTAAGGGAGGGAAGGAAGCTGCTTGCTGCCATTCCTCCCTTTTGTGCTTGTTGCATTTGCTGTGTTCTGCCACTATGAATGCTTGCCCTCTGCTATGTGTCACTCTGCCTTGGAACTAGCCCAGTATGGACTGAAACCTCCACAAACTGTAAGCTAAATAAACCTTTCCTTCCTTAATTTTGGGTGTCAGGTATTTTGTCTCAGTAACAAGAGAAAAGTAACCAAGACAAATAGTCACCCAAAGAATCAGATACAAGAAAGTGCAGGAAATCTGTCCACACACTAAAGACCCAAGAATCCAGCTAAGGGCCTGGATCTCATGACAATATCCTGTATGAGTTCAAGTGAAGACCTAGAGCCCATAACAATGCCTCCCATGAGTCCAGCTGGAGGCCTAGAGCCCATAATATCTCATGCAGGCCTCTTTCACAGATCTGCACTTGAAGGCCCAAAGGTCCATGGTGGAGGCCAGAAAGTCTGTGCCAGCAGGATGAAGGATCTGTGCTAGCAGGCTGAGGGATCTGCACTGGAGATGGTAAACAGCACTCAAAATAAGTACTAGAGCTTCCCTAAAAAGTACAACAGCTATCCTTAGCAACAGTGAGGTCCTGAGCTCCTCCAATGATGAAGACAGCTGAGTTCCCATCAGGAAAGCCAACGCAGCAAGCTTCTCCAGGAGAGTGGAAGTGCACCATCTTCCCCTCTGGAGCCAGGAAGTCATGCTCAAAGTGAGGTCCAGAGCTCCCCCAAAATGAACCAAAGCTATTCTCAGTGCCAACAAGGTCCTGAGGTCCTTAGACAATGGGAACAGCCAAGTTCATCAGGAAAACAAGCATGACAAACTCCTCCAAGTGCACCAACAGCTCCTTACAGCTTCTACCAGCTTCCAAAAGCCTAGCTTCTTCTTTTCCAGTTCTGCCTTTTATGCTGCTGACAAAAATCCTCAGGTGGGCCTCCTCCACACAGCATCATGCTTATTCAGTTCAGCTGGGTATTATAAGTTGACCACCAGTTGTCAATCCACCACAGGGGATGAAGAAGAAGTTGCAAAACGTAGAATGCATAAAAGACCCATGAGATGTTGGAGATGAAATGACCTCATGAAATAGTTTATCATTGTGGACAAGTGCTTTGATGTAAGTTGAAGAAAGTCTCTCAATCTGACCTCTGATCTTGATGGATATATCATAGGTACTACTAAAGGTTGTTTAGACAAGAAATGGCAGTAGGAAATGAACCTCAGGAAAATACAAAGTTAGTTTTGTTCAGAATGCAATGGAAATGAAGAGTCAGGAGGCTGACAAATGGGATGCTCTAAGGCGGGGTGACTGAGGACTAGAATGAGGGTTCCATGGAGGCAGTGGAGAAGAGAAGTGGAAAAAATGATTATTATAAAGACTAACAATGTATAGAAGAAATTAGCCAGTGATGTGAAGAAAGCTACATGAAACATACATGAAATTTTGTAAAGTTTTGAGTGTTAAAATTATTCTTGAGATTGAAGCCTAGCTTGCTTTGTACTAATAATATGAAAAAAGTTATTAAAGTATTTTCACCTAAGTTTTCCAAAATCTAAAATAATTTTTAAAAAATCACCCTATATGAGGATTGAACAAGCTAACACCTAAAATTCCCAGCAAGTGGCTGGCACTTATTAGCCACTTGAAAAATATTAGCTGCTCCTCTACTTAGATAATCCTAAAGCATCTCATAGGGAATTAGAAGCAATAAAGTGGAAATCCATTTCAAGCTTAGTAGTCAGAGATGCAATTAGCCACTATCCACAACAAAGGTGAAGTCTGAACCCTTGCAAGCAGTCAGAAATACTAGCTGTTATCACTATCATTGTCACTTTTAGAGACTATCGAAAATGTGAGCCCACATCCTGGAGAGAACAACATCACGTCTCCATCAAGTGAACCAGAAAGTTTAAAGTAGATATGGTATCACTGTTTTATATTGCAAAAGGTGAAGATAAGGACAACCAAATCATTTCAACAAGTAGAAATAGGTGCTTCCTCAAATGTCTGGTCTTTGTCATTCTCATTTTCAATCTGGACTTGCTCTTGGTTAGGAGTGGCACTGAGTGATTCTACCACATCAACCCAAATGGTGAATGGCATATGACTTGCTTGTCACCACCAAAAATACCCTGCAGAAGATAACAAACTGGCCGCAGAGGAATGGAGACACTGGGCCTTCAAAGTAAAAGCAACCAGCAAACTATTTTAACACAGGGGGAATAGGAAACTATGAATGAATAAAAAATGCATTTCTCTGTGATGATTTTTCATAAAGCCATGCAGCAAATATTGACTTTCCTTTGTGTTGGAAAATGAATAGATAAACAGTTTTGCAATGACCCGAAGGCTTGGATAGAGAGAATAAATAAATTATTGACACATGAGGAGTAGACAATTCTCCATCCACTGTTGAGCTTTTCATTCTTTGTGGAGCAGATGGTCTAAATAAAGCAGCCAAAAATAACAGGTGGGTTTTATTGCATTACGCCACTGAAAAGCACAAAGCATCTACTGTTTAAATCATGTCCAAGACAAGCCTTAAAATAACTTTGGAAAATAATTTTTCTTTACATTTGTAAAACACCTTTGTCCATTTTACATCATATTAAAGCTCAGAGACCAATGTGTACATGAACACATATTTAGGGACAATAAGGCTGAGACAGATTGGAAGAAACAGCTGCTCTTCATGGAAATGGTTTAACATGGGATTGTTAAAACATGTTGATAGACTCTAACTGATATGGATAACATCACCTCTTCTGAAGCCAAACAAAGCTTGGGTCTAAGTCACTGATGCCATAAATCTGGTGATCTCGCGTGTCCCACACATTTCCAGGTACCATATGGAAGGCAGTGATAAAGAACGCAGATGCATTATTCTGCCTATAATTTGTCATAGGCATAACTCCAATTAGAATTCAAATTTCAGACTACTTATATCTAACCAATATTTTATGTATTTGTCTTATAATGTGTGTTTCACAAGTCAAGAAAGGAGGCAGAGATATATAGTTTTATATATTGCCCAGGTCATCAAGGGAGGAGAGAATGAAGGCTTGCTCAAAACTCTTGTTTTTTATGTCATATTCCAATGTAATTAAATGGATACTATGGTTAAAATTTTAAAAGCAAAAATCACATCTTCATGCTCACTTTGGCAGCACATATTCTAAAAATCCCATCTCTTTGCTTTGTTTGCAGTTGCCTACTTCCCTAAAATAACCATCATTCATATTTTCAAGATGAGTCTTCAGAATCTGTGCATGTACATGCATAGCTGGAAAAAGGGTCCAACCATTAAGCCCACAATGAATTTTAAGAGTGTTTTGCATGTATAAAACATCTTCATGCTTCTGGAATAATTTAAAATCATAGGTGCTTTCCTGGATATGAGACATACATTTAATAAAAAATAAGATTATGTCTCTAATGTTTGCAACTTGCTTTTAAAAAAATTCTACATTGCTTCATCGACATCCTCTATTGTTGTACATGGAAATTTATTTCATGTTATTCAGTGGCTGTGTCCTTTCTTTGGATATATCCTAATTTATTTAATTATTCTCAAAAAGGTATTTGTTACCAAAAGTTGTCACTAAAATAAAGCTCCAATTAATTATCTTGCTTACTGTAGATGTTACTTGTGCAATTGTACAAGTATGGATTTATTGCTAGAGGAAGACTTGATAAATCAAAGCTTATAGATTTTATTTAAATACCTTTTTTAATACCCCTTTTCAAAAATTTCTCGATTTCTTTCACTTTCCATAAGCCATGCTAGTTTTATCTCTTTAAATCTAAAGTGAGTTTTTCCTTTTTTAGGTTACTTCTATGTCTCTTACTTTTTCATCTCAACCTGACTGCATTAGGGCAATCAATTAAGAGCTATGTACTTTTGTTAAGTGTATATGGGGGAAGGAAGAGAATACAGTAAAAGAGAAATAAAATTTTAAGCCATGATTCAGGAGCACAAAGAGTCTTGGTGCTGCATGAACTATAGTAGTCATATTAGTAACAGTAATAAATAGCATAACTTAACTGATAAATATGTATACCTCACTGGCTTCAACTGTCAAAAAGCTATTTCTTATGTAAACTCAATGCAAATACAGACGTTTAGAAAAGAAATGTTGGGGTGGGCGTGTGGTTGTGGTTTATTTGGCTGAAACAGTTTCTGCATGGCAGAGAAAATATAGGCAGAAGAAAAGGATGTGGGAATCAGAATGAGGCTATACAAGGAAAAATACAAAGATGAGAAATATCAAGAATTCCATTCTTGAAGAAGTTCCAGCACAGACAGAAGGTAAGAGCTGCCCAGTGTGAACAATATAGAGATGCCGCTCGTTATGATATCAAGATGCTACTTGAGGCCTTGTCTCCCAGGAAGCAGACCTCTTGTGGAAACTGAGAGAGTAGAACTGCAGACTAGCACAAGGACACTGCAGTAGCAGGGCCAGGGCCATATCAGGCACATGACAAAGATAATCTCAAACGCAGAAGATATTTAATTATTCAATGTATATTCTGGCTCCACTTAACTATGATGAACATCTGCAATGTAATTGCTTTTATATAGGTTTTGGATTCAGTGAAACAAACATAAGTGGAATAAACAGAATTGTCCCCAAGTAATGAGCAATTGAGACCGTGAAACACTGTGTCATGAGGCTGCACAGAGGAAGCCAGATGTTAGCACGCTAGGATTGCTCAAAGCAGGGAACAAAACGCTGAGGCCCACAGAATCTTTCCTCCTCATAAGTAAGGTTGGCCCAAGGCAGGATACTAAGTGCTGCTCATTTCATCTTTCCTAGTCTAGTCTCAGATTTTTGTGTTTTCTAAGTTGGTTCCCGTAGATGTGCAGTGTACACACTCATCTCAATGTAAAGGTATTAATAACATTGCATGAGGAAGGGACTAAAAGTCCTTGACCTCCTTCTTATCAGACTTCATCACAGCAACACCCGCCTGCTTCAGCTACCTGTCCCTGACCACTAAATATAACAAAGGTCTTGACAGAAATGTTGGTCTGTACAGAAACTGTTTTCTTCTCATGTTTTCACTTTCTCCACCTGTTCTAAAAAATGAGTGGTCCTGCTTTATGGGGATTATTCCATTAGCATATTGTCTTTTAAACTTATTCATCTTGTCATATATGGTAGGATTCCCTGGTTTTATTAAGGCTTAATTATCAGGTTAATAATATACCTTAGCTATTACAGGCTGATCAGGTCCACAATCTCCTGAACCAGTGTATGATGAAGGATAAATAAAAAGAGGACAATGGAATGATTTCAGGACTCTTGGAGGATCAAAACCCTCTCACAGAATTCAAGATTCTTTCAGAGCTAAGACCCTGACCTTCTCTGGGTGGCCTGTATTTACTTAGTTATTTAGAAAAAGGGAGGGGAGTACACAAGAAGGGCAGAACAACTCAAGGATTTCTCCAAGTAAGGTATTAAATTAATCTTTAACAAGGATTAAATTAATCCACCCAGGAGTGAGATGCCTGAGGCTATAGTCTTTATCTAGTTGAGGCTGGATCCAGGTGTCCTTGGCTGTGATCTTGTGTTATCCTTTGAGGCTTTCCGGCTTCATCTGCCATTATAGGCCTTAGTAGGGATTAGTTACTCACACAGGTCCACTTACTATGAGTCCACCACCCATCTCCAGACAAGGAGCCTAGGCTTTGTGCAGACACATGAGTAAACATGGAAAGTCAATTGGTTAATTTAAGTCCTGCTCAGAGCTGCTTCCTAGTGGTCTCCATCACTGAATAATGCCCTACTGCATGAAAAGATCACAGTTTTTATGCAGTAGTTAAAGCATTTTAAGTCATACAAGCAATAAGTAGAATGATAGCTTTTAGAGGCTGGCAGAAGAGGGACATGTGGCATTATTCAATTGGAGAGAGATTCCAATATGTAAGATGAATCAGTTCTAGAGATCTGCTATACAGCCTTGAGCCTATAGTTAATAATACTGTACAGTACTGTGGGCTTATTTTTGTTAAGAGAATAGAACTCAGGTTATGTATATCACCTCAGGGGGAAAAACCTCCTAAACAGCAACAAAAATGGGCAGTGAGGAAGCTTTTTAGTGGAGGTGATGGTAACACTTATTACTTTGCTTGTATTTAGAAAATCATTATATGCGTATACCCACACTTACCTAAATGGATACCTTAAATACATGCAGCATTTGCATACCAATTATATCCCATGACAGCTGCTAATTTGTCCAAATTCACATATTTTACAAAAGGAAAAAGCTAATGGGTGAGCAGGAAGTCAGGAATTAAAACAGTGTGGACCATAAAGACAACCATTAGTCTTACCTTGGCAATTTCTGTCACACATTTGCTCCCCTCAGCGGGATAGCTCTCCTTTCTGATCAATATTTTTATGTTGAGACACCTATGCCCCTAGTGATGGAGTCTGCACAGCAAATTCGTGCTCCCCACCAGTTGCTCAGGAAATTTTCAGGATATAGCTGTCAGGGTCTTTGCCTAAACAATGGCTGATCAGGCATCATCCCTCTCCTTGTTGTACCTCAGTGCTGAAGCGTTTAACAGTATTTGCTGGTGTCACCCATTGCTTGCACTGTGGCTTCCTTTCTTCTGCTGTCTCTTCTTCCTTTGCATGGTGGTTAAAGCACATGCACTTTGTGGTAGGATAGCATGCGATTTCTCGTGAGTTCGTCTATTGACTAGTAGTGTGATTTGGGGGATGTTCCTTTCTGAGCTTCAGTTTCCTTATGAGGAAAGATAAAATTTAGTTCTTTTATGTGAGAATTAAATGTGGTAACAAATGGCAAGTGATTAGCATAGTATCTGACACCAGCATGAATGGAGATGTTAGTCATATAAAATACTATTATTGTGAATATTAAGCATCTCCCATTTTATAGGAACCAAAAGCACAGCTAGCTTATTATTTAAGTAAGACATGGTCTTTTAGGGTATCCATAACCTAGCCAATGTTTCCAGCCAAATTTGCTCCTAGTGCTAGTGCAGTCCCCAGCAATCCTTTAGCTATGTATTTTGGTTTTGTAACAGAAAGAGTGCCTCTAAAATATGGACTCATCTCTCAACCTCTATACTATGAAGGTTTATTTTACACACGGCGCAAAGTGGCCAAAACCAGCCTGGTATTTGCATCCACAGCCAACTGAGGACTCAAACACACCATACGCCTTTTCTTGTGTGGGCAAAGCAAAAACTTTTTACAAACACATCCATTGTTTTATACTGTGGTTACACTTCTTGTATCAGGGCAAGCGATTCTCTCCTTACTTTCCTCTGAAACATTCTCAGACAAAAGTAATGGGAAGAATTGGAAAAATAACCCTATACTCTTAGTTCTGCAATCGGCCTGTTCTAAGCACTTGATCATTCTCAGGGAAAAGAGACACTCATACTGGGTGGCCATCTATGAAGTTTTCACAGCCATGAACAGTGTGAAACTTTCGACTTAAATTTCAATATAAGGCCTTAGGTTACATGGTTGAGTGAAGCATTTTTTAAATGGCACGCTTTTCTCCTAAAACCAGCTGTGAACAATGAACAACAACAAAAAAAGAGAAGAAGCTTTTCATCTCCAGTAAAACAGGGACGTTTTCACAACCTCAGACTATAAGCAGGTCTGCAGAATACCATAACAACCATGCTTATATCATAAAATCATCCAACCTGTTCAGTCTCAAAGACATTGCAAACAGCAGGAAGACTCCAGAAAAGGTAAAGGACAAACAAGGAATTTAAAGATGATTTTATAAAAAATAGATAGGTAAAAGCCCAACTGGTACGAGTCACAGAGAAAATGTAAAAAACAAAACACAGTAAAGATGTAAGTTATATTAGTACTAATAATAACAGTAGATGTAAATGAACAGTGATTGTTAGGAAGCTGGTAGGTCTGAAAGAAAAAGAGATCCAGCGCATCCATAACTGCTGTTTTTGAGAATAGTTTGGAAGAAATAGAACAATTGAAATTACAACACTATATCACAGGGAATAATGCCACAGGAAAGGCACTGCCTGAAGCATTTAGGCAGAATTATCTGGTACATTTTATAAGAGATATTGCATTTTGACAATTTCACAGAAATCATTTGAGCACTATGGATTGACTGCATCCACTGCAAATCCTATGTTGAAACCCTAATCTCCATTGTGATGGTGTTAGCAAGTGGTACCTTAGGGTAGAGGCCTTTGAAAGGAATTAGTGCCCTAATGAAAAGATTCGGGCAAACTTGCTTTGTCTCTATTCTCCCCTATCAGAGGACACAAGGTGGTTATCTGCAAACTAGTATTAATTCTCTAACCAGATGTGCACCATCTTCACTACCATTTTATCTTGCATTTTCTGGCCTGCAAATCTGTGAGAAGCAAATATCTTTAAACCACCCAGCCTGTGATATTGTTGGTATAGCAGCCCAAACTAAGAAGGACAGATTGTGTACCCCGAGTGAAAACTAGGCTGTCTGTAGATGTGTTTAGATGCAAATTCAATCCCTGAAGACAGTGAAAAATACCCACAACATTCTGGGAAAATGAGCCCATGGTTCACTGTGTCTGAGATGTCTTCCAGTGAGGAGCTATAGACATTCCCCAAAAGTTAGAAACTTTCTTAAAAACTAATGGACTAAGTTATCCTCACATATGATGAACACTGGCAAGATAAGAAATGAAACATAAAAAAAACTCAGATATAAAAAAGGTGCAATAAAAAGATCACTTATAAATAGTGAATAAAATTAAATATAAAATTATAGAAATTATGATTGCAAATAAACATGAACTAACATGTAATTTTTTTAACAAATGTGTTTATATTACAACTTAAAGAATTTTTAAGGATTGAATATATATTGCAGAAATCATTTTATTTCAGGTTTTTTACTTTAAATTACCTGATTTTATCTTTTTTTTTTTTTGTCTTTTTGAGACAGGGTCTTGTTATGCAGTTCAGGCTGGCCTTGAGCTCACTTTGTATCCCAGGCTGGTCTCATACTCACAAAAATCTTCCTGCCTCAGCCTCTTGAGTGCTGTCATTACAGGCGTACACCACCACTCCCGCTTGCATGATTTTATCTTAATATCAACATAGTATAATACTTTTTTAGTTTTTTACCTGTTAATCATTTTTATGGAGGTATATGACACACTGTTCACCAAATACTAAATGGCATAGTTTGGAGGTGGTTGAAATCGGTATCATTTTAAAAACTACTTTTATATTTTTCTGAGCTGCTTGAATTTTCCCTAATGAGCATTTATTAATTTTACACTGACTTCAAAATCAATTTAAAGACTAATCACAAAATCATACTATTACACCTACTTTTATATATAGTTGACATTTTTCTCATTACAAATTTTTAAAAGACTCAGCTCATCAATTAATTTACAAAAGACCAGACTTTTGACATATGTATCATCCAATAACACTATAATACTGTGTCCAAATTTTTCCGTGAAAATAAAATGCTCTCTTTTTTTGGTCTGGGTGGACTCTTTCCTGTCATAATGACAAATACTAAAGTCAATCATGAATAAAATTTATTATTTGTATAGATTTTCAATCATATAGGTGAGTTTTTATATAAATGTTTCAGTCAGAGAAAAGTGAATTGCACATATATTTGTTGCTGTCATTGTAAAACAATCATTTTTTTCATTTGACTTAAAACTAGTCTAATTCAATGACAAAGGAACGCATCCAGTTAAATGACTGCTGAGTTTGAGTAGGCAGGTGGCTTTTGATGTCATATCTCACTTTAAGATATTATGCTTTAGGAAACAACACACTACATCAATTTTGGGGCAAATAGTGATGGGATCATGGAAAGCGAAGAAAAGAAACATAAATTTATAGAGCACGTCATTTTTCAAAGTATTAATGCTGAATTTCCATTTATGTGCCTCAAATCCCAAAATAATTTATGTTCTGTAATTACTTGCCTCTCCTTTATGTTAGAATATGAAATATAAAAATGTATTGTGTTCCATCTTCCTTCCCTAGGCATTCTTTTTTTAACTCTACATTTATTCCATCTTCCCACAAAGCAGCTAATATGGTTACTGCTTTCATCCTTATCCAAACACGTACTGGACATTCTCCACTGAGTAAAGTTCTTAGGCAAAAAGCTATGAAGTCAGCTTAAAATGACAATTCTAAACAATGATGTGAGTACAACAGCAACTGACCTAGCTGACATTATTTTAAACCAAAGAATAAAATCATCAATTACTTTTTGCTTTTATTCTCTACCTTCCTATAGGGATTTCTATAAATTTGGGAACAAGAGCTCAGGACTTTTTTGGTGCTAATGCTGTCTGTGAAATACTGTATTCTGCTTTCCATAAGCAGTGAAAGTGGTTGCTTTCTTTTAACACTTTCAAATTTACTAGGATATAGATCACCGGGTGAAATACGCATCCATAGAGTTGCAGTCTCCAACCTGCTTATAAGGCTAACACTATTAAGACAGACTTCATCTATCTCTGAACCGTTGATCTTTCCCACTCCATTGACTAATGAAGAGACACTTCAAGTGTTCTCTAACATTTGTGTGCCATCTGCTACTGATTTATAACACAACATAAAACCTCGATGCTTATGAGTTCTATATTGCAAAGATACTTGCTAACTGTACTGTTTCCTTCAAGAAGCAACTCTGGCATGTTCACCAATCAACAAAAGTTCTTGTTCTCAAGAATTCTTTTTTTTTCTCTCTTTCCTTCAGTTCACTATTACACAAAGTCCAACAGGACCACATTTTAATAAGCTCATCTTGAACGTGCAGTAATGCAGAGCTGATGCTGAAGTAGGGACTGATGTAGGCCAATGCCCCAGGGGTGGAGAAGTCCTGGTAAGGCAATGAGCCAGATGCTTTTCATTGGGTCAAAGGTGGCTGGGAGGGGAGTTCAGGTAGCTGCAGATGGAGAAGGCAATAATGGCAAGGGTCCTCTTGGTGACTCTAGGCTCATCCTATGTGCACTGGGAGAGCTGAACATAAGAGGCATGGCAAAAAATGCTTTCATCAGTAGCAGAAATGTCTAGGTAAGTCACGTGGGAGTGCTGTGCCATGCTTGGAGCACTGATAATACCTTAAGTTTGCAAAATGCATTTCAGTTCTAAAGTGTATCAAGTACATTATTATCTCAGTGTTTCCTAAAAAGCAGTCTAGGTGTCTGGAGTTGCAGTGACAAACAGAAACACTGAAATGACACCCAGGATTTGAAGGCAGATTTATTTACCTCATTGAGGACTGATCACTGGGATCATTCCCAGAATATCAGGCCCTGATCTATGGTGGTCTAGGACTTATATTGGATAAGCAAGCAGGACGTATAGAAGCAGAGTGGCTTGTCAATTGGGGATTTGTTTATACAATGTGCATCATAGTGACAAGCCATTTCCAAGAGACAGGAGCAACCAGAACTGTAACCAGAACTATTACGTGGGCAACTAACAAACTAAAGTATACTGGATGGGCTGGGGAAGGTGCTTCTGCTACAGATTCAATTACCGTGCCAAAGCTCATTCTGTATGGGGTGGTGGGGCCATGACTTGGATCGGGTCTTTGAGGTTTAAATAGGTGCCATTTCACTATATCATGTTTCAACTGTGCAGACATTTTTTCCCAAAAAGCAACTTTTTCAATAAAAAAGTAGAGCATTTTAGGAAGGCCTACATAGGAGGCAATGACAGCAAGTGATGTGAGCATTCTCTGTGCAGTGTGACAGAAAAACGTACTCATCTTTAAATCCCTCTTCAACGAGACCGTAACAAATGCCTAACATTTCAACATTAGTAATACATTCCCTCTAGCAGAGACTTATTTTTCATGCATATCTTTTCTCTGTTAAGATGCAAACATCCCAAAAAGGCAAAAATTCAAATGACG
Organism: Chinchilla lanigera; assembly: GCF_000276665.1. Taxonomy (NCBI): domain Eukaryota; kingdom Metazoa; phylum Chordata; class Mammalia; order Rodentia; family Chinchillidae; genus Chinchilla; species Chinchilla lanigera. The sequence goes on from NW_004955402.1 coordinate 15,347,859, forward strand.
AAATGACTCAATTTGTTACATTTATTTTTAATGCTAGATGAGAAACACATGCAGGTGAGTGTTATGTTTAGGGAGATTTGTTATAAATGTGTCAAATTTTTAAAGGGCTGACCTGAGTATTTGGTGACTGTAGGTTTTTTTTTTTCCTAACAGTAATACAGCTGTAACATGAGCCTTTCATGCTTTTCTTTTTATTGTAGTTTATTTGTATTGGCTGTTGTTATTTGTGTTTTATTAACCAAGAAGCTGGAAAAAGCAGCCAGGAATATTGAGAAATTATTCATGTGAGGTGCTTTGGTCCTTACTTAGTCCCTACTTTCACTCACAATAGTTTTCAATTATTATTTCTATGTTTTCTTGGCAATTCTACAGTTTTGCTGAGAGAGCAGACAACAGGAGCAACTCAAGAAGCGAGAGGTGTGGTGAATGTGTCACGACTCTCTAGAGAGACAGAACCAATGTGGGAATTAGCTCACTGGCCAATTATGGAGACTGAGGTCTTCCACATCTACAGTCTATGAGCCAGAGAACTAGAAAAGCTGGTGGTGTAATTCAGTCCTACTCTGCAGGCCTGGGAGCTGTGTGGGTGGTGGTGCATGGTGGTAGTAGGTATAAGTCAGAGTCACAGGTTCTAAAAACTGAGAACTTATATGTCCAGGGCAGAAGAATACAGGTGTCCAAGATCAGGAAGACAGAGTTCATTCTTCCTCTTCTTGTTGGTTCTATTCAGGACCTCAATATATTGATGTTCATCCTCATGAGTAGATTTCCTTTTTTTTTCAGTCTGCTGAGCCAGGTGCTAATCTCTTCCTTGTGAACACATAAGGATTAATGTTTTACCAATTATCTGGGCATCCCTTAGGCCAGCCAAGTTGATACAATAAATAAACCATCACACTTGGGGATTGCTGGGAAGGAATTAGCACACTGGTGCCTCTTAAACTTTTGAGTTGTATTTGCAGCTACCTGAACATCAGCATAGAACAGTAAGAAATTAATGGAACTCAAATTAAAAACGTTTTCACTAGATTCTGTGATTCATAAATGTAGGCACATCAGGCTTCTTACTATTATAGCAATGATGCCGAATAGTATGTCTGAGTACGTGTTAGGTAGATGCTCAACAATGAATCTCTATAGGGATAGTTTATTCTTTTCTTACTCATGTGTGAAAACATTTATTAATCTCAAGAGAAATAAGATGATGCTGGGTCATACTTTTTCCTAGATTTCTGTGTTTTGGTATAGTCTGAGAATTCTGGATAAAGATGCTGCTCTACAAACATGATTTAGAACCCAGAAATTGTGCCTCGCTAAAAATAGATACTCCTAGCGTCATTTGACCTGGCAAGTCGTCCCCCCTCTCATGTCGACATTGGCTCACATTCAGGTAGTAGAGGTTGTTTCCTCCTTCTGGGAGGTTTGTCAGTATTACAGAGTACAGGTCTTCCTCTCTCCAGGAGGGGGAAGTGATGCGCCACCCACTCTATTTTAGTTCTAAGGGTCTTCTCTTAAAATGAAAACACACTGTATATGTATGTATGGAAACATCTGGTTCTCATTATCTAAATGGTTGTTATACTACATTGTTTGTGAGTTACAAGAAAAAATGCCTATACATATTCAGTACAGATACACATTTTTTCCTATTTTTAATCTGCAGTTGGTTTCCTCCACAGATGCAGAACCTATGGATGAAGAAGGCTGACTGCATATAAAACGATCGCATGCTCACTTGTCATACACACAAAGTGGCAATCATGGTCCTTTTACAGTTTTAGACATAACATGAAGGAATCCAGATGTTAATAGTAAAAATTTTGTATAACTTCACTTATATGATATTCAGGAAGAAGAAAAACTAATCTTCAGTGATAGAAGTCAGAGTTAGGTTTTCCTCTGGGGTGTATTAAGTGACAAAGGAAATGAATCTTCTGGGTAGAGAGTTTTGAATGCTTGTCACATAAATACACATATTCACTTATCACCTAAGATGTGTTCTATTTACCTCATATACATCAGAGCACAATAAAAAAATGTTTCATAAAAGAAAGACCAACGGGAAAACCCACTTTTGTTTTCAACAATGTTTTAAATCAAGTCTAAAATGATGGTATGGATTTCCAGAATCTTTTTATAAGGTACTAGACTTAACCATGTACTTCCATGACCCAACCTTACTGTTACTGTCAGAGTGGGCTAGACATCATCTATTTAACTGCCCCTGTTAACACACCTAGGGAATCTGGGAAGCTTGTGTGTTGATCAATTTATTAACTCTTCTGGACCATGGGGTGAAAAGATATTTGGTTAAACATCATTTTAAATGTTTCTGTGAAGATGATTTAGGATGATATTACCATTTAAATGGATGGTCTTTGAGTACAATGGGTTACCCTCTAAGGTGTATGAGTCTAAGATCTAAACAGAACAGAAAGATCACCCTTTCTTGACCACAAGAGAATTCTCCAGAAAATTACTTTCAGATTTAACCTGCAATATCAGCTCTTTTGGGATTTGATGATAAATGGCAGTAGATTCACAGTGTAACAAAAGCTTCAGCTCTGCTGGGTCTCTTCCCTGCCAGACCACTCTGCAGATTTTGAACTTAGTGGCCTCCAAAATCATATAAGCCAATTATTTCAATTATTTATAACAAATCTCTTTATTATACATACACAATCACACACATAAACATCCTCTTGTTGTTTTTTTTTTTTTAGAACTCTGATACATCCTGTCAACTCCCCAAAATTCACTGTCACTAATTACATAACCTCACCTGGATTGTCATCATTTCCCAATATGGCAGAAAACCATATTCCAAACCTGACTTTTCTTCCCTGCCTAAAGCTCATGTCTTATCTTCTCACTCATCGTATCTACTTATGCTTTTTTCATTCCTGAAATAATAGGTGTACTTAGATAGAATCATAACACTAATCTTCTGAGAGTGTCATGTGAGTACCGAGAAGGATTAAAAAGGGAGCTGTCCTCCAAAGAAATGAAAATTATTTAGAAGCCAATTTTTAGAAATGACTTAATAATAGTACCTTTAAATCAGTATGCTTCTCAATTTTCCCTTTCCTTTCTGTATTATGTTTTCCTCCCTATATTCTTTGCCATATTCTGGCTACATATGCTGTTTGCATTGAACACATACTTAGATATAGCTTTATTCAGTAGTGTCTGAGAGCTAGAACTTTAATTCAGGCTGAAAGGTCATGACCCTTCTTTAACCATCTACCTCATATCCTTGGAAATTAGGGGAACCAGAATATATTTATTTTGGTTAAGTTTCATTTTAAACAATAGCTGTTATATTTTACATTTAATTCTAACTATACTAATTCAAAATCCATCAAATAAAGCACACTGTTGTGTTTATTCTTTACCTTAGTTTATTTTTATATAATTTTACAACCACCCCTGTTCACATAAGAGACAACCTCTACCAAGTATTGTGTTTCCTAGCTCCTGGGGCAATTGTACTAATCTACATTTTAAAAGAAATCTGACAGGGCAGGATGTGGTGGCACACCCTGTAATCCCAGCACTCTAGAGGCTGAGGCAGGAGGATCCTTGGCAGTTCCAGGCCAGCCGGGGTTACAAAGTGAGCTCAAGACCAGTCTAAACTGCATAGTGAGACCCTGCCTCAAAAAGACAAAAAAGAAAAGGAATCTGACAATGACATAAATGTCTCTTTAAATGGAAATACAAGAGCTGAAGTGATGGCTGCTAATATTTATTGAAATATGCACAGAAAGCCTTACTGCTAGCTTCTTGAATACCATTATTTTTCTGCTGAAAATATGTCTAAGCTTTACCAGCTTATCAAATATGATCTAAAGGTAATTCTCAGAATTGGAATTCTAATTTGGCAAGTGACCCACAGGGCTAATTTACTGACATATTCCGAAGTTGTTGTCAAAAAGTAAAGTCTACATCAATCAAACAGGTAGATATTTTATACACACATATTCATATTTACGCACACGCACACACACACACACACACACACACACACACACACACACACACACAGGCGTAGCTCTAAAAACTGTATGGAAGCCATGACAAAGTGGTTCACAGATCTCCCTCCAGTTGCAGAGAGGATAATTCATTGGCGCTTCTACTTCTGTGCCATGAAATCCATCTCCACATTGTGAAAGAGGCCAGGGTTCCCACAAGGCCAGGACCCTACAACAAGCCCTGTGATAAAGACTCCACCCTCTGATGAATGACTTGCCTGGAGACAGCCCTGTGCTTAACTTTCCTCAGAAGAAAACTCAGTCCTTCCTTTCTTCTCTCTCTCCTCAGTGTTAGACCTCCTGGTCTCCCAGTCTCCCCTGACACTTTCACCATTGTCTTTCACTGGCATTTAAGCAAAGAAGTCTTCTCTGTGTTTCATTTTAAACATCTAGTATTTGATAATTTGGTTCTTAAAGGACAGAACTAAAAAACACAGAGTAGTTAGATATATTTTATTCTTAAAAAGGTTTCTTGAGGTACAGAGTATTTTTTAAATGATTCCAATATAAAGGAAAAACGCATTAAGAGATAACAGAGAAAGATAAATAGAAGAAAGAAGATAGTACAGAAAAGACTGGCAGAGAAACATTATCAAAGAGAGGAGAAAGATAAGAGGGAGTGAAAGCCAAATGTTCCCCAAAAGGTTGGTGGAAGCAGATAGCGGAAAATAGAAAAGGATCAGGCGCTGACTATAGTTGAGGGAGAGCCCTTCATGGTGCTGTGGGAAGGAGGAGGCACGGAGAACAGCAGGCCATGGCTGTGTCTTTGTCCATGTGGTTCCTCCTCTCATCTGGAATTAAAATGTTTTTCTAAAAGCAGCAGTGTCTGTAAATTTGAATCACAAAAGGGCAGAACTTACAGGCTTGGAGGCTGGGGTTCTTATAAACATCTAGCAATTTCATGATTTGGATATCTGTCTATATGAAGCTGTGTGAAGCCTGGTCCTGTTTAAAAAGTGGGATTCTTACATTAAGGGACACTGTCAGCCATCTTATAGCACTAGCATTATTTGCACATAAGTCAAAGTCCTTCCTTTAGATAGTGATTTAAAGCCAACTCAAGATAAACAATTATTTACCAGTACACCATCTATAGTAACTAATGTCATTTTTGTGTTTGTAAACTCTAATGTTTTATAGTTTTCTCAGTCAGTTTACAGTGCTCTGACAGAATAGGGTAGCTTAAACAACAGACATTTATTTTTTATTATTCTGGAGGCCAGGAAGTCAAAGGTCAAGGCATTGGCAGAGCCATTGTTGGGTAAAGGTAATTTTTGTGGTTTCAAGATGACTGATGAGAGAGAGAGAGAGAGAGAGAGAGAAGAGAGAAGAGAGAGAGAAAGAGAAAGGGAAAGAGAGAGAAAAAGAGAGAGAGAGAAAGAGAGAAAGAGAGAGAGAGAGGGAGTGTCATTTGAAACACTAGCTCAATGATTATGCATTATAATTTTAAGCAATGCACAAAATTTTAATTCACCCATGCCTAAGAATCTTGACTAATCCAC
>NW_004955402.1:15353491-15394352 GCF_000276665.1 Chinchilla lanigera
GAGAGAGAGAGAGAGAGAGAGAGAGAGAGAGAGAGAGAGAGAGAACTCATATCCTTTTTTTATAAGGGTAGCAAGTGTTCACTCTTTTTTTCTTTTTTTTTTACAGTTCTGGGGACGGAACCCCGGGCTTTCACAATGAGATTCATCTTCAAATATTTTTTCTTTTTTTATTTCATACAGGGTCTTGCTAAATCACCAGGTTGTCTGGGCTAGATTTGAACTAGTGATCCTCCTGCCTCAGCCTCACAGAGTGCTGGGATTATAGATATGGGCCACCTGCACAACTCAGTGTCTACTCCAGATCTGATTACTGTACCCAGTGGAGTCCCCATTGCTAATACCATCATATTGATGGGTGCAATAGAGCATAAACTCTGAAGCTTCCTGTGCTGCAGCTCCGATTCTTCAGTGTGGCAATACTAGGAGGTAAGGCTTAGGGTGTGGTGCTCTAGCAATGGGACTAGAACCTTCATGAGGTTCTAATGCCCTTTTCCCATGAGTGACTTCTCACTCTCCTGGGACTGGGTTAGTTAACAAGAGCACGATGTTGTAAAGCCAGGCCACCCCTCCTGTGCTTGCCCTTGACGTGGGCCTGCTTGTCTTGCCACTTTCTGCCCGAAGTTGAAGCAGCATTAAACTGAGCAGAGGTCAGCACTATGTGTGGAGGTTGAAGACTCCTGAGTCTGAGCCAAATCAAACCTCTGATCTTTATAAGTTACCAAGTCTCTGGCATCTTGTTGAGAAACATGAAACAAACCAAGACAATGGGATAGGATTTTAACTTACGCGTTTTTGGGAGACACAATCAGTGACAGCAGCAAAGAAGTTTTCATTTACTCCTCTTTTTTAAACTGCTTGTGGAAACTTCAGCAGTTCAAAAGGTAAAGCATGTAGAGTCACTAAGGACACAAAAGCAGGGCTACTCCTTTCTAATAGCTTGGCCTGGCCACCTACTATAGTAGGTGAATGCCACATGTTCCTCCCTTGGATGGTTCTCCTCAGTAGCCACGCCGACATGAGCAGGAAATTCACAGAATTTCAGTGCTGTCAAATTTGAACAAAGATCATACTTCCCAAGGAAATATCATGTAATTGTTTGGGGGATTACAAGAAACACATACAAAGCAATTGGTGGAACTCAATGGAAATTACTATTAATTTGCAAGTGAATATTATGTCCTGATAATTTTCAATTCTGAGTAAAGCTTTTCAATGTAATATTCTTGTCTTCAGACTAAAAGAGGCTAATTATTTTCCATGTAGAGAGAGATGCTTGGTGCCCAGAAGGGTGGTTTTCAAACACAGCTCCCTCTGACATCAGCTTGTCCCCTTTCGTGGCTTTGCGGCAATGCCATGCAGAAGGAGCAACAGTAGAGCCAGTGATGAGCAGCTAGCTTTCCTCCGTCTCCATAGTCTTCATCGCGTTTTTGAAAATGCTTCTTGCTTCGGATTTGACCCGTCTCTTGCCTTGTTAGCTTTGTTTCCTGTATCAAGATTTTTCCGACCTTTAAAAATAAACTTAGAAGCAGCCCAAGGTGAGACTAAGAAACATGAAGAAAAACACACGCCTAGGGCTGTGCCATTTCAAATGTCCATCCCTGGTGTTCTTAATTTGTCCGTTTGTTTTCCTTAATTAGAAGCCTACTGAAAAGGAACATAATTTCCGTGCTACTGGCTGTACGCAAATGCAGTTATTCCATTTCTTAATACCACATTGCAAGATGGCTTACTCTTAGAAATCCAAAGGGAAATATAAATAAATTTTAAAAACAGTTTTTATTTTCTAGTCAAAAATGTGCTAATAGCTTTTATTTATATGTTACTTGTAATTGCCAAGGCACTTTCTTATGTAGCATTAGATCTAATTCTCATATTGACCAACTCTGGAATTAAATTACGTTGCAGGAGAGAATGTGGTGGGATGGGCTGTATATCATAAAAGTTTGGTAAATTCTGTTCTGTGTCCCTTTCTCCTTGGTTAAATATTGGTTTTATGGGAATCTGAATATATTTTCTAATTTATGACATAGGATGTAGGTGGAAAACTGATTTGGCCATGGGGAAAAAACAAAATTAACCTGCCCAACCTTGGTAAAGATTTGTCTTTTAAGTGCTTTCAATTATCCCTGAAGTTCTCCCTTTGACCTGTCTAACCCTCCCCACGAACTTGGTGAAACAGCGGGAGCCATCGTTTAGCACAACATGAGAAGCTGTACAAGATACTCCCCAAATAATTACTTTGACTCAGTCAGTATTAACACATTTTTTTGCTTGTACCTCTTGTGATCTATGAGCAAATTACTTTATTAAGAAATCATTACAGCATAATTTGCTTCTATAGGCTACTGACATCAATTTTCATTTCTTATAATGAAACTACAAGTTCTCATGATATATTAGACCTGTAAATAGTATGCTGCCAGATATTGATTCAGAACTGTCATTGACCCTAACACCTACGTCTTTCTCGAAAATGCATGTGAATTTATCAAGGTTATGCTCCGTTTAAATCCCCTTTAGTCTTCTTCTACACAAATGTTCTCTGTAAAGGTACACTGAGATGAGTCTTAAAATAGATTCCCATAAATGTTTCCTTTAGTATTGTCCTGTTTTTATTCTCAAAAGACGAAAACCAAGCTGAGTTGGCTTGGACCAGTATGAATGAGTTTCTTATTGATAGAGGAAATACAGTGTGGGCAAAGGCAAAAACAGTGTCTGAAAGTAAGAATAAATAGGGGAGTATGTAATTATGTTAGAAGCAAAATTGAGAATTGGTACTTCTAAGGGACAAGGATCCACAGAACCCCAGGCTCAAACTTTCTGTTAAAATCTTAATCTTGTCATGTAAGTAATACCTTAGCTGACAAATATATCTTATTTTCCTAACTCAGCATGTTCTAAAACTTTACCTACCTCCTAAGGGGCTATTTAACTTCTATTTTATTATTTCTTTTGAAGTCAGTCCATGAGTCCATTCTACTAAGATGAATATGTTTTTCACAATAGAAAGGTGATTTTAAAAAAATCTTTTCCTGTGTGTCACTTGGCTATGGACATCATTAACAAATGTGATTATTTTGTGGTTCTTACTCCTAGGTGGTAGAAGAAAACTCCATTCAATTCTATTTTTCTGTGGACAAGGGTAAATAAGTAAATGATAAGCATCCCATAGCTATGCTTGAATGTAAATAAGATTAAAGTTTCTTTACTCTGAAACAATATCCACTGCTATACTGTCCCAGAAATTTATGGCCTAGAAAGAGACTCCCAAGAAAAGAAAACTAAATACTTCCCCCTTGAAATCTCAAGTCAGCCCTTTTCCTGCAGGGATTTCCATCCTCTTACAGTTTGCGGGGACAAGAGACTTGCAGCCTTCCCTTCAGAAAGTTGTCACACAGTTGCTGTACATCCTGGTTACACAAAGAAACCCAAAGGGATTCCACTTCCGGCCATCAGAGAACAGCTCCTAATGAAGTTACCCTGTTTAAGTTGTAACAAAGTATTAAACTAGCCAGAATAAGAGGCCATTGTTTTCAAGCCTCTGGATAGACAGAGTCCAAGATTATAACGTTGGAGAGAATGAAAGTACAAGAAAAATGACCCATGTTTGCCTGGCAATATTTCGTCAATCTAGGAAGTGGGAGGTGGAACCCAAGCAGAGCAGCTACCTCTCTGAGCCTCTGGGCTGAAGAAAGCAGGCAGATTCCAGTTTGGACGGCAAAAGCAACTATGATTTGCTGAGCAAGAATCAAAGGAGGAGAAATTATTCAGATCGTTGTTCAGAAGTAAAAATGGTTCCGTGCAACACCCTAGCAGAAAACTGCTCTGCACATGCAAGCCAGGTAGAGGGCAGCTGCCGCAGGGCACATTGCTACACAGAAATACCAGAGGTCATGCCTCTGGAAGAAGTGAGAGTCTGGCCCAGCCTAGAGAGTGGCTGGAGTTCGTTCAGGCTGTTGGTTACTTTGCTAGCATGCTCTGTTTAATCTGTAAGGCTTTATTTTAAATTCAGCTAGTATAGATCCATGGTGTTCTATTTTCTTTGTTCCTAAGCATGGCTGAGGCATGGTCCTCACTCACATTACATGGCCTTTCTGGGGATCACTGAGTGCTCAGCATACAAAGGAAACCACAGCTAAGTACATCTCAGTTACACTCCTGCACGCAAAAGGTAAATAACTATATTAAAAGTATTCATAGAGAAAACATGCATCACACGATCAAGGATGTGAATGATGACTTATTTCCATTTGACATAATGGCAGCCAGAAACCCATGAAGTGATAACTTTTTTTAGGTAATGGAGGAAAAAGCAAACTGTAAAGCCACCAATCTGTCCTTCAATGATGAAGGACATGTTGCTGGAATATGTCCACTGTAGGAAATGCTGTAGCATGTTCTCCAGGAAGAAGGCAAAACTTATTAGATGGAAACATAGAATTATGAAAAGATTTAAGAGCAACAGAAATGGTCAATATGTGGGTAAAGTAAAGAACTATCCTTTATATTTATAACTTAAAGTATTTCATGCAAAAATAGCATTTATTGTGGGATCTATAATGTAAATTAAAATAAAATATATGACAAAAGAGCACAAAAATAGGGAACCAATAGAATTATTCTGTTGTGAATTTCTAGCATTTTTCCATAAACCAGTATAATATTAATTAAAGGAGATAATGAGAAGGTAAGAATATATGTTATAATTATGGATATACAAAGGAATATACCTAAAAACACAATGGAGGAAACAACACAATATTAAAATATATACATATTGGAATAGGGGCTGGGAATATAGCTCAGTGGCATAAGCACCTGCCTGGCAAGTGCGAGGTCGTGAGTTTGATCCGCGGTACCGCAAAAAAAAAAAAAAAAAAATTGGGATAAAAGAATGCAGAGAAAATTAAAGCATCAAAAAGAAACAGAACAATTAGAGAGCAGAGAAAAAGTAGAATGAGTCTAACCATTTAAAAATTATGATTAATGTAAATGGCTTATGCGCTCCAATTAAAAAACTCAGTGTCTGACTTTATGCTAGCTGAAAGAGATGTACTTTACTGATACTGATAGATTGAAAATAAAAAGACAGCAAAAGATATAGAATGCAAGCAGCAAACAAGAAATTTGGCAGGTTTAGTTCGATGCCAGATAAAGCAAGTTTCCAGTAAAGGAGAGTACTGATACAAGAAGACATTTCATAATGATAAAATGGTCCGATGTTCATATCTAATAATAGATCTCTAAAACATAAAGGGTAGGGTATGGGAAACAGAGATATCCATAATTGTATTTGCAGAATTTAAATCCTTTCTGTGACTCCTCACTAGAACAACCAGAACCTTCTCTATCAAAAAATAAAGTATCAAAAAATAAAAACCCTGACTGAATGGACATTTATTGATGTATATCCAGCAGCTATAATGCGCACATTGTTCTGAAGTTGTGTGAGTAACTTCCATGAAATATATATATATTTTTTCAAATGATTGAAATCATACCACATATTTCCTCTGAATAAAACAGAACATTAAAAAGTACTTCTAATACTAGAAATACTAATACATTATCTAGAAAATCCCTACATTTTTAAAGGCAAAACAAGAAGTTTCTAAATAACTCTGAGCAAAAGAAGAAATTCAAAAACAAAAATTAGGAAACATTTTGAAATGTGTACAAATTAAAGCGCAATGTAGCTAACTTTGGGCATCTGTGTAAAGAAGTACTTTTAGGAAAATTTGCTCTAAATGAAGAGATGATAAAAGAAAAAAGTCTGAAAAGAAAAATCAAATTTTCTGCACAATCTAGAAAAAAGACAAGTATGTAGAGCCCAAAGTAAGTTGAAAGAAGTTAATGTTAAGAGAAGAGCAGAAATAAACAAACCAGGAAAAAGCTTTTAAAACTCAAAATTTGGTATTTTTTGAACAAATTAATAAACTCATTGCAAGACTGATAAGGAAAAAATGGGAAAACACATTGACAATGTGACTGTCAATGTACGTCCTATAGACACTGCAACAAGGAACATGTGACGAAACACTTCACATCAATACATTCAGGAATTTAGGTAAAACAGAAACAGAACTTAGAGAGTTTGACATAGAAAAACAATAAAACAGTAAAAGCTGATATTTTTGTGTATTAAAGAAATTAAATTTATAATAATTCAGAAAAAATATTGAGAAGGAAGCTTCTCAGTGATGGCTTCACTGGTGCATACTTTCAAGCAAGTAAGGCAGAAATAGTCTTGTTATTGCAAAATCTTTCAGAAATAGATGTAAAGGGAGTACTTCCCTACTCAATTTATGAGACTGTCACAATTACAGACCAATATTATGACCACAGATGAAAAATTTATTAGCAAACTATTTTAAAATTGAATCTACAATATTTAAAAGCAGGATGATTTAATATGTTTGAGACATCACAAGAATGCAAAGATGTTTCCTATTCAAGCATAGAAAAATGAAATTCATCAGAAAAAGAACAGCTTCTACTCAACAGATGAAGGAAAAACATTTGACAAAATTTAACATTTATTCCTGAAAAGGCAGCAAACTAAGATTGGAGGTGAATTTGTTAATCCAGTGAAGATCATCTGTGAAACACAAATAGCTAACATCATACTAATTCATATATTTAAGACTTTCTTCTTAAAACAAAAAACAAGATAAGGAAGAAAATTCTCATCACTTTTATTCAGAATTGCGCCATCTTTTTCAGCCACTGAAATAATTTGAAAGAATGGAGTCACAGAGAAAAACAGGAGTTCTTGGTTTCATTTCTAAACTTAGAGATGAGCTTGTTTATACTGGAGATCTTAAGGAATCTGCAGACTCTTCTAAAACTACAGAATGATCTGAGCAAATCTGTATGGTAAAAGATATAACTACTGTACATGTAATGTTTTATTCTAAGAAAAAATGAATATAAAATTACCATTTACTACATTATCAACAGTAAAATAAGTTTGAATAATTTAGCATAAGAGCTTTATGAGCTCTATGCTGAAATCTATAAATATTACTGAGAAATATGAAGATCTAAATAGATGCAGAGATATGCTATGTTTATGGATGGATAGACACAATACTCTGAAAATTTGATTTGCTCTCAAACAATCTGCAAATGGGTGAAATTCTAATCAATCAAAAGGACTCTAAATCTCATTCTAATTTTTACAATAAAGACTAAACTACTCAATACAGTCTTGATAAAGGAAAATTATTCTGGAATACTTACACTACCTAATATTGACTTACTATAAACTTGATATAATCAAGACCGTATGTCAAGCATAGATAGGTTAACAGACCTAAGTAGAGTCCAGAAACAGCATGGATATATATCCCATGTATGTTTCAAGGCAATTCAATGAAAGACATCTTTTCAGGAACTGGTGATGAAATACTTACATGGAAAAGTAATTGCAGACAAAAGTAAACTTAATCTTTTTCTCATACCATATGCCAGTGGCTGGCAAACGTTTTCTGTAAACAATGGGATATGAATGCAAATTTTGGGGGACCATATACTCTCTGCTAGAACCATTGACCTCAGTGTCTTGCAAAAGCAGCTGTAGGTAATATGTAACTATGTGAATGAAACTGTGTTTTAGTAATATGTATTTGAAGAAGGATATGGTCAGCCAGACATGGACAGTAAGCTGAGTTTTCAATCACTTAAAAAAATAAGATGGTTCTCCTATTTGCATTTTAAGACCAAAATAGTAAAGATTATAGGATAAAATGTAAAATATTGTCACAACTTTAAGATGAGCAAAGATTTCCAGACAGGACACAAAGCTAACCATGAAAAGTAAGATATACTAGATTTTTCAAAATTTAAAATCTTCTTATCAAAAAACCTATAAAGAAATAGAAATCCAAAAGCTAGGAAGAAAAATACTTAGGTAAAGTTTAAAAACTGCCTACACATAACAGACACGTCATTTGTAAACATATGTCAGTGCTCATAGCTACTTGGTGTTACACTTGAAGTGTATATTTCATATACGTGAAAATATCAATAAACTCTGAATTTCAACTTTTCACATAAAAATACATGATGACAATGCTTCTATAGCTTCCTTTACCACCATGTTTCCCTCTCTTTTGATAGATGTTGGGGTGCAGAGAGGTGGAGTACCAATATCTGGGAGCAAGAGTAGAAGGAGATTAAACAGAGAAAATTCATCTTTCCTCTGACTTTTTTCTATTTAGGCCCATATCATATTGCATGCTATTCATCCATAGCAATAAGGTAGACATTTTTTTTTTTTTTTTTTTTTTGGTTTTTCTCCGGTACCGGGAACCGAACTCACGACCTTGCGCTTGCCAAGCAGGCACTTTGCCGCTGAGCTAAATCCCCAGCCCCAGGTAGACATTTTAACTCTACTTATTTTTAAAATTTTATTAGTACATGTTTGTAATACATAATGATTACATTCATTGTAGGGAATTGATACATTTATAGGACACATCTCAATTTCTTCTTTCCCTTCCTTTTATTTTGCTGGCATCAGATTCATTTATTTTTCTTATAAGCCCTTATAAAGGTAATTAACATATATACAGATTAACAACCAGACAAACTGGCTAAAAATATATAAAACACATAAGACAATTATACTAAGTCAAGGTGCACTACTAGAAACATTGTTCATTCTGGATTACAATGACTTTCTCCTTTCTCTCTCTCTTTTTCTTTGTCTTTTACTTTAGACTTTATTTATCTATTCCATTTTTCATATAAGAGAAACCATGGAGCATCTGAGCTTGTGTGTTTGATGTACTTCACTTAATATTATGGTCTCAAAGTCTATCTGCTTACTTATTCAAATGCTAATCTCTTCCAGGAACACTATCACAGACACACTCAGAAAAAATGTTTGACCAAGTACCTGGGAATCACTTAGCCTAGTCAAGTTGACACATACATTAACCGCTGCATCAATAAAATACTAATTTTAACATTACTAAAGTTCCTTATTACCACACTTATGGATTTTCTCATAAATACTGTGTTCTCCTGAATGTGAGGATATTAATAGGAATAAAGTTACTTCTCTACTAAAAAATACCTTTCACTAAAGCTCTACTAACATAACTCAATGAATCATACTTTAATGATTTATTTTCTAGTGAATTTTTAGTATTCTACCCAAAAACTGTTGCAAAATTTTGAATATCTTAGACGAGCTGGTAAATGATATAATGGGAGCAAGGGATAGTTCAAAAAAATCCAGACTACCTTTATTTAAATACTATGACTATATGCAAGATATTTGGTAAATAATTTATTAGACATGTTTAATATAGTGTATGCCTTCGTTAGTTCATAATTATGCATTATATTAGTGCTAATGGCTAAAAGAGAAAATAGAGCTTATGCATATTGTTTTTCTATAGACACTTCATTCTTTTAGTAAACAATTTTTAGGGTTATATTTACACCAGTTACGATGTCTGGTGTAGTGCTGGGCCTAGAGTTTTATTAGTAAGTGATGCAATATTCTCCATTCAGAAGTTCACCACAGGGATTAAAAAGGATTGGTAAGACATGAATCATCATTCACGTGACTAAGTGGTAATGTTTATTGAGCAATTTAAATGAATGTAGTACTTCTCATACAAACATCTATCCAAAGAACCTTAATTGAAAGGAAAGTATGTAGAACCCAGAAGAAGGTCATATAGTCATAGATAATTTTTTAATTAAAAATTTGGAAAAAGTGACACTCAACCAAAGAATACTTTTGAATACTTAGTAAAGATTTGAACATAATTATACTGTGAAAAAGTTCCATGGAGCAAATGAAAATTAATGAAATTTTCCCAATGAAAATTTCCAGGAACAATCCATTCTGAAAAAATACTGTGAATTCTCTCTATGTGACCATCTTACAATTTTGTATATTCTGCAGAACTGTTGCAACAGAAAACAGATGGTGAGGTGCCAGTTTCCATGCTGAAAATTTTGAGTGCTATTTACACTGTTAAATTATAAGAAAATATATATGGTATCATAATTATTAATATTTGTTGTATACTGACTGTATTTTAGGCATTATGATAACTATTTTTGTGCATATTACTTTTGCACTTTTCTGATCACCCTGTGGAGTTTTATTGTCGTCATTTTATTGGCAAAGAAACTGAAGATCAGAACAACTGTTTACTCACGATCAGAGAACCAGCAACTAGATGAGCTGTGATCCAGACTCAGTTTATCACACATGAAGATGCTCTGCCAAGTTCTGTCCTTACAAGTGTGCCAAATATTTCTCAGGGTCTGTTGTCAATACCATTCATGACTGTGTTTCCTCAACAAATATTTAATGGAGCATCTACAACTCATCAAACCAAGTGCCTTGCATTCTATTCTGTAGTTCATTTAACTCCTATGACAACCAAGAGAAATACTTTTTAATTATTCCCATTGTATAGATTAAAAGTTTAGCTGGGAGAAGTTTTGACTTCTTACATTCTAATTAGTAAGTTCCATGCCCCTTTATTAATCAGACTGGCTTACGTTTTAACCCCAGAACTGTTTTATTTCACAGTTCATTTGACATAGAAGATACTAATTATTTCATGTTCATTTCCATGCTTGGATTAAATATTAAGGGGAAAGGCAGAGAAAGTAACTTCTCTTGTTTCCTACAGGATTGCATCTGGACAACATTTAATGATTTTATCCTAAGTTCCTGGGACCTTATCATCTTCTTCACATAGCTTAGGAAAGCATAGTCCCTTTGTGATCCCTCTCCACATTACAGGAATCTGACCCCTTACTGGGTGCTTAGCTGTTGAACAAGATCTTGGTGAATTTTTCCAGTTTAAAAATTAAGGGAAATAGATGGGTGAACCAATTCTATTGGGATATTTGATTTAAGGGTCTTTGTCTTCTTGGTACCTGAAGATGATAGATGCCTACCACACAAACTAGTAAATTGTGGCTATCATTTCAGCAGAATTACAGAGGCTCAGTGGAAAGAAATAGAGGTGGGTGACCAGGCTGATTTAGAGCATGGTCCTAGGAGCCCAGAGATAAACAGGCATCACCAAAAGGCAGTTTTCTTTGGGCATTTGCAGACAAAGTTTCCGAGGGAGGTATGAAGAACTTCGGCTCTCCTTTCTTCCCAGGAGGTCTGAACACAAAGGAGCAGAACGATGGTTGTACCACAGAGTCTGGACTTTATGTCTGGCTCTCTCACTGGGGTCACTCATCAATTTTGTGTGCTATAAATGAAAGCTGGCATCTCTGACTGAAGAGAAGGAGAGAAGGTGGAAAGGTGAAAAGGATTTGAGGAATACTACTGAGTAGTCTCACAAAACAAGAAAGCCAGGAAGAAGTTTCTGAGGAGACAGCAGGAATGAAACAGGTGTCAAGGGTTATAGCTATAAAAGAACAGCACAGGAGTAGAAAGCAAGAGCATAGATAATAGTATCCTCACAGATGGTAATGCTGGGAAGACTAAATATAAACTGTCTAAACCCCAAGGAAAATAAAAAATAAGGTAATTCACTAACGGTGGCATGTGAAAATGTATTCTGTATGTATTGAACAGTGAAAGAGCAAGGAAAAGTTACTGTCGTGTTAGACTGTAAACCCCTTGAGGGTAGGGATTATGGCACAGAACTTACTATCTCCAGAAGCATGCTCAATGAGCAAAACATTAGCATCTGTTGAATAAAGAAATATAAGTACACATACATACCCAAACAAGATTTTAGAATGCTGGTACATATCTTTAAAGTATACACAGAAATAGTTGACTATGAATAACAGTCTGGAATGAGTAACAGAGGTAGGAAATTGAGCAATTTGGTGCTTGCATACAAAGGAGATTAATTCCAGAACCCCCATGGATAACAAAACATGTTCAAGTTGTTTTTGCAAAATAGCCCAGTGCTTGCATATAACTCATAAATATTCTCTCATATACTTTAAATGATATCTTAGTAGCTTATAATACTTAACACAATGTAAATACTATGCAAGTAGTTGTTATACAGTGTGGTTTAGGGAGCCTGAGAAGGAAGAGGTCCATATATGTTCAGTACAGATGCTATTTTTATCTAATATTTCTGATTCATGGTTGGTTGAATGCATAGATGCTTAACTTATAGAGACAGAGGGTTGAATCTATCAGTTTTGCTATAGGAAAATTTGTTACAATATGGATGGAACTGGAGATCATTAGATTAAGTGAAACAAAACCAGGCATGGAAAGACAATTATTGCATGATCTCACTCATCCTTAGAATATGCAAATGTTGGTATCGTAGAGGATGACAATGAAATGGTAATTGTTGAAGGCTGGAAAGAGTAAAGGGGAGACAAAGATGGGCTAAATTTGATCCAGGTATAGTAAGTGATAGGTAGGTATAAAAAGTTCAGTATGTTATGTTACAGTAGGATGTCTAGCGATAACAATAATGTGCTATTTCAAAAAGCTAAAAGAAAGGTTTTTAATGCTTTCATCATAAAGAAATGATGTTTGAAGAGATAGCTATGTTTACCCTGATTTAAACATTATACAGTATATATACATATATGGAAACATCACATGGTACCCCACAAATAAGTATAATTTCATGTCTATATGTATCACTAAATACATTTAAATATAAAATAGTAATATTTAGTTTAATGACACAAATTTATTCATGTTCATCCACCACATCAGCTATATACAGAGAACCTCACTTCGCATACACAGATAGTAGTGGAACTATAATTAGGCATAGCATGGTGAGGTGAATTGGGTGGACTCAGGGACTATGTTGGCATTGGGCAGGGGTAGACTATGCCAGGCATTCACTGGGTGTCCTGAAATCTAGCTATCAAATTGAGAGGAACAAGAAATTATAGTTTTGATTCCTTGAAATAAGCTGGTTCCTCAGTGAGCCCAGCTGATCAGGAGCTATAATAGGGAGGGTGGGTGGTAGATTCTGGGTGTCTGTTAGGTGTTGAGAAGAAGCTAATTAAGAAAAAAAGGCATGGAGTGTGTTGGAGAGCACTTACAAGACTCTGTAATCTAGGTGTCACCCACTCTTCAGGAAAACTAGAATAGAGGCTATCCTCATAAGAAACAGATTATTTATACATCTTTTTAAAGTAATGAACACTTAAGAAGGGTTTTGAAAGTTTTTTTGGCAGGGTTTTCAGAGGGTTCTGTCCTTAGATAAGTTCACTCAAGCAAACATTAAATAATTTCCTGAAATTCTCCAAATCCTCTAAATTCTATCCATGAACTCGTATAAGATCCATTGGAATAAGATTAAGAAATCTTGCTGTAGTCCTTTTTATGTCTTGAGTTAAAGCTAAGGAACTTGGAAGAGGAGAAATTGACACATTTGTATGTTTTTAAATTTAAGGTTGAAACCTCAAAAGGATAAGAACTTTAGGATGTCCAAATTACAGAGTTTAACTTTTAAATCCAGAAAAAACATTTAAAAGCTTTTTTTATGGCAATGAGACAAACTTTCTGGAACTTTGACTGATAGGTTTGAAGCGTGTATAAACTAAATAATTAAAATATATGGCCTCTATAAAGGTTTAAGTTAAGAACTCTGTTAGATCAAAAGTCAGAGGCAAGTAATTTCAAAATAAATTGGACCGAATAAACTGAAGATTGTAGAAATATTTCATCTAGGAGTGACTCTGAAATGAGTAAGAGACAAGAAATTTTAGAGACATTGACTTAAGAGCACTATAAAGAAACAAGGTAATTAACTCAAATAAAAATGCACTGATCTGACAGAGAGAGAGACAGGGATGGAGACAGAAAGAGAAAGACCTGCTGGCCTTAAATTCCACAGACAGTTAATTTCGTTATAGACATACTAATGAATGGAAACAAAAGGAAAGCTATCAGTGGCATCAAAATCAGCACAAAAGGCCTAAATCAAGGTAGAAAAAACTAAAATATCTTTGCATCCATGGCAAATTTCAGATATCCTTGAACTATATACGTTAACAGTGTTGATATTAATGGGAATAGTAAGTGATTCTGGAGAAAAGGAATCACCCAGTTATAAGAGCTGCCTAACAGAACATCTTGGATCATATTGGAAGTGCTCCTTTAACAGAAAATGCCCATCTCCCACCCTCCCAACCAGTATATTTCAGTTTGTTAGTTGCCCGGGTAATAGTTCTGGTTACAGTTCCGGTTGCTCTTATCTCTTAGAAATGGCTGATCACTATGACACACACTGTATGAAACCAATCCCTAGTTGACAAGCCATTCTGCCTCTGTACTTCCTGCTTGCTTATTCAATATTAGCGCTAGACCACCAGCGATCAGGGCCTGATATTCTGGGAATGATCTCGATGGTCAGCACCCATGGATGTAAATAAATCTGCCACCAAATTCTGGGTGTTGTTTGGTGTTTCTGCTTGCCCTTGCAATGCCAGGAGCCAACTCTGTGACCAAAGGCCAGCAGACCCCCAAGAAGTGCACCAAATCTCTCTTAGGAGGCTGACTGTCAGGACAAATGAGGGGCCCATGAAAACATCGGGATGTTGTTCTTACACATTCTAAACTTCTGATATGTGAAGAGAGTCCAAGAAGTTTGTCACTACTCTTAATAAAATTTCTAATGGTTTCAAGCAAGGAAGTCATTTAAACCATGAGCAAAGAACATAGCTCGAGGGGTAGGGAGCAAAACGATCTTCTTAGCACTCTGTAATATGCCTAAAAAAAAATGGACAAAATTAAACCACCCTCATGAGTAATTTCAAACCAGCAGTAAGCAGAAACTATTTGTTTGCAGAAATTCTAACCATGATTCTTCACTACCATGATTGAATTCTGTGTAGCTTGGTGCTTCAGATTCAGTAAGGTTGGTATCTTTCTTAGGGCCCTAGGTACAAAAACTTTGAGTCCATCCAAAATGGTGAAGAATCAAAGTCATCACTGTGCGGTAGAAGCCATACATACAATTTGAAGCCCACTGGAGAGACTCCTTGCTTGGCAGTGACCTACTTGTCTGTACATCTAGTATTTAAAATGTCAAAATTCTATTCCAGTTTCTGGGCTTTCTTATCCCCAACAGACGCTTTACTTAATTTTAAAATGTAAACGTCTCTTAAAGTGGATATACTTTGTACTTTGCCAACTGACAAACAAACAACATTGTTGTTGTTTATATATCAAATCCATTCCTGAAATTCTGTCTTCGTAGATGTGACACCTTAAGGGCTGTGGCAGGAGAAAGAAGGCCTTTGTAGAAACTGTGCTGAAATGCGCATGTCACGATCATGGCATAAGTCACCATGGATTTTTTAAAACACACACAAAACTAAGATGCTCAAAGTTGTATTGGCAACATGAAAGATACCAAAGCTGTTCGGGAAATTAAAATTTAAATGAAAGCTCTCAAAAAATAATATCCAGGTCCACATGGCATTATTTGACAATTCTACCTAATGCTTAAAGAATAATTAATTCCAATTTTATACAATCTTTACCAAAAATAGAAGGGAATTGAACACTTCCTTTATGAGGTTAAGATTAGGCTGCTACTAAGATAGGAGAAAGATAGTAAAAATATAAAGAAAAAAGGAAAGAGCAAAGAAGCTACAGATTGACGTTTCTTGTGAATTTAGATGCAACAGTTCTCTTCTAAATATTAGCAAATCAAATTCAGTAACATGTAAAAACCAGGATTTATTTCAGGCATGCAGGGATGATCCAACTTTCAAAAATCAATGTAATCTACCATATCAATAAGTTAAAGGAAAAAATGTATACTCATACCAGTTGATGCAGGAAAAGTACTTGATAAAATGTAGCACTCATTTATGACCAACAAAAAAAAACCCAACCTCTTAGCAAACCAAGAATAGGGGAGAGCTTCCTAAAGTGGAATCAAAACTCTTGAATACCACCCTAGAAATCAGTACCATACTTAGTAGTGGATACAAATAGTTTCCACTAACTGGTGGTTTAAAGCTATTTTCAAGGGTAGTTTAACTGTGTGCATTTTTCAAGTGTACTGTGAAGGCCTAATAGTGAATAGACTGAATGCTTCTGCCCTAAGGATAGGAAGAAGGCAAGCACGCCTGCTCTCACCACTCCTGTTCAACAAAATGTTGGGCTGTGCAGACGTCAGAGTAAGGTGGGGCGTGCAGGGAACATCCATGGTGACAGATAGAAACAAATCTATGCTCATTTGCAGATGACTTGATTGTTCCTGTAGAAAGTCTCAAGGAATATGCAAAACACCTACAGGACTAATAAGTAAGGGTAAGTAAGGATAGATTGACATAAAATATAAATAAATGGCATTTCCATAAACTAATAATATATAAGTATGAATCTAACAAAACATACACAAAATACAAATTTCAAAATTTCCAAAACACTAGTGAAAGAAATCAAAGATCTAAATGAAAACTCATACAATGTTATGAACTGGAAGATTTAATGTAGTAAAGACGCCTGTTTTCTCAAAAATGATCTGTATAGTAAATGACACTTCTATCACATATCAAATTGGTTTTGTTGACAAGTTTTAAAATTTATATTTAAATTTGGAGGTAGAATAGCTTAATTTTGAAGTAGAAATATGAAATAGTAAATATAACTCTGTATTGTTCTGGAAATGGAATAACCTAGTTTTATAATAGAAGTCTAAAATATAAATATAATTCTATCTGATGAAGGTGCTTATTGTGGAGCTGCAGTAACCAAGCCCTCTTAGATAGAATGACTAATAGATCAGAATAGAGTCTTCACCCAAAGATCCTGAAGTGATTCAGCTAGAGGCCTAAATCAGCTTCATGAGGAAGGATATGGCATTCAACAAACAGTGCTAGAGCATCATATATCCACAGGCAGGTAACAAACAAAAAAACCACTTTGAATTAAACTTCACATATTATATACAAATGAATTCAAGATAGAGCACCTATTAAATGTTAAACATAACTCTGAAACTTTTAGGAAAGATAAGTATAAGAGAAATTCTTTATGACTAATGCTGCAGAGAGTTCTGGAGACCAAAAGCATGATCCACACAAGCAATGGATAGAGTGAACTACATTAAAATTGGAAAAAATTGCTTTAGAAGGGACTCTGTAATTCAAGTGAAAAGACAATCTACAAACTAGGTAAAGTATTTGCACTCCCCACACATGACAGGAATTATTATGTCCAGAATGTGCAAAGACCTATCAAAACAACAGGAAAAACAATTCAACTTGGAACTTCACTGATGAGAATACTGTATATTTAACTCCATTAACAGTTAGAGGAATGCAATTGAAAATAACAGTGAGATATCATTACTTATGTCAAAATGGCCAAGATGAAAATGGTAAAATCATCAAATGCTGGTAAGGATGCAGAAAAAAATTATTCACACATTTTTGTCAGATTATAAAAATGATATAGGCACTTTAAAAAATTGCCAAGTTTTACAAGGAAAAATAGATGCTTTATGTGTTTAGCACATCCAGCAATAAAATTCATCACAGAGAAAATGAAATGTATTTTTAAGTTAAACATGTTCATAAAAGTTCAAAGCCACTGTATTTTTTTGTGTGTGTGTGTCTTTTTTGAGACAGGGTCTCCCTATGTGGTCAGGCTGTCCTTGAACTCACTGTGTAGCCCAGGCTGGTTTCAAACTCAAAATAATCCTTCTGCCTCAGCCTCCTGAGTCCTGGGATTACAGGTGTGTGCCACCACACCCAGCTAAAGCCACTGCATTTGTAATACCTCCAATTTGGAAACATCCTCTGTCTCCTTCATATGGGAACAGGTATGCAAACTGTGGTTCACTCATACCATAGAATACTACTCAACAATAAAAATGTATGAACTATTGAAAAGCACACTTTGGCAGGATTTTAAATATTTTATTTATGGTGAAAACAATTTAGTTCAAAAGCTTCCACACTGTGTAGTATAGTGTTCTTGAAAGCCTAAAGGTGTGGAAATGGATAACAGATTAGTGAGTGCCCAGAGTTGGGAAGAAAGTTGGAGAGAAGGTGGCTGTGGTTTTGAAAGGGAAACATGAAGGATCTTTGTGATGGAACTATTCTTAAGACTGACGGGAGTGTTGGTCACATGATAAAACTGCACAGGACAAAATACATACACATGTACGAGCGCATGTAAAGCTGGTCAGATCTGAGAAAGGGTAGTGAAATTATTTAATGTTTGCTTGAGTGAACTTATCGAAGGATGGAACCATAGGAATAAGGTTAAGAAACCTTGCTCTACTGCTTTTTACATCCAGAGTTAAAGCTAAGCAACTTGGAAGAGGAGAAATTGATATATTTGTGTATGTTTTTAAATTTAAGGTTGAAACCTCATAAGGATGATATATATAACATCTTATATTTCCAACAGTTTATGGATAATTGGGTTATTTTTCACTTTGGGCAATTTAAAAATTATTCTATAAATACTCATGTCCAAACATTTTTACAGCTGTATGTTTTCAATTCCCTTGAGTATATGTTTTATACTTTTATAGATTAAAATTGTTGGTTCGTGTGATAACTCCAGATTTATCATTTCAAAAAATTTTAAAATCTGATTCCAAATTGGCTTCAGCATTTTAAATTCTTACTTGCAATGTTCAAGGATTCCAGTTCCTCCATATCCTCAGTAACACTTGTGATTGCCTTCTTTATTAGACCCTCCTGGTTGCAACATGGTAACTCATTTCAATTTTTGTTTGCATTCTCCCTAATGACAAGTAGTATAAAGCATCATTGGTGATGTTTAGTTACCATTTGTAATACTTTTTTGAGAAATGCCTATTAGATTTTTTGCTAATTTTAAAAATGTGATTATTTTTCATTTCACTATTGAGTTGTAAGAACTCTTTATATATTCTGGACACCAGTCTGTTTTTAGATAGGCAGGATTGTGACACTAATAAACATCATCTCCATTTTTTATAGATGTGTAAATTGAGAACCAGAGACATTAAAGGGTTTATTCTAGGTTGAACAGTTGAGTTTAGGCAGAAACAAAAATCTCCCCGCCCCATGTATAGTGGTGGAGCATTTGCCTAGCATGTATGAAAGGACCTGATTTCCAGCCCAGGACTTCACAAAAAGTATATCTCCCAATTTATTTAGTATTTCTTTACTTCAGCACAGCAGTATACTAAATTCTCTTAGGAAGCAATATAAATGTCTTAACTCCACTGAGCCCCACAGTAAGAATCACCAAAGAACTCTTCTGTAATTTCATTTAAACTTTCCAACCAAGGAAGTCTTTTCCATCTAAGAACAATCTAACAGATCACTTTCTGAGATTTTTTAATAGACTTCTACTCTGCAAGAAATCCATCATTAGAAAGAAAACATGTACAAAATACTCCATTATTAGTGCACAAGACCATAGTAGGAGGGTTAAAAATCTCAGAAGCAGAGTTAGTTCCATTTGTAGGCATTAGGAAGCACTGTATCATTAAACATATGTGACAGCATAGTCTGAAAAATGTAAGAAATTAAAGTGGGACCTCTCAAGAGAGACTTCTTTCTGGAAAGGTCATCTATAGAAAAAAAAAAGCTGGGGAGAGATTTCTTACTCCCAGGATAACCAAAATAACATTTCTTTACTTGCTTGATGTTCATATGTGAAGTTTTATGCTGCTTACCACTAAAGGTAACAAGTACTGTCAGAAGCAATAAACAGAAGTGAATCAGTAACAATGATATAGGTAATAGTAACACAGAAAATTGAATTTTTTTGCACATATTTTACTTTGTTTTTTGGTCAGTCACTTAGGGAAAGATGGTAAAATGACTAGTTTAAAGTGCGCTTCATTGACTGTATATATAGCAGAGGTCTTTAAAATATAATTTTCCCAGAAAATGATCTACTATTCCGATATAACTTCCACTGATATCTTTGATGAATGCTTCTCCTTGTATATCTCTCACTGTTCTTTTCACGTATCCACTTTCAGGAACAGAGCATAACAAAATATATGTTTTTCTTCACAAGTTCATTTTGCAGACTATTATTATAAATGACTTGATATCAACTGAAGAGATAGGAGCATGGTTTCCTTTTGATAGGAGTGGAACATATTTTCAGATGAAATAATTTGATAATAAATTGATAGGAAGTCTTTGAACACATGTCAGGTTCTGTCCCCCTGGCAGATGTCTTTTATAACACAGACAAAGCCCAGAGAATGTGTTTCTGTGTCTTCAGGTTATCACATCTGAACTTGAAGGAATCTCCAGGATGACCCTAGTAGCCTCAGCTATATTTGACTTCTAGGCTTCTGTTTACAAGGTCTTAAGATCTGAGATCAATTTTCATCCAAATGATTCAATGTTCTGTTTTTTTTACCATTTTACCTTTTCCTTATTCATGACCTTTTTCTGCCTCTAACTTGTGCTCAAAGATGAAGGAATTATTGCTGTTCTAAAGGATGCCAACAAATATTTCTATTATTCATGACCTCATGGCATCATTTGGGGGAAAGGAGATATACTTTCAGGGTCATTTTGGTCCTACATTTTGTATGGCAAAAGAGATTGAAATAATTAAAATGAGTTTATCTAGAAGTAACACAGATTTTTTTGCATGGTAAGGATGGAGGTCAAAATTCTGCAGAGAATAAGTTACACTGAGGATTTCAAATTTTCCCTGGTGAACCCAAGAACTAGAGAGAAACCAAAAAAGAGGGAAAGGATACCTAGCCATGAGAGGGGCTCTGAAATGTGCCAGTAAGCTGGAGTCATAGGAGAGAGAGCCAGCAAGTCATCTCTCCATTTTTGGTAAGTACGGTCAAGTAGTTTTTAGGAGCAAAGATATGGACAACTAAACTCATAGTTTTGCTTTATACTTACTTTATGCTAGTGTCAAGTCTTTCCTGAAGTTCAGTAAATACAAACACCTCAGATCCATGGGGCATAGGAAAAAAACAGATCAGAGAAAGTGGGACAAGATAGGAAGCAGGGAGGAGATATTATAAAGAAATGAATAAGAGCCCTGGGTGGCGTCCGAAGAACAAGAGCTGACACTCAGTTTACAGTAAATGCTCCCTTAGCACTCTTCAAAATTCTTAAAGGAGGGGCTGGGGATTTAGCTCAGCGGCAAAGCGCCTGCCTGGCAAGTGCAAGGTCGTGAGTTCGGTTCCCGGTACCGGAGAAAAACCACACACACACACACAAAAAAAAAAAAAAAAAAAAAAAAATTCTTAAAGGAGATCATGGAGTTTCTTTCCTGTTGAAAATAGCAGCAAGTTATTTTATTTAGGGATGTTAAAGGATAAACACAAGACAGGAAAATCTGAAGAATCTAAGATTGTGTTGGCAAATTCTGGATTTTCAGTGCTAAAATGAAATCATTTAGGTCCTTTACATCAGAGTCATACAATCACATATTAGCTCCATTTCCAAATTCAGTATGAGACAAAAGGAGGAGGAGGAGGAGGATGGGGAGGAGGAGGAGGAAGACGAAGAGGAGACAAAGAAGAAGAGGAGGAGGAGAGGAGAAGTGAAATAAAAGCTGAAGATCCCTTTGTCTGAATTTTCCCATCTCTGTTTTATAGGCTGAACTTTCTTTTGCGCCTGGCTTGGTCACTTCAGCCTAGGTATTCAAGAGCATCTCCTAGGGAGAGCAGTGACTCCCAAGCAGGTGATGATATAACAGAATTTTCTTTAGCTGATGGAGCAGGGGCTTCTTGTAAGTTAAACAGACTTCATAGTCAGCAATCTCAGAATTATATTAGAAGATAATTTCTTGCTGACTAAACAAATCACCGTACAATATAAGTCAGACACCTTCTTGGGGATTAAAGCAGCTCTGGCTGCTCTAAATAGAAAAAGAGAATATGACCTTTCAACACTGACCAAGACAATGGATGAGCAGCTCTGTGTAGCGCTTACAGCTTGCGCAAGAGGAAGTTGCTGTGGCTCTGCTGACTGATCATTTGCTGCGTGCTATGAATCTCCATTTTTGTTTCTGCAGCTATCAAAGTAAACAGGTCAGATGAATTATTGATGGCCTTTGGATCAGTAAGGTGTCACTCGAATGACAAATGATAAACACACCACAACAGTCATCGCCCTCATTTCTAAAATGCTCTTCACAGATTCCTCCCACTTTGCCTTACTTATAGAAGCCTCTGTCTCAAAGGTTATTTTTTCCCCTCTAATGACCTCACATCTTTCCAGTGTCCATTAATTCTACCCTGTCTCATAAGATCTGTTTGTAGGCCGGCTATCCCATGAAGCGTTGTCCAAATAATCAAACACACAGTAATTCTCTACCTACTCAGCACTATCTTTTAGTATTTGCACAATTACAGATTGCCTGAAAATCTATAAAGTTCCTGTTATGGCTTTCGAAACATACTGGTAACCACGCTGTCTCCCCAAAAATATCGATGAGGACTAAAGCTTTTATAAAATTGCTGCTTCCCTCCTCACTTCACGTCCCCGTTGGCATTTAGCCTAAGCTATGCTGTGCATGTATTGTGGTACGTATTCAGAATCAGGTCTTGTGTCTTTTCTTTTGTGTATCTATCATAGTGCCACACATACTGTAGGTCAAATATTTTAGTAACTCATTTACTTCATCTACCCCATCCACTGTGTTGCTGAACTGCAGAGGAATGTACTAAACATTTCTGTGGATCATTATCATAAAGAGGCCCCATTTTTAATCTGATGGCCCCCATGAGATGGAGCAGCTACAGAGTAGCATAAATGTTGGCATTTACCTACGGCCAGTGCCATGAACAAGAGTGCTGTATGTCAAACATAAATTGTGTTTCAAACATGCACTTCAGTGACAAGTATAGGTCATTGACATGTATATCTTTAGGTTCTCATCCTTGGCCCTTTGAGTATAATTTCAGAAGCCCGCATAAAGCAGACCTATGGGAATATTAGACTTGCTTTTTTCTGTGGAGGACCTATTTATGAATTTCTTTTTTGGGATTCCAGGCTACCCAAGAGTGTGCTCATTTATTCTTAGTTAAGCGCTAAGATTCATTAGCATAAATGGATGTCAGAAATCCTGCCTTGCCACATTTCTCAGTAACCTTACTGGCAAGTCCCTTAAAATGGCTAGAAAAATCACAGAAGGTAGGAATGTCTGTTTAACTGAGGTGAATACCCATCATTTACCCTCGATTTAAACTAAGTATCTTAAGGACATGATTTTGGGCAGAGAATTAAAACAGATTTTAAGACAATACAGCATTATGCTGCTTTTGCCACTAACGACATATTTGTTGCTACTTTTAAGAAACTAATTTTAGTTCTACATACACATAGGGTTATTAAAGTAGATCAATAAATTATACTAAGTGTATAATTGAGAATCTAGCTCATTCACACCAGAACAAAACAAAGAGAAAGAAGCAAAATGAAAACATCTTGTTTTCCTACAAAAGTTTACGATGATGAAATCTATGTAGATCCAGATTTAATGAAAAATTATAAAGTGATGTATTAGCTGCAGAACAATTAATAATGAAGTTTGATGACTTCCTGGGGTAACTGTCAGATTACCAGGCTCCTTGACACAACTGAGCTTGTTTCACACTCATTGACAACCACTGACAAAAAATTTCAGGGAAAATTTCTTGGGAAAAAATATTCCTCCCCTCAAGTGGTTCCTCCAATGTGTAACTTGCTGTCCTCTGATAACCCTACTTGTGTCTCCCAGTTACGGGTCCTTTTAAAACTGTATTTGTTTTTATTAGTACATGTGTGCAGTACACGGTGTCCTTGGTAGTGCCGTCTCTCGGTGGTGCACTTGCCAAAGCTCTGTTAACGGGATTTGATGCCTTGGTATTTAGTGTAGCATTTTAAACCCACTCCTTGCTGCATTCTTTACAATTTGGTCTTTAGAGACACATTTCTTGATATACAATTGAATAATGTCACCACACAATGCTTTTCTAAAGAATATAATCCATTACATAATTTCCTAAATTCATATTTTTAGTTACTTGCTGTAAAGACATAGAGATTCACTTTATTGCACTCTATTAACTACCCCCTGTGATGCCTTTGGCACTGAAAAACCTGCTTAGCAAAAGAGAAATTACATCACGTGCATAAGCGCTGAGTGTACCGGGGAGTTACCTAATATAAAATTCAGTTATTTCAAGCATACCTTTTAGAACAACCAAAATGTGGTGAAACACTCTTTGAAATGCAGCATGGCATATGGATTGAAAACTTTACTAGCATGATAGATGGGTCTTTTATTTATTCCTCTGTGAAGGACTGCTGATCGTAATCACTTTTGTAGCTTGGCTGTAACAAAAAAGGATTATATTCTTTTGTCCTGGAATGTCAGGGTGAGCATATTTGTTCAGAGGATGGAGGGGACCAAATTAGACCAAGCTACTGGTGTATAATAAATTTGCAGCAATCACCAGCCAGTGTTCTTTAATTCTTAAGACACTATCAACATTAAATATTCTGATCCTCTCATAGTTAGCTCACTTATCCTTTGTCCTTATTGAATTAACTGCCTTTTCTTTTACATTGTCTCCAGAGGGGACCGCATTTTAAATCTTTTCAGTTTAATTCCATTAATTGGTGTATTGTTTGGTCTCATGCTCTCCCCCTGGGTCTTGAACTTATGTTCCCCTCACTTCCTAAACTCCTTAGCTATATTTTGCAGCTTTGAATGACAGCTTGCTCCATCTGTAGACAAAGCATGCACATTCTTATCTTTCACTTCCAGGCTAACGTTTAACAATGAAGTCACAATCCTTGCAGTTTATCAGCCCATTAAGTAAACCCAAGTGCAGAGTTCCTTCACTTGAAAGCCATCATACTGAAATCCAGGGAAACTGATTCACTAACTTAAGCATCATTTAACAGCTAAATATTCTAAATTATTGTAAGTGGATCAAAAGTAGATATGTTGGTCTTTGCAGATACCCCCACCTAGAACTGAGACAGTTCTGGCGTCAGCTACTATGGGCTAACATTTCATCTTATTATTTACTGGCGGGATAGTCCAGGAAATGTTATAAATGGATCTAATCCTCAATATTCTGCTCTCTAAAATGGGAATGATAGTAAAAATTCATTTCAACCATAAAGTTGGAATAAAAATTCAATAGGGTATTCTTTAGAGAGTGTGCAATATATTACCTGGCATGGGCCATATAGTCAATGCTAACTCTCATTATCACCTTTAACTGTTAAAATCGTTTTGCCTCTACTAGTAGAATATTTCTATCTACCCCACAAAACACATCTAAGCATCTCCTTCTCCAGTGCTCACAGTCTACATGGAGAACATCATTGTTGGGATGTAGGCTCTGTACAACTTGTCACTTATTCTATGCTGTCGTTGGAATCACCCTTCCTTTTAATTAAAGCACAAGTTGACTTGAAGAGAGAGAACACTTCATATCTCTACAGTTCTAGGATTAACACAATGTTTTGTTCTTAGAGAAAAGGTGACATAACCACCTGCTGTCCAGAATGAGAGAATGAGATATCAGCATGAGAGCAATGGCTACCTCTTCCTTTAATACAAAGTGTTAAGTACTTTACTGATCACATAGCAAAACGAGATGCAAAACTGCATTTCATCATTCAGTGTGGCTGCTAATTAGGGTGGAGTGTCAACTTGTTGGCTTTGGGGTCCACAGTGGAGATTGTTGAAACTCATTTCTAGGTGTGTCTGGGTAGGTCATGGAAGCGTGGCTTTGGGGTCAAGGTGTGATCTCTAGCCCCTGCCTCTCTGGCACTGTTGTCCTGCTCTGCATTCTGGATGCCATGAACTAAGCAATTTTGCTCCACCATGTCCTTCAGCCATAACACTTCCGCTCAGGAGCCAGCTGACTGTAGACTGAATCTCCCAGAAACCTGAGCCAAATTCAACCTCTCCTCCTTTAAATTGGAGGTACTGGGTATTGTGTACAGAAAAGGATAGTTGCATACTATACTTAAACTATAAAAGTTGACCTAAAAACAGTGTCTTTAAGGAATTTATGTTCTGAAGGTATCAATATTATTAAGAGGATTCCAAGCCACCCATTTTCCTAGGGAATCTCGGGTGGTGATGTAAGACAAAAATGGATTGACAGAACTATTAAATTGTCCAAGTGTTGTCCGTATTTGAAAATTCAGAGGTGAGCTTTGTTCAGGCTTTCAGTGGTTTTATTATGTATTTCACATCCATCTCTGCTCATTAACACATTGTATCAACATAAACAAAATCACAGTCAATACTTCACTCAGGGTTCATATTCTTCACTTCAAAAATAATATTTTTCTGATACTATAAGTGCAGCTTCTTGGAAGTAACTGAATTCAGGTCCTTGAAATCAGATTTGATAGCTTCTTACAGCTTTGAGTGGGTGCCAGCCAACTAACATATAAACATGTTCACTCTAGGAAGAAAATAATAGCAGCAATTTCATAGCATTATTTCACAAAATCAGGCAACAGAGCTAATGAAATGAACTAATAGCGTATAATCTCCAGGTGGACCATTGGCCTTGGATTTTTTCCATAGCCATACTTAAAGCCAGGGAGCGTCTTCCTGGTACAAGCAAAGGGCCCTCTGTGAATAATAACTACAGACAAGAAAATCCACTCTTGATCAGAAAACATCTTGCAGTGCAGGCATCATAAATACCAGACCAAAATATTTGTTTCTGGAAATCAAACCAACAAACACCCAGGAAAATAATAAATTTGCATTTGAAGCTTTAAAAATATCTGAAAATTATAAATATTAGGATTCTGTTTAACTTCACTGTCTGTTGACAGTGCCTTAAGTGAAAAAAAATGTATATTTTTCACATGCAATGAGATGCTAGAACTAGGAAGTAGGAAGTCTACCCCTCAGGTTGCATGGTGCCTCTACAGTGCTGTAAGGGACCAATCAGGTTCCTGCTCCTTCTTTGCTCTTCTACCTTTAATGAGCAGCTGTTACCTTTATGATGGCAAGATGCTACATCCCAAGTCAGCCCTGCACCCTAGCGTGGAAGGGCAAAGGCCAAGGTCAAGCCTGCACTTGCATTGCTCACATCCAGCTCTCCCCAGTTTAGCAGCTTCTGAACTCGTGTGGGTTTTTCTTGCTTATTTTTTTAAATCTCCTCCACATTTTAGAAAGTAAGTCAGCATAAAGGCAGAATTTTCCTTTCGTTTACTTATGTTTCTTTCACTCATTGATATCTAGACAGACTGGATATACAGTTCATTCCTACTAAGTACTTCTGAATGAATCAAGGAATGAATGAATTATAGTGATAAGTGATATAGTTATTAAGTCAGATGAAACCAACCACCAAAACAGGCAGTTTGAGAGCTGGAGGACCCGTGGTGACACACACTGCCTCTGGTCTAAATGATGCTGGCTCTTTCCAGGCAGTGAATGTTGTCTGTCCTGGATACTCAGGGGCTGCACTCAGGTAGCATATGAAATGCATGAAAATCTTTAAAGACTAGCTCAGAAGATTATTTTAAAGCATGAGATGTTTTAGGAGAATTCATGTAGAGTAGATAGTTATAAGGAGGAGTTCCAATTACAAAAATTTCCAAAAGCAATTGGGCATCTGGTTAAAAAACTTCTGAAATTAAAAAAAAAAAAAAACAAAACAAAACAAAAAAAAAAACTTCTGAAATTGACCTTGCAGAAAAGGACATATTTTAGATCATCTAATAAATAAAGGTACCTGCATTTAAACTTTTTCTCTACCAAAATGTTAAATGGAAAGGTTTCAAAAGCATAAATCCAGTGACTGAGTGAATTGGCTGCAGTTTTATGATCCACAGTAAAAGCTGTCATCCCGTTTGTCAATTACACACAAACTAAAAGGTCTTTGAGGAGGTCTCCACACAAAGGATTTTAATGACTCACAAAAAGTCTGCATCAGAATATGTGTCAAGGAACAGCTAATTAATAAGAGCCTGGAAAGGAAAGACTGACATTAATGTAAATTAATGACATTACGGAGTGTGGCAACAATCTGCAATTGAGGATTTACATAATCAGTCATTACAGTTCCCCCTTTGTCTTGCAGGTCAATAATGCGCAGTTTTAAGACATGCTGATACATATTTACTCATTAATCTACAGTGCCTTCTAGGAGAGAGTACGAGTCTCTGGTTGAATTAATTCACATTTAAATTATAATAGAAGATAATTGCTTCACAGATTAGAAGAAAAATTCATAAACTCAAAGATGCAGATTAAATACAAATCATTTAGAAGTCTTCACATTTCTGATTTTTGAAGGAAAGACAATTTATAACCTACTAAAACATGCTAAGTAGGCTGAAAAGCGGTAGGGTCTCATATCTGTATTTCCCTCACATTGCCTGAAAAGTTCCAAATGTGGAGGAGGCAGAGGGCAGAAGGTTGGGAAGAGATAGATTTGTTACCTTTTATTTGGTCATAAAAGCACATCACAGTCTCAAAGCAAAATGCCAACTGTGATGAGAACAAATTATTCCTGGTCCTGGGTATCTCTATGACCCTTAAAAATGAAAAATCACTAAGTGATAATTAGATTTGACACTTTGAAGTAAGCAGTTTAATTTTTTTGCTTCTAAATTACCATAATCTATCCCAAAAATGAACTCAAAATGAAGCAAGCTACTTTGAGGGAGCCAATCATATTGACCTATCTATTTATATAAATTCAACAGTCCCTAAACTATATACTAACCAGAGAGCCTCACCCCTACTTATTCCAAAAGTAAATTTCCTGTGTAATGTACAATACATTTATGTAAATGTCTACAGCTTTTCTCATGGCAAAACCTTTACAGCTCCTATGAGAAATAATGAGTAGGGTTATCAACCTATCCATGTATAAAAACCAAGTTCTGCTTCTCACTTTTGGTGATTGGGCCAAACTAGTACTTTTAAAGTCCAAGTAAAATGCTGTAAACTTTTCTCTTAGAAGCTAAACAAAATGTTTCCAGGTTCCCAAATGACTACATCTTTTTGGATGAATGGCCTTTAATGCTTTGCTGAGGCTGCATGGACCAATGTGGGGGAATTCATCACAGCAAGATTGAAATGTCTTTTAAACAGGCTGCGAGGCGATGCTGTCACAGCATCTAGTGGCACCAACACTTCATTTAGGGATCAGCTCTAATCCCTCATTTGCACGAACGGTGACTTCTTTCCTCAAATGACATTAATAGTCATTACAAATCTGCTTTTTACTTGCTAGCACTGTGCCAATAAATAATGCTACGGGAATGCATTCTGTGGAAACTGCTTTGGACAGCCGGCCTCTATATACACAATCAGCATCACTGAATGTCTCCGGCAGGCAGAATTTGCTTACTTAAAGGTGGG
The DNA here is from genome assembly GCF_000276665.1 of Chinchilla lanigera. Taxonomy (NCBI): domain Eukaryota; kingdom Metazoa; phylum Chordata; class Mammalia; order Rodentia; family Chinchillidae; genus Chinchilla; species Chinchilla lanigera. The sequence goes on from NW_004955402.1 coordinate 15,382,785, forward strand.
ACATAGAACATACACAAAAAAATAATATTTTTGCCCAAGTAAAGGAAAAGCTAACACATTAAAATTAAAGATAGATCATTTCAACTATGGTTGGAAAAGATATCTGAAATATGAAAATTGTCTGAGAACTTCAAAATCTAAGCCAGAGATTTTTTAAAGGGGTGAAAAGAATTGGAGAACTATGACTCCCAGAAAAAAATGTGTGATTAGCCAACAGCATTAGATAATCTTAGTTAGTAAGTTCTATAAATTTAAGAAAATGGTTGTACTGTGCACTAGTTAGCCATCTGAAGTTGTGATAAGACATATTTAAAACAATAATTTAAAAAATGTGTAGAAAAGGAAAAAAAGTAGTAATTTTTTACTTAATCCCTACAGGATCATTTTACATAGGCACTGTAGCATTCCCCCCACCCCCATTTTTTAAATAATAGAAGACCGTTGTTGGTAGTAAATATATATTCCTTCCCCAGAAAGCCTCGCTGTAAAATGATGTAGGCTTTGGGAACCTTGTAAAGGTTAATAAAAATTTCTAAACTTTCACAATTCTACTCAGAAGGTGGGTTAAAAACTATAAGTCATATCTGATAATTTTTCCTTGGCTAAGTCACATATATTCTACATTACAAAATAATTAAGCAATTATTCGTTTGTGCCTTTTTCTCTTAAATACCTATGCCTAGAAACCATAGGAAGCTTAAATGTAGTTTCCTTACCTATTAGTTAATGACATATAACTTGTGTTAAACTAATGTTGCAAAATATCTGTTGTGAAAAACAACAAACCAGAAATGAAGAATCCTAAATTCTAATTTCAATTCTACTATTTTACATATGTAGAAACTCTAAGCATATGAGTCTCTATGAATCTCTAAATTCTTCTTCTCTCCTTAAACCCTCTTTTAAAGATTTTACATGCAAAAAGTGCCTGGCATGAAGCACCTATCTCCCACCAGTTCTACCCAATCCCACCATCACTTATTGTAAGGCTGAGATTTGAACCCAGGTGTTCAGTGATGGCAGAACCTGAATTCTAGGCTCCTGATTTTCTAGGAAAATCTCACCTCTATTTTTACAAGGTAACAAATGGGGATTTATTTTACTGGTATATTGAAAGTTCCAAAAAAGACTCAGAGAAATGTGACTGTCAACAATTTGAAGCTGTGAACATGATAAATGATGTATAGTGATTGAACATGAATTGTACAGCACCTGCTCATAATTTCTTGAATAATTGGATGGATCACTCATTATCTTCGTCCTTTCAGTACTCCTTGGGTGTTCCAGCATCACAGTGCCTCTGGGATTAGCCATGTCCAAATTAACAGAATCTTAAATCATCTAACATGGCTTCAGAGGGAGAGGAACATGTTTCACTTCAGAATGACTAGAAATTTTGCATCTCAAGCTAAATGAATACTGTATCTTAAGTCTTAGTCAATATTTTTAAATTCATATGAAATAATCCCTCTTCAAAGGCTTTAAAATACCTTAAATATGCATATTAGTCAGTGTATTAATTTCCTATTCCTATGCTAACAATTCCTATAAGCTGAACTGCTTAAAGCATCATAACTTATTATCTTAAAACTCTGAAATCAATGTGGACTTCACTAGGTTGAATCCAAAAAGTTAGTAAGTTTGTACTCCTTCAGAAAGCTCTAGGGACAAAAATTTATTCCACTTCCCTTTTCAGCTCCTGGGGTTGTATTCCTTGGCTCATGGCTCCTTCCTCCTTTCTTAAAATGAAGCATTGTCAAATCTTTCTCAGCTTCCCTTCATCTGTAGCGCTCAGTATCTCTCATCTCCAGCCTTGATATAAGAAAACCCGCAATTGCACTGGGCCCATCCAAGTAGCATAGGATAACCTCCCCATTTTAAGACCCTTAATTTGATCATCTCTGCAAGTCTCTTTTGCTATATAAAGTAGCATTCTCAGAGTTTGTGACTAGAGCGTACACATGGTGGTACAGAGGTGAAGGACATTATTTAACCTACTACTGTTAGTCATTTTTTGATTCCATATTGTGATATAATGCATTTTTAGGAGTATCTTCGTCTGTTTTCTCTTGCTATAATAGAATAATACGAATGGAGTCATTAATACAAAACAGAAATTTCACATTTCTGGTCACTGGGGAGTCCAAGATCAAAATGTGGCTGTCTAGTGAGTGCTTTCTTACTGTACATTTTATACCAGAAGGCCAGAGGACAAGAGGCGGCAGAGAGAGAGCAAGAGTAGGTCATGCCTGCCCTTTTGTAAAAAACCTTTCCTTTTACGAAGAATGTTTCCTTTTGTAAAGAACTATTCCTGAGGACAGCTTCTTCCTGTCCTACTTCTTCCTTTCAGTCAGGTCTTCCCTTTAGGCCTCTCCTTCTGAGACTGCTGTATTGGGAATCCAGTTTCCAACACATGGACTTTGGGAGAATATTCAAACCACAGCGAGGCGTACTGTTGGTGTGGAACTATTTGTATTTTAGAAGTGAATTATTTTTCAACCAGGCTGATTGTAAATAGTGATTATTATATAATAAGTACTTTCTTTGGGAAAGCTAACAGCAAACTAAAGCAGTAGTAATGAAGGAAGAGCCTCTGCCTTGGGACTGCATAACAATGGTTCACCCAAAATACATCACTATTTACCTCACTGATGAAATGAATAGGAGGCTTGCCTCAAATGGCAAAGAAAAATAGAAATAATACAAAGATACAATATCAGCCTCTTGTGATCCAGAGAATTTTGATTTACAGTTTTAAAGGCTTTTCAGAAAACTAGGAAGTTGCAATAATATTTAAATCTGTCATTTAGATGTCTTTGCAAGGCAAACAAAGCTCTATCAACTGAACGACCAAACCTCTGTTCAAATTAATCAGTGGGAACTTGATAAATTTCATTGATGTAGAAAATTAGTCCTTTGCATGTTTCCCAGATTTTGATTTCATTTGGGTGTCTGATCATGAATTATAACCACTCTTCTTGGACTCAAGCTATTTCACTTGAAATCCATTATTTCTAGCAGAATTATGAGTCTTGTTAGGGAAATACCAGCGATTTCCATTTTGAGCATCTGCACTGCAGTTCTATTATTAACATGGAGCTCATTTTAAAAAGGGAGAATTAGATTTGTGTCTTTGGGGCGGTGGGGAAGAGGCGGGTGTTAGCGAGCAGCGGCGCCTGGATGAAACAAACAAGCTCGCAAGGCAGCTTGCAATTGACACAGCTGTCATGTAAATATCTGTCTCTGCTGTAAAGCTGAGGGATCCTGGGTTTAAAAACCTTGTAGCCATATGTAAACAATGCAGTGCTGATGACAGGTTTACAGGGCTGGAGAAAACATGTGCAGCTGTTTCATCCTCGCTCCTATAGTGAGATACAAATGTTCAGGAGGCAGATCACAGATGCTCCGAGCTGAGATTTCTAAGCTTGCAGGGCTAGTTTTGCTTTTGTGGTGAGCTTCACACCACTGCCTTCTGGGTCAGGCCCCTGGATCCCTGCCTGGTCTCTCTGCCTCACTTTTTCCCTCTGCTCAACTTCAACTGGATTGTTATTCCCCACAAGTGGCAGCTAGGCAAAGCCTCTCTTTCAGCAGGGTACACTGAGGCAATGACTGACCCACACCTCTGCAGGCTGCATGGATCAGAGGACTCACCAGATCAAAGCATAAGAGGCCAACGGCCGGCACTGATAGGTCATGTGCCGCCTTCCCTGTTTATTGCTCTCTTCTCTTCACTACAATCCCTCCAGTGTTTAGCCAGGTCCACTACAAGAGAATTAAAGAGGAAAGGAAGTAATGTTTGGGCAAAAGCTCATCGGTAAAGGCGAAAATGTCTATAGATGTAACTTGGAAATTAATCACCCGACACATGTCAAATTACAGGGAAAAATTTGGCCTCCACTCAGCTCTCCAGTTAATCTGAGGTGGCACTCCACATCTCCCAGCCAATAAACCCCTCACGTTGACCTTTGGATACTTATATGGAGTCTTCAGGTAAACACGGTATTTACAACTTGAATTATTTAGAGCCCAAAGTTATTTTACGTTTTCTGGTTACATTGTGTATTCACGGACACAAGTCCAATAGCAAATCTGATTTATAAACAAGTTTTTGTTTTGTTTTCATTATTTGCATTATTTTATAACAAGGCAGTATACGCCATGTTAGATTTATTTTCCCTATTATCAGGCTAATTCATTTTCAATCCATTCAGTAAGTCTGAGATTATAAACAAATTATTGAAATTATCTAAGCTTGCAGTTCCTTTTCTTTTGCGTTTGGTATATCATTGTAAAACAGAGTAGTAGTACTTATATCTGAGGTTTGTCTTGAGCACAAGCTGGAAAATCCATGCCAAGTCTTTCATTTTTGGCACATGAAATTAACCCATTAAATATGAGCCACAGTTATGATTCTTATGGTTTGAAGAGTACTGTTGTAAAGTAGAAACTCTTATCAAAAGAAATGAAAATGCTTATCAATAATCCACACACATATGTCTTCCCAGCTGTCAATCCTCTGAAAGCCAGCAACTTTCCTGGATCCAAGATAGCATATATTAGTCAAACAATCCCTTCTCACCTCCCCTAAACCTGGAATTCTTATCCTATTCTTTCTCAGAAATACTCAGATAGAGACCCAAATGAATGTAACTGTCAGTCACAAACTGTCTTGACTTCTGTAAGTTTATAGTAAGTCTTGATGTCAGGTAGTCTGTAACTGTATTGTAAGTCTTAAAGTCAGGTAGTATCAGTCTTCTGCCTTTGCTTGTCAATAATGTGTTGTGGAATCTCAGTTTTTGCCTTTCCATGTAAATTTTAGAATCCATTTTTTAATATACTCAAAATAACTGGCTGAGATTTTGATTAGGATTGTATTGAATCTAGAGATACTGCAGATTCATATTAAGAGTCTTCCTATCCATAAAGGTGGACTATCTCTTTATGATTCTTCGATTTCTTATATCAGTTTTAGTTTTTCATTATATAGATCATAAATGTATTTTGATAGATTTATACATAAATGCTTCTTCTTTGGTAGCTAATGTAAGTACTGTTATGCTTTTAATTACCTTGAGTCCGCCTCCTGTTGTCTCCTATCAGGTGCAATGGGAAGAGAAAGGGGAAATTTGTAACACTCAACGTATATCATACTGCCGCCTGAGGAAATACAATGAGACTAGAGCTGGGAGAAAAGAGGAATCTGAGGATGAGTAGGGTTAGTGCTCACTTACCTTCCCCTTCACTTCAACCAAGTAACAGCATGCAACTGCAGCTTGAAGTTTGCAGTCTGCCCTAGCAAAACATGCTAGACTTACAGATGCTTCCGCTGGTAGCAGGAGTCACTTGATCACATGTAGGAGGTGACTGGGGTGGGAGGAAGCAGATTGTGATTATGCAGGAAAATAATGTCCAAAAAATATATGAGTGATGGGATAAGGAGTAGGTTATGCAAAGAAAATCAGTAAGTATTTTAAGATGAGCATATGTACTTTTATAATCTTTTAGTCAAATATAGATTATTCCAGCCAGGTCAACATGATAAGCCTAAATCTATATAGATAGCTACAAATTTCACTCATTTTTTCCTAGCATATATATAGAATGATGATTAACTTTTGTATATTAAACTTGTATCATGCAATCATATTATAATCACTTACTAGCTCTAAGAGTTTTTTTGTTGTTCAGACAGGATTTTACAAACTTATTGTTGATTTTTTGGAATTTTCCTACATATAGAATGTATTTTAATGCAAATATTTATGCTCTACACTCTGAAGAAACTTCTGTATTTGTTAACCTTGGAGATCTTTATAATACACAATGTATGATTGGGTATTACTAAATTGATAATCTTATTTTGGATACTTTGTGCTAAGAATAAAGCAGCCATACCACATATCTTTGCCACCTGATTGCTGATACCCTTTCTTAACAACCTAAGAGCCATCCTAGGCCACTTGTCAGGAAATTACATCTAAGTCGAATACAAGATGATTTTCATTGAATTTATTGTTATCATATGCTTTTGGCAAATCGTATTCTTTTTCCACTTATCAACCAGGTAGTTACTTGACCTTTAAATTTTTTTATGTATAAACAGCAAATTGATATAAAGAAAAATATGTAAACAAATAACCCACGGTTATATGGGATCTGCAAATGTCATAAAAGTAGTATCTTGGGACACAACTTTATAATAAATTAGCCTGATCCATAAATTAGATAATAAAAAAGGAGAATTTTTGAAGTCATTGAGCAGTTTAAGTGTCATATGAGCTTAGACAAAATTATTAATTGATTAAGGATTACTGTAATTTCTAACCACTTTAAGGTGGGGAATTTATTATCATTCCATATATAAACATGGTCACTATGATAATGCCTACCGTAAGTAAAAATCAACTAATATTTGTAGAAGACATCAGTAAATGCGTGAATTCTGGATTCCTTCTCCATCTCTTTTCTGTGTCTTTTTGAGATAGGGTTCCTCTATGCAGTCCAGGTTAGCCTTGAACTCACTCTGTAGCTGAGGCTGGCCTTGTACTCACATGGATCCTCCTGCCTCAGCCTCCCAAGAGCTGGCATTACAGGCATGTGCCACCACACGCAGCTCAATTTCTTTCTCTTCTAACATCAAGTTCCAACTGCTAAACTTTTTTCTGTACCTATCAAATACCTAGATACAAAACTCATCTATTGGTGACACAATAGCTCTTAAAAGAAAAATCTCAGCTGGACCTTGTGGCTCAAAATTACCTCTCCTCTCTCTTGTAGTCTGCTTACCATACGTACTGGTTTAGCTGGATGTTAAAGTGACAAAGTTATAAAATCATTTATACTTTCTTAGTCTGTTTTGCTGCTTTGAGAAAACGTGAAAATCATAGCAATTTGAAAAGAACAGAAAATTATTTCTCAGAGTTCTGGATGCAAGCAAAGGGCTAACAGGTGCAAGTGTCCGGTGAAGACCCCATGGAGGGGAAAATACTGTGTTCTCACACTGCAGGAAGCAGCAAGGGGATACGGCGGAATGCCACTCGAAGCCTCTTGAATAAAGGGCTCAACTGCATCCAGGAGCTCTTGTCATCTCCTGATTCACCATTTAGTCAACTTTTGACTCTTTGTATTAGCACATTGGCACCACCTGCATTCTGAAGGGAGCATGTTCAAACCACAGCACCTACTAAGCCACAGAAAGACTGATACATCTGATTGCTATAGAAAGGATGATATTTTACCAGAGGACATTCTGAATCCAAAACAATGTTGAATTGATAAAACATATTAATAAAGAGCAGCTTAGACTAGCAACACTCCAGCAGTATCTCTTATCCATCTGTACAAAAAAAAAAATGTATCATCCATTTATAGACCAAATTTTGAATTAGGAGAATTGCTAGCAACCATCCTAGCATTGACAACCATCCTAGCATTGTAGGGGCTTTATTAAAGCTACAAATCTCTGGCTCCATACTCCAGATATTTGCCTTGCATTTTACAGGTAAAAATATCACTATCTAATGAGTTTGAATGATCTCGAAGGTCACGCAGATGCCACCTGGAAATGACTTTTAACTCACCCTGGAACATACTTTCTCAGTTCTTTTGATTACAGAGAATACAGAGATTGGAAACAGCTCTAAAACTCTTCAAATCGCTGAATTCTCAGTTTTTAAAGACAGAAGACATATTACAGACAAAAGTTATTTTGAAAAGGGCTTGACATTTTGATGTGTTTTGCTGTCATGGTTAATAGGAAAATATCTTACCCAAAATACATTTGTATTTGTATAATTGGTTTATTCTTGCAGTGTGCTTCATGAGTGTCAGGTTAATGAGCTTTACTTATTTCTGTATAACCCTGACATGTTCATACTGGAATCTAATAATCAAATCAATATAAATCAATACACATATCATGACTAATGTTTACTCAGGTCTGATTATGTGCCGGTACTATCCTAAATCCATGCATGCTTTATGTCATATGAAATTCAAGAGGTAAATGATATTATTAGAAATAATTACTGGATGAAGGAATGAATAAATGTAGGAGTGATAAACAGATGAATGCAAAGAATTTTGTATTTGAGTGTTATTAATTTTAGAATACTGGAAACCACATCAAATTTTCTAAACACACAGGAAAATATTCCTGAAGCAAATTGCTAGCAAAAGACTTCAGAAATAAATATTGGCTCAATGTCGATGAAAATACAAACCCATCTGGCAGCTAAGAAAATGAAACAGCTAATACAAAATTGTTCAAGAGAGAAATAATTAATTACTCTTGTTATAATGAATTTTCTTAGGCATCTTGATTTGCCAATTCTGCGTATCTTAGGAGAACTAATGACACTAAAGAATATCTTTTATCTTTGGAAGAAGCATTTACCTTTAGCTGAATAAAGCCACTAATAATGTCACAAGCAGTCTACAATATTAGAGATATTCTTCTGCAAAAGCTGGAGCTTTCAGATGTTTCTAATTATAATGAGTTTCTGGCAGACACATTTAATAAGCAATATGTCTACCTGAGAGGAAGTCCTCAAGGCACATTATATTAAACTTCACAGTGTGCGCAGTTCTTCTAGTTTCACATTTGATAGATTCACAGCTTCGCATTTGTTGTAGCAAGAGTGGTTATTTATCGTGTTTTATCTTGTGACTTTAATTTAAAGGTTTTCATTTCTTTGTTGATACTGGTAATTTGCAGTATGTGTTAGAAATAATGACTGTGTTTATGACACATAGAGCATTTTTATACTGTGCTCCCTCTCTAATGGGGTCACACAGTATTTAAGTAAAGGAATTTGTAATCATTCCGCTATCGGCAAATAACACTGAATGCACAAGATTTCAGTGTGAAATCCTAATAAGAATTTCTCATTGGTCATGTCAGATACAGGTAACAGAAACAACTCGATGGAATACATTGAGTCTTTCTTAATAGAAGGCCTTGTCCAGAAACAAGGTTTTAGATGATAAAAAATCAAGAAAAAAATGTTTCATGTTGCTAATTTATTATGCCTGCATGTACTATGAATGCATAATGCAAATTCTGTAGATCAACAGCAGCAGGCTAAAGACTTGCCGACCCCTGCAGAAATCCATTGTACTGCTCCCCTCTGGAATGAAGTATAGAACAAATCTACCAGTCCCAATGTGTCTCTGCTAATGAGATCTACTTGGTGAAACGCTTGTTCATTAAAACTCTAAGAACAGAAATAATAGGATACATGGGAATTGAAGTTCCAGAATGTCTCAACACTAACCCAGTATAAATCATAGCCAGATCATATTTAATAAACTGCAATATGTACTCAGGCCACTTAACCACTGGCGAGCTGGTGCACAATGTAAGCACTGCACTAAATATATTCTGTCCCCCTCACTTCGAAGACATAAAATCTGGGAAATACCTTAATTAGACAGTGACTAAGGAATGGGAGGTGACAACCAGCACAGCACAGGAAAGCAATTTGCTGTCTTTCCAATATTGTTGTTATATAAAAATGAATGCCAATCTCAAACTGAGGAAATATTCTTTATATTTGGCATATTTTTTCATATATGTAAACATTTCTTTTCCAAGAAATAAGAAAGCTTTTGTCAAGACTACACAAAACACACTAACGAAAATTATCACATTCTTACAGGGAAATTTTAAATCCTCTATATTTCTCCTGTAATTTTATTGTACTAGAAATTATCCCTTACTAGATTTTTCAGGAAGATATTATGCCAGCATCCATCGTTAATATGATATTAAATATGAGAAGATAAGATAACTAGAATACATTTAATTAATTTATTTTCCCTTCTCTCTTCTTTTGCATTTTTTACTGAGTGACAAACTAGAACTATTATATCTTTCTGGCATAACTTAGCCTCTTGGAAAAATCACTTTATACTTAAAGGTGGAAAAGTCAGGGTTAAGGAAGGTAATGAATTCACTTATAGTCATGGGTCATGTTTCTTTTGTTTAAATAAATATTTAATGAGTAGTTCTGTGTGCCAAGCATTCATATGTGCTAAAGATATAATAATGACTCACAAAGTAGTGCCAATATAAAAATAAAAATCTAATAAAAAAACAGATAAATACACATTGTGACCAAAGCTGAAAGACAAATAAATAGAGGGTATTGTTGTAATAGAGAGTTACTGGGTAGTGAATTCTTTTTAGTTGTATAAACTACCTAGGATGTTTTAAGAAAGTAATATTTGAACAAATATAGGGATAGGGAAAGCTCTGACAATAATGTTCCAACTTGGAAAACAAATTCAAAGTTTGAAATAGAAAGCTGATATCTATGAGGAACGGAAAGGCTAATTTTGTAGGAGTAAGTGAGTCATGGAAAGTTTAGAGAATTTGACTAAATCAGCTGTGGTCAGGTCTTGCAAGGTCTTGTAGAACATGATAAGGTATTTAGATTTTACTGTAAATATAAATGGAGAAAGTATTTTTGTTTACTTTAAAATACTTCATAAATAGATTTTTTAAAAAAATTGTTGAAGATCTGTTTTTGGAAATGGCTGACAAAGAATTGCAGAATAACCTTCCTGCTGAGTGCAGCAAGAAAAGACGAACAGAACTGAAAAGTCACCCACTTAAATACATCAGATAACTAAAATATCATGAAAAATGATGGGTCTTGGACCCTTTAGAAAGAGAAAACCCAGCTAGTTGAGCCAGACATTGCGGACAGCTTGACAGCAAGTAGCATTTGTGAAGCCAGAAGCACCATTTGAGAGAGTGAGAAGTTGAGCAGAAATGTTAAAGCCTTCTGTTGCCAGTAGGACCAAAATTACACTTGAGTGTCTTCCCAAAATGCATAACTCCAGTACAAACGCAAGGCTTTGGACTGAGGCACCAAAGGACTATATTTTATCTGTGAGCGTGAATCAGAAGAGGATCATCTGCTTACTAAAACTTAGCTTCAAATAATCTCATTTCCTATAGCTTCACTAAAATTATCTGGGGCATCTAGTGGTCCAGTTGTCTGCAGTAGAAAAGGTGACCTTCTCTAAATGAAAGCAGCATTACACTAAGCTTCAGATTACTTTCTAGCATTCCATACTCTGTGTCCATGCTAGAAAGAAGAGGAGATAAGACGACACTATAAAAACTCAGACAGGACAGAGAATAGTCTATAAGGGACCAATATTATTGAGTCATCAAATACATGCTTTGAAAGAAAGATGAGTTCAGAACCTGGCCAAGAAGTCAAAATTAGTAAAAGAAACTTATGAAAATTCTAGAATTAAGACACAATTAACTAGGATCTCAATGGGCAAAAAGGAGCATCAGTTGGACAATAGGTTAGATATAAATAAAGAGAAAAATGATAAAAGAAATCATAATGAATGAAGGCAAAAGAAAATAATAAAAATACACAAAAGAAAATTAAGTAGAGATGAAATTATTAGAGTTCAAGTTAAAAAAAGAATATTTATCACTAGCAGACATGCACCAAAGTATGAAAGTATAGAAAAATGTTTTGAAACAGAAATAAATTGACCCTAGAGAGAAGCCAGGAGAAATTGTGAACAATTGAATGCATA